>NW_011494808.1:10459014-10462574 GCF_000754665.1 Bison bison bison
ATTATTTTACCTTTAAAAATATGTTGACCACTTTAAAGCTTTTAAATTATTAACACTGTATGACCCAAATGTTTGCTAAATTCTCAAAAAGCATCACATCCACTACTGATTTCCCAGCAGGTCTCTCCTGAGGCATGAGATCTGATACTTTTTTCTCAATAGCTTGTCAAACATGATATGCTAAGGCATTAAATCCAGAATAATATGAGTTTATATGGACCTATTAGAATCTGAAGAACATTAAATACTCTGTGCCTCTCAGTTGGAAAAAGTATAAATGAAATATCCAAAGAAATGTAATCTGAAAATGGTAAATACTGGAGTTAGGCATCAAGGTGTCTTTCACTAATATGGTAAGCTAAATTTAGAGAATAGCATGTATACCCCAAAACAAGAGTTGTGCCAGCAGTTGGCTCAAAAACTCAGGCACGATGGTCTCATAGAATTTCTACCATGTATGCTCCATGTGATTCCATTTTGTGAGTACAAATAATTCTATGTGAAAAGGGAAAAAAAATCAGGATACATGTAACACGGAAATGCTACACATTGTTTATACCATTCCAACATTTCAAGGACAGCTGTGTGCTGGGGACATTTTCTAAGATTGCTGGCTAATTCTCTCACATCCTGTTGTCTCTGAAACCTCAGAGCATCACTGACCTCAGTCCCAGCAGGGCAGCATGGGCCAGTAGAGAGAGCCTGGGAGCAGTACTCTGCAGGACGTGGGTGCTGTGGTTGGCTCCTCCACTTAGCAAACATACAAACCCTGGCAAGGTACACAACCAGAGATCCTTAATCTGGGTGGAAACATTAGGTAAGCAGACTATTTTCAGCTATATTATGTTGAAAAGAAAATTAAGTCCCACAAAGATGATCATTTGAAAAGAGTGATTGGAAAGACTGGGAATTTCTGTTTGTTTCCTTTTAACATGGGAATGGTGTCTGCTTCACTGGCTTCAAAAAAGTCATGGAGGAGGGATGCATATGATAATGTCTGTGAAATATAAAAATCTTTTGCAAAGGTAAGGTGTTGTTACATGCAGGAAGCCGAGTGGTCTTGAAAGGCAGATTCACTAAGAAAGGAGGGTTTTCTTTACTAAGAAAAAGGACACGATCTATCATTCATCCAGCTTCCATGCCTCCTGCCACCCCCGCAGCAAACTGGTCCGGCTTAGATAGAATCGGCTCTTTGAAGGCCTCCATGATAGGTTACAGATTGTTTTAGGATTGCGTCACCATCTGAGTTTTCCTTCCGCTCAGTCCTGCTTCCTTGGGTTCTACTCCAGGAGTACTACTCTGAAGAGTATTTCCCAATAAATTTACCAGACTCAAACCTCTACCAGAAGAGCACTTCTTGGGAAGCCTGAACTGTGACACAGAAACTTTTTTCTGAAGACTACAGTGTATTTCAAAAATATTGCCTTTGTTGAGGCACAGCTTTGGTGTGTGAATGAAACCAGTTGTTATTTTCTCACCATTGCAATTGCTTCCTGCAAGGCAGCTATGCACTCAAGGACAGTGGTCAAATGAGTAACTGGGCAAGGACCTTCTGAAAGTGTGATTTAGGGAATGTGGTTGCTTCCAGAGTATCTCACTGGTCTCTTACATCCTTCCTCCCAAGTCTTAGGTCTAAAGGTATATGAAACATTGTAGCCTGGATTACCTGGCTGGTTCCAGGCTCAGAGCATACCCAGAAATACATTGCACTTTAATATTGGCTCAAAATTGAGAAAGGAGTACACAAGGCTGTATATTGTCACCCTGCTTATTTCATTTATATGCAGAGTACATCATGTGAAACACTGGGCTGGATGAAGCACAAGCTGGAATCAAGATTGCTGGGAGAAATATCAATAAACTTCAATATGCAGATCATACCAATAATGGCATAAAGTGAAGAGGAACTAAATAGCCTCTTGATAAGGGTGAAAGAGAAGAACAGAAAAGCTCGCTTGAAATGCAAATTCAAAACTAAAACCACAGTAACCAGTCCCACCATTTCATGGCAAATAGAAGGGGAAAAACTGGAAGCAGTGACAGATTTACTCTTTTCTTGACTTCAAAATTACTGTGAATGATGACCACAGCTGTGAAATTAAAAGATGCTTGCTCCTTGGAAAGAAAGCTATGAGAAACATAGACAGCATATTTAAAAGCAGAGACATCGCTTTGTGGACAAAGGTCCATATAGTCAAAGATATGTTTTTTCTAGCAGTCATGTACAGATGTGAGTGTTAGACCATAAATAAGGCTGAACATGGAAGAATTGATGATTTCAAATTGTGGTGTTGGAGAAGACTCTTAAGAGTCCCTTGGACTTGCAAGGAGGTGAAACCAACAATCTTAAAGGAAATCAGGCCTGAATATTTATCAGAAGGATTGAGGTTGAACTGAATCTCCAATACTTTGGCCATCTGATGCAAACAGCTGATTCATTGGAAAAAATCCTGAAGCTGGGAAAGAGTGAAGGCAAGAGGAGAAGTGGGGTGGCAGAGGATGAGAAGGTTGCATAGCATCACTGAGTCAATGGACATGAATTTGAGCAAACTCTGAGAGATAGAGGAGGACAGAGAGTTTGGTGTGCTGCAGTCCTTGGGGCTGCAAAGAGTGGGACATGACTAAACAACAACAAATACAGTAAACAGTCATCAAATTTACTGGAGCTTGGAGAGCAGTGGCTGAATGTAGGTACAACGAAGAGATCCCTCGTGGTACAATTCATGGATGACATCTGAGATTTCTTGAGTGAGACCTCGCTTTGTGAGAAAGGAAGTTCTGGAGGAGGTGGCAGGTGTATCCTAGACCATTAACAAAGGGAAGAGCAGAACTGAATTTGTGTATTAACAGACTAAAAGCAATAAACCTCACCACAATCCATTCCAATGACTTCCTATGCACTAGAGTGAAAGAAGAATCGATGAAAAAACTGGGGGAAAAAAAAAAAAAAAACCTCATTCAGGAATACAGAAAAGAAGCTCTTGTACTTGCAAAGCAGAGGTGAAAGGACTCAGAAAAAGCAAAATGAAAAAGAAACTTGTGTTCATCAGGGACGGAAAGGGGGAGGAGGGATAAATTGGGAGAGTGTAATTAACACACACACACTACTATATATATAATAGGTAACAAATAAGGACCTACTCTGTAGTACAGAAAACTCTGCTCACTACTCTGTAATGACCTATAAGGGAAAAGAATGTATAATTGCAGGTATAATTGATTCGTTTCACTGTATACCTGAAATAGTGCAACACTGGAAATCAACTATGAAAGGAAAGTGGCGGCCTGGTGAAATCTAGGGCCATCCGTGCTTCTTCCGAGGCTCGGCCAGAGAATGCCAAGGGGGAAAGGCAGGACAAAAGTTGAGGCGAATCCAGAGGCATGCCGTTATCTGATGCGGAGATAATGTCGGAGCTATTGGTAGAGTAGGTATGTGACCTCAGGATTTAATGAGAATTTAATACCAAGATAAGTCGGTTTTTAATTCATCGAGCTCTTTCCTGCAAGATCCTTTGCCGCAAAGGGGATTAAGAAGGAGATAAGCTGCAAGAATGAGTCCA
>NW_011494808.1:10462674-10465104 GCF_000754665.1 Bison bison bison
AAATTGGGAGAGTGTAATTAACACACACACACTACTATATATATAATAGGTAACAAATAAGGACCTACTCTGTAGTACAGAAAACTCTGCTCACTACTCTGTAATGACCTATAAGGGAAAAGAATGTATAATTGCAGGTATAATTCATTCGTTTCACTGTATACCTGAAATAGTGCAACAATGGTAATCAACTATGAAAGGAAAGTGAAGTTAGTCACTCAGTCGTGTCTGACTCTGCAACCCCATGGACGGTAGCCCTCCAGGCTCCTCTGTCCATGGAATTCTCCAGGCAAGAATACTGGAGTGGGTGGCCATGCCCTTCTCCAGGGAATCTTCCCAACACAGGGATCAAACACAGGTATCCCACATTCCAGGCAGAATTTTTACCATTTGAGTTCCCTGGGAGTATGTCAACTATACTCCAAGAAAAATTAAAAAAGAGAAAAAGAAATAGTAAGATGAATGGTGCCCTCAGAATTCTGATTCTTTTCAAGCTGAACTGATGTGGAAAGAGCTAACTTTCGAGCTGCTCTCATGATGCCTCAGCCAGAGGATCCATCAGTGCCTCTTCAGCGAGCTGTACCACATCAAGATCCAGGCAAAGCCCGGACAAAGTCAGCTCTGATAATGAACTTGTTCTGCATAATGATGTTGAATTCTCTGTCCTGCCCCCACACAGGACACAGTATCACTGCTTTGTTAATCTGATTACCAAGATTTTGTCAGTCTCTGCCAGGTGTACAGAGCTGCTTCGAGAGCTCTAAACCCTGATTAATCATCTCCTGGGCTCTCAGGTCAGGATCCTGAGCAGGGGGGAGACATGGATCTCTGACTACAGGTTACAGAGCCAAATGCCAGCCTACTGTTGCTACACAATGACTCTGGCCCAGAGGTTCCAGAGCTTTCTGTGTTTCAAGGTAGTTCGTATTGTCTGTAGCCCATGGGCTGGATGCCATATGTTGACCAACAGAAACAAAAAAACATAAGCATGTGACATCCAATCCACAGGCTACCTTTCCCCTAAAGTGTATACACTACTCAGTTGTTTGTATCACTAGTCTTAGAGGACAGGTGAGATAAATACCATCCCAGTTGTATAGATCAGAAGAGTGAAATCTGTAGGTGTAAAGTGACTTGTTTATAGTTCTATAACCAAGGAGTGTAAAAAATTAAATGCTGATCCTATGGCTCATGGTGTCTTCAGCATCCTTGGTTCTATGTGAAATGCACTTTGTTAATGTCTTCTATTACATCACTCAGTATTTAAGTCAATGCTGATAGAATACAGAAAAGTGAAATGTGAATGTGGATGAGAAAACTCACTACTGGACAATTAATCCGGGAAGTGCTGTTGTTGGTTAGTCACTAAGTCGTATCTGACTCTGCGATCCCATAGACTGTAGCAGGCCAGGTGTCCCTGTCCTGGAGTTTGCTCAAATTCAACATCCATTGAGTCAGTGATATTACCTAACCATCTCAGCCTCTGCCACTCCCTTCTCATTTTGATTTCAATCTTTCTCAGTATCCAGCATCAGGGTCTTTTCCAATGAGTTGGCTCTTCGCATCAGGTGGCCAAAGTACTGGAGCTTCAGCAACAACCCTTCCAATAAATATTCAGGGTTGATTTCCCTTAGGATTGACTGGTTTCTTCTCCTCGCAGTCCAACAGGCTCTCAAGAGTCTTCTCCAGCATCACAATTTGACAGAATTTGCATATAATTTGACACTTTACATGTTTGTAAATGCTACCTTTCCATTTCTGATAAGCAACCAAGTCCTAAAAAAGCAAGAGCTTCTCTAAAATCTCTGAAGTGGAAAACAATAGGCATTAGTGTCAGAGAAGGAAATAATTAAATGCCACTGTGTACTTCACTCTGAAAGCAATGTTATAGATCCTGTTTTACGGAGTACTCAAAGAAATAAGAAGGCCTGTATTTGGAAATGATATGTAATAAATAGAAGGGATTCCTAGTAGTTTGTGGGCTACCTATGCTTTGAAAACTAGAAGCTGGAAAGGAAAGGAAAGAGTTAATAGCTCAGTCATGTCTGATTTTGCGACCTCATGGACTGTAGCCCTCCAGGCTCCTCTGTCCATGAGATTCTCCAGGCAAGAATATGGAAGTGAGTTGCCATTTCCTTTTGCAGGGGATTTTTCTGACCCAGGGCTTGAACGCGGGTCTTCCTCATTGCAGGCAGATTCTTCACCTTCTGAGCCACCAGGAAAATAGTGTAGAAAACTTTAATAGGTGGCAAAGCTCAGCCATGGGAAGAGACAGATGTTTCCAATTGCCTTTGGTAATAATAAAAATATGTACCATTTTTTGAGTTCCTACACGTGCCAGACCCTGTACTAGTAACTATGAAGATAACATCAGCAATACTCAATGGCCATCCACGGTAAGGTTCAGCATCGCTATTACTGTTTGCTAGC
>NW_011494808.1:10465204-10466080 GCF_000754665.1 Bison bison bison
TGTGTGCGTGCTAAGTCTCTTCAGTCGTGTCCGGCTCTGTGTGACCCTGTGGACTGTAGCCCACCAGGAATCCCCTCCTCTGTGCATGAGATTCTCCAGACAGGAAGACTGGAGTGGGTTTCCATGCCCTCCTCCAGGCGATCTTCCCAACCCAGGGATCGAACCCGTGTCTCTATGTCTCCCGCACTGGCAGGCGGGTTCTTTACCACACGTGCCTGGGCGCAAGGAGCAGGCTGTGTGGAGACAGTGCCAGTCAGTCCGAAGGCTCTGCCTGCCGTGGGAGGGAAGGCTCTGGAGGGAATCAGAGACCCCTGCAATCAGTTTAGACCTGCCCGCCTACAGTTTTAGTCTGTCTCCCTCATTCATTCTCCTTATAAAATTTCAAACTTGCACTCCCATTCTTGCTCAAACACTATCTACCTGACCTCCCAGAATGCTTAGGTCCACAGGGAAGAACTGTGTCATCTTTCCCCTCCTATTTTTGGAAAAGTTCCCATTTTATGTTTTGATGGGTAGAACAAGCCTCTGATAAATTGCAACTTATTCCTAAAATTCAATTCAGGATTTATCTATCTTAAATGAAACTAGCCTACAACTTTGAAAATCAAAGGGAACACACACCCCCGTGAGAACGTAAGCGTGACGACAACAAACACTGAGAAGGGAGCCTCGACCCGCTCCCGCACAGCTGCAGGCGGCGCAGAGGAGCACTGCGGTCTGGCTGCCCCAAGTTCTCCCAGTGGGGAGAGAAAAACCATCTCAGCAGGTTTTTAGCCAGAGAATTATCGCTTCCTTCACTTTGTGAATTTGCTGAGTCCTCAGGAAAGGAGCTAAGAAAAAGAAAAAAAAAAAAAAAAATGCCAGTTGGTTCTAGAC
>NW_011494808.1:10466180-10467262 GCF_000754665.1 Bison bison bison
GAAAACTTTAATAGGTGGCAAAGCTCAGCCATGGGAAGAGACAGATGCTTCCAATTGCCTTTGGTAATAATAAAAATATGTACCATTTTTTGAGTTCCTACACGTGCCAGACCCTGTACTAGTAACTATGAAGACATCAGCAATACTCAATGGCCATCCACGGTAAGGTTCAGCATCGCTATTACTGTTTGCTAGCCACACTCCTCAGCTTGTGGGATCTTAGTTCCTCAACCAAGGACTGAACCCATGCCTGCTCTGTCCCGGCACAGTGGACTCATGCAGTCCTAACCCCTGGATAACCAGGGAAGCCCCACTGGTCTGTTACTGAGGATAGAATGGTGATTTAGAAAGATCACATGACCGATGTGTAATTAGTCCAGGATTTAAGCAAGGACAACTAAGGAGGGTCACAAATAGCACGGGGGCTCCAGAACGATAACACCTGCTATTCAGGGTCACAAGCAGGAAACTGCTCCTGGGAGGCTTAGCAAAGCCCGAGGTAAACACAGACTTGAGATGGGTGGGCTTCCCAGGTGGCATTAGTGGTAAAAATCTATCCTGCCAATGCAAGAGACTCAGCTTCAATCCCCGGGCCGAGATCCCCTGGAGGAGGGCACTGCAACCCACTCCAGTGCGCTTGCTTGGAGAACCCCATGGACAGAGAAGCCTGGTGGGCTACAGTCCATGGGGTCTCAAAGAGTCAGGCGGAACTGAAGTGACCACACACACAGGTGTATGTTTCAGGTAAACAGAGAGAAGCAGCAAGGGGTATGTTCTTGCAAGGCGGGGCTGCCAGCCAGCTCCGAGATTGAGGAACCTGTCTCCTTGGCCCCCATCTCCTTTCCTCCGTGTTTTTATATTTTCTTGGTTCTTTCAGAGAAAGGATATGTGTTATTTAGTTTTCTTTTACTTCCCCTCTCTTCTTCTCCCTAAAACATTCTTTCTGGAAGACGACACGTTTATCTTGGCTGACCATAATAGAGATTCATCTGCATTCTACCCGAGGTCGGGTGGTGTGCGTGCTAAGTCTCTTCAGTCGTGTCCGGCTCTGTGTGACCCTGTGGACTGTAGCCCACCAGGAA
>NW_011494808.1:10467362-10497265 GCF_000754665.1 Bison bison bison
TCAGGAAAGGAGCTAAGAAAAAGAAAAAAAAAAAAAAATCAATGCCAGTTGGTTCTAGACGAAATGCTTCCAAGGTTGCTGATGTCATCTCATCACAGGAGAGACGGAGGGGATGTGATATCATCACTATTTATTAATGTAGAAAAGAAATATCATATTTTCTCTCGTCCCTGTGATGACAATGAGAGATTCAAGACAGAGGCTGATACGTCTCCCCAGTAGCAGTGACTTGCATGGTTGAGAAGAACTTCCCCTAGTGGCTTCCCCAAATGACTCACGTACAACGTATCAGTCTGTTGTTAAATCCAGAGTTAATAAGGTGAAAAACATAATGAGGAGTCCCCCTGTCTTGGGAGGCTTCTTAATTTATCTATTCCTTCATTTAAACAAATATTTGGGGAGCAATTATTATGTCATGAGATCTTTATTACATATTGAGATTCATGTGTGAATAACAAACAAAATAATAATATGAATAATAACAATACATATTTATGAATAGCTTACTAACATTCAGTATGCCAGAACTGTGCCTGGAATTCACATACATTTTCTCATTAAATTGTCTCTCCAAAGAGTCCTCTGATGCAGATATAATTATTATCTTATTTCAAAGATGAGGAAACATATGCTTAGAGTAGGAAAGTATCTTAAACAGGATCTCAAAGGTAGAAAGCAATGGAACCATGATTTAAATCTAAATCGAAGGACTCTAGAAAACAGATCATCACTTTGCTATCTTGCGTGAAGATCTTCTGAGAATATTCTGCACACTATATTTTATTCAGGAGGGTAACTGCTTTATTGACTACACCAGAACCTTATCATATGGATCACAATAAACTGTGGAAAATTCTTCAAGAGATGGGAATACAGGACCACCTGACCTGCCTCCTGAGAAATCTGTATGCAGCTCGGGAAGCAACAGTTAGAACCAGACATGGAACAACAGACTGGTTTCAAATACGTCAAGGCTGCATATTGTCACCCTGTTTGTTTAACTTATATGCCTGGTTTATCATAAGAAATGCTGGGCTGGATGAAGCACAAGCTGAAATAAAGATTTCTGGGAGAAATATCAATAACCTCAGATACAGAGATGACACCACCCTTATGGCAGAAAGCAAAGAAGAACTAAAGAGCCTCTTGATGAAAGTGAAAGAGGAGAGTGAAAAATCTGGCTTAAAACTCAACATTCAGAAAATGAAGATCATGGCATCTGGCCCCTTCACTTCATGGCAAATAGATGGAGAAACAGTGGCTGACATTCTTTTTGGGGGTTTCAAAATCACTGCAGTTGGTGATTGCAGCCATGAAATTAAAAGACGCTTACTCCTTGCAAGAAAAGCTATGACCAAACCAGACAGCACATTGAAAAGCAGAGACATTACCTTGCCAACAACTGTCCACCTAGTCAAAGCTGTGGTTTTTCCCGTAGTCATGTACGATGTGAGAGTTGGATCATAAACAAAGCTGAGCTCCGAAGAATTGATGCTTTTGAGCTGTGGTCTTGGAGAAGACTCTTGAGAGTCCCTTGGACTGCAAGGAGATCCAACCAGTCCATCCTAAAGGAAATCAGTCCTGAATATTCATTGGAAGGACTGATGCTGATACTCCAGTACTTTGGCCACTTGATGCAAAGAACTAACTCAATGGAAAAGACCCTGATGCTGCCAAAGACTGAAGGCAGAAGAGAAGGGGACAACAGAGGATGAGATGATTGGATGGCATCACTGATTTGATGGACATGAGTTTGAGTAAGCTCTGGGAGTTGGTGATGGACAGGGAAGCCTGGTGTGCTTCAGTCCATGGGGTTGCAAAGAGTCAGACATGACTGAGTGACTGAACTGAACTGAACTTGATTGAACAATTATCTTTAAAATGAAAATGCTTTCAAAGGTGATCACACCCTGACTCAACTTCTGCTTAATTTTATTATGAATAAAGGGAGTTGGAATTACTTGCTCACCAGGAATATTCAACTGGATCTCTGGTTACAGAAAAGATGAATTTTGGGCTCAAAGACTATCAGATTTGTTGTGGTGGACTTGGAGATCCCTGGTTTCCCTGGTGGCTCAGATGGCAATACAGAAGACCCAGGTTCTATCCCTGGGTCAGAAACATCCCCTGAAGAAGGGACTAGCTACCCATTCCAGTATTCTTGCCTGGAGAATTCCATGGACAGAGGAGCCTGGTGGGCTACCGTCCATGGTGTTGCAAACAGTAGGACATAACTGACACTTTCACTTTTAACTTTCACTTTGGAGATTCTTATATCATTCCTATTCAAATGACAACTTTCTAGTGTAAAATAAATATATTTGTTCATATTTAGTGTAGTATAGATATATGTGTTTATTTTAAATAAAAATGTACTTGGAAGCACATGTTTAAACAAGACACTTATAATGGAATAATATTCAGCCATAAAGAGGAATGAAATACAGACATACGTAACAACATGCAAAAGCACGATGCCAGATGAGAGAAGCCAGCACAGAAAGACACCGTGCGATGTGATTCCGTTCCTATGAAATTTCCCTAAGAGGAACATCTTTGGAGACACAAAGCAGACTGTCAGATTCCTAGAACTAGGGCGGTAGGTGGGGTATTAGGGGGTGATGGTTGAAAGACACAGGATTTCTTTTGGAGGTGTGAACAAATTGACTGTGCTAATGGTTGCAATATTCCATATCTGTAAATATACCCAAAACCATGGAATCCTATGCTTCAGCTGGGTAACTTGTATTATAGGTGAGCTGGATCTCTAACACTGTTTAAAAAAGAGAGGCAGGGCGTAGGAAGCATGGAGCCCCATCTCTGCCACCTCTGCTTTCAGGGAAATGCCGGAGTCAGCTTTTCAGACCTTTGAGTTTCCCTGCCAAATTACTCACGACACTATTTTAAGCCACTTTATGAAAGACAAAATAGAAGCCAATGCTAAAATATATGAGGTAGAATAGGATGAAAACTTGATTTCCCTTCCTCACTCACTGTAGCCCCAGAAAATATTACTGATGGATTAGGTTAGTCAAGTCAAAGAGGCAGTTGACATTAGACCATGTCAGTAAGATTTGGAGCTTTCCTTTTGATGGTGGAAAAGATTATAGTTCAGAGCCCACATGGAGTGTCTTCTTTGCCCATTCTTCTCTCCAGTCAATTGGAAAAGAAAAACAAGATTGGAAAAGAAAAACAAGCTTGGAATTGTTTCACCTGGGAGGTAATCTTCTAGAAAGACCTGAAACAGATCAATTTAATGCTTTCAAAGGATTAAGAAGAAGCCTTCTCTTCTCTCCTTTTCTAGGCTTGCTATTTGCTGGAATTATCTTCCTTGCCACTGAAATGGTATTATATCAAGTTATCTCCTTCCCTCTTCTCAAGCATTTCTGAAGATGGAGTTATGTCAAGTTCCCACAGTAGCCAATTTCAAAGTTTTATGTCTGAGACACTAAAACTGTCTTAATAATGCCCAGTCAGAATCAACCTTAGAAAAGATGCCATCTTTGCATCATCTCCAGAAATAGGGAAATGTATCTTGTCTGCAATTTGACTTTATTTTCTATACTTAGAATGAAAATGAAGAACAGAATCTCGTCTATACTTAGAATGAAAATGAAGAACAGAATCTCGCAATAGGCCACGTGGCTCTCAACCTCCAGTATCATTCTAATGAAAACATAAGTAAAAGTAAAAACTCTAAGAGCTGCTGTATAACCTGTTCTTGGCCACATCACCAGTGACGTAACAGTAATTAACCACTGGGGTGCTGGGGGGTCTGCTTCTTGTTTAACCAAACTCCCATCTTTTGATACAATTATTGCTTTGTAAAGGAGTGATGATAATGGATGGTTTTTGCTTTCACTACTGTCTGTACTAAACCAAAGCTGCATCAGTACGAACACCATGTAGTGCTTCCTCTTCCCTAGGAGGTGAATGTGGAAAGAGAAGAAACCACTGTCTGGTGCAGGAAGCTATTAAACCTACAGGAAGCTTTTTGGGTGCAGCCCTTTTAGTTGAAAGGTAGCTGACTCCCACAAAACCAGAGGCACTCCTGGCTTCTATTCAAAGCATGCTGTCTGTTCTCCACCCTCTGCAGTGTGCACTCATGATTTCTTTTCTACCCATCTTTAAATTGGAATCTGGAGGAGAATGATGTACATAAAAATGGAGGTATAAGAATTTCTAACATCCAACCCATCCCCAAAACATCAATTTGAACAGCTTTCTGGGCAAGAAAATTCCATAGTGAAAGTGAAGTCGCTCAGTCGTGTCTGACTCTTTGCGATCCGTGCACTGCAGCCCACCAAGCTCCTCTGTCCATGGGATTCTCCAGGCAGGAATACTGGAGTGGGTTGCCATTTCCTTCTCCAAAATGAGAGTTAAACATTCCAGGTAAGAGATTACAGCACCTGAGTGTAGCACAGAAATAAGGAAGGTAGGAACATTCTCACTTTGGCCCTTATATCGCTGATGCTGTTGGTGACGCCAGCTGTCTTGCTGTATCTCACTGTGCACAGTTTGTAGAGCCCAGGGTAGGCGCGGCACCAGCTGGAAGGCTGGATGAAGACTCGAGGAGCCACGGGGACTGCAGACATGGTGGTGCTCCCCTGGCGGGCCCTGCAGCAGTGGCAGGAGGCACACTATGGTCTCCCCTCTCATGCCTGGTCTGGCGGACACAGCTGTGACCCCGCAGTAACACCCCACTTTCTTGGGTGGAGCCCACGTATTCCTCCTGCAGAGTAGCTCCTGACCACGTGGTGACCGTGTGAAGTGCATGCACGGTGCTGTAACTGTGGTCAGCGGCTACATGGTCATTGTTTACAAAACATGGGGCTGGAGCGCCTGACCATGCCGTCCGGGCTAATTTGCTCTTTCCTTCCGCCCCTCATCACCTCCTCACCAAGTCCAGGCAACCCAGTGTGGAGATGCTTCCTCCATGGAGGAAAGGGATGAGGTGCAGACCTTCCATTAACCCCTTAGTAATGCTCAGGCACTGGGACAACCCCTGGGGCCCCTCCAGTGAACTCTGTAAACTTAGGCTTCTGATGCACTGGGTGCCTGTTGGCTCCAGTGACCTAGATGGCTCCTGTGGCCCCAGGTGACTTCTGCAAACTAAGCTCCCAGTGGACGCCCAAGACCCCAGGCCCCTGGCCCACTCTGGGGTCTTCCAGCTCCCCAGTGACAGCTAGATCTTGTGATACTAGGCACCAGGAGAACTCCAGTATATCCAGGCTCCCTATCTACCTTGGCACTGACCAGCTCTTCCAGAACTGACTGGTTCCTGGGGCACCAGGCTGTCAACCAGCCTTCAGAAATGTGGGCTCCAGCAGAGTGCCTGTAAAGCCAAGTTCCCAGCCTGGCCCATTAATGGGCCAACTAACCCGGGCCCAGGTTTTGCTGCTTGCTATTAGATTAAAATAGACTTTTATCTATGAAATGGTTTATGTAAGAGTCACAGTAACCACAAGGCAAAAACCTCCAGTAGATACACTAAAAAAAAATGAAGAGAAGATTATGAAAGATAATGCTACGGAAAACCAACAATTTATAGAGAAAGACAGCAAAAGAAAGAGAAGGGAACTACAATTTAGCAACAAAATAATAAGATGTCATGACAAGTCATTATTATCAATAATTACACTGAAGGGGACGACAGAGGATGAGATGGTTGGATGGCATCACTGACTCAATGGACATGAGTTTGGGTGGACTCTGGGAGTTGGTGATGGACAGGGAGGGCTGGTGTGCTGCAGTTCACAGGGTCACAAAGAGTTGGACATGACTGAGTGACTGAACTGACTGACTGACATTAAATTTAAATGAAATAAATTGTCCAATCAAAAGGTAGAGAGAGGCTGAATGGATTTTAAAAAATATCCCATTATGCACTATCTATTGTTGTCATTGTGCAGTCACTCAGTCTTGTCCGACTCTTTGCAACCCCATGGACTACAGCATGCTAGGCTTTCCTATCCTTCATCATCTCTGGGAGCTTGTTCAAACTCATGTGTGTTAAGTTGGTGATGCCATCCAACCATCTCATCCTCTGTTGTCCCCTTGTCCTCCTGTCTTCAATCCTTCCCAGCATCAGGGTCTTTTCCAGTGAGTCAGGTGTTCGCATCAGGTGGTCAAAGTATTGGAATTTCAGCTTCAGAATGAGTCCTTCCAATGAATATCCAGAGCTGATTTCCTTTAGGATTTACTGGTTTGATCTCCTTGCAGTCCAAGGAACTCTCAAGAGTCTTCTCCAACACCACAGTTCAAAAGCATCAATTCTTCCATGCTCAGCTTTCTTTATGGTCCAACTCTCACATTCATACATAACTACTGGAAAAACCATAGCTTTGACAAGATGGACCTTTGTCAGCAAGGTAATGTCTCTGCTTTTTAATATGCTGTATATGTTTGTCTTTGTTTTTCTTCCAAGGAGCAAGTATCTTTTAATTTCATGGCTGAAGTCACCACCTGGAGTGAATTTGTACCCCCCCCCCCCAAATAAAGTCTCTCATTGTTTCCATTGTTTCCCCATCTATTTGCCATGAAGTGATAGGACCAGATGCCATGATCTTAATTTTCTGAATGTTGAGTTTTAAGCCAGATTTTTCACTCTCCTCTTTCACTTTCATCAAGAGGCTTTTCAATTTCTCTTTGCTTTCTGCCATAAGAGTGTTGTCATCTGCATATCTGAGGTTATTGATATTTCTCCTGGCAATCTTGATTCCAGCTTATGCTTCATCCAGCCTGGCATTTTGCATGATGTACTCTGCATATAAGTTAAGTAAGCAGGGTTACAGCCTTGACATACTCTTTTCCCAATTTGGAACCAGTCTGTTGTTCCACATCTGGTTCTAACTGTTGCTTCTTGACCTGAATACAAGTTTCACAGGAGGCAGGTCAGGTGGTCCTGTATTCCCATCTCTTTAAGAATTTTCCACAGTCTGTTGTGATCCATACCATCAAAAGCTTTAGCATAGTCACTGAAGCAGATGTTTTCCTAGAATTCCCTTGCTTTGTCTATGATCCAGCAGATGTTGGCCATTTGATCTCTTATTATTCTGCCTTTTCTAAAACCAGCTTTACATCTGCAAGTTTTGTTTCACCTATAGTTGAAGCCTAGCTTGGGGGACTTTGAGCATGACCTTGCTATCTTGTGAAGTGAATGCAATTGTGCAGTAGTCTGAACATTCTTTGGCGTTGCCCTTCTTTGGGATTGGAATTAAAACTGACCTTTTCCAGTTATACATTATCTACAGGAGACCAACTTCAGCTTTAAGGATATATGTGGATTAGTCACTCAGTCATTTCCAACTCTTTGAGACCCCATTGACTGTAGCCTGCCAAGCTCCTCAGACCATGGTATTCTCCTGGCAAAGAATACTGTACTGAGTTGCCATTTCTCACTCCAGGGAACATACATAGGCTAAAACTAAAGGGATGGGAAAATATATTAATATATGTGGAAACTAAAGGAGAGCTGGGGTAGTTATATCAGACAAAATAGAAGTAAAAAACTGTAATAAGACACCAAGATATCATTATATAATGATAACTGAACCAATTCAGAGTGTATAACAATTATAAGTACATATGCACTCAACATTGAAGTGTCTTAAATATGCTAGACAAATACAACCCTGAAGGAAAAACAGACAGCTATATAAAAATAGTAAGGGATTTGAATATCCCAATTTCAGCTATCAATTCAGTTAAGTTGCTCAGTCATGTCCGACTCTTTGCGACCCCAAGGAATGCAGCATGCTAGGCTTCCCTGTTCATCACCAACTCCCTGAGCTTGCTCTAACTCATGTCCATAGAGTCAGTGATGCTATCCAACCATCTCACCCACTGTCGTCCCCTTTTCCTCCTGCCTTCAGTCTTTCCCAGCATCAGTATCTTTTCCAACGAGACAGTTCTTCGCATCAAGTGGCCAAAGTATTGGAGTTTCAGTTTCAGAATCAGTCCTTCCAATGAATATTCAGGACTGATTTCCTTTAGGATTGATTGGTTTGATCTCCATATAGTCCAAGGGACTCTCAAGAGTCTTTTCCAACACCACAGTTCAAAAGCATCAATTCTTCAGTGCTCAGCTTTCTTTATGGTCCAAAGCTCACATCCATACATGACTACTGGAAAAACCATAGCCTTGACTAGAAAGACCTTTGTTGGTAAAGTAATGTCTCTGCTTTTTAATATGCTGTCTAGGTTGGTCATAGCTTTTCTTCCAAGGGCCAGGTGTGTTTTAATTGCATGGCTGCAGTCACCATCTGCATTGACTTCAGAGCCCAAGAAAATAAATTCTCTCACTGTTTCCATTGTTTCCCCATCTATTTGTCATGAAGTAATAGGACTAGATGCAATAATCTTCATTTTTTGAATGTTAAGTTCATTATATAGCAATACATCCAGACAAAAGAGTCAGTAAGGAAACACTGAAACAAGGAAACCTTGGACTAAATAACCTGATAGATATATACAGACCATTCCATCCCAAAGCATCATACTATACATTTTTCCCAAGTGTACATGAAATATCTTCCATGATAAATCATATGTTAGCTCACAAAACAAATATTAGCAAAGTTAAGAAGACTGAAATCATAAAAAGTTTTTTTTTCTGACAACAATGGTATGAAACTAAAAATGAATAACGTGAGGAAAATTAGAAAATTCACAAATATATGGAAGTTAGACACCGTGCTATTGAACAACCAAAGGGCGAAAGAATAAATCAAAAGGAGGAGGCAGTAAGTTCCACACATACGAACCTCCAAGTTGTGAACTTTCACAGATATGAACACGCATTCGCCTGTCCGGTCACATTAGTTCCTTCACGTGTGTGGTGTACGTTGTCACATGCGTGCATCGTCTACAAGTGGTTGTGCTTTTGTGTGCCTTACTGTACAGCACTGAATACAGTACAGTGTTGCAGTATCCTTGTCTCAAGCCCAGGATGTCTGGAAGCAAGCACAAAGGCGGCGGTGTAGCTGGTATGGCTGAAGAACTGGAGACTCACGATGCAGGAAATGGCAGGCGATTTTCTTTACTTAACGGGACTCGGTTAGCTTTTGAGGCGCAGGACCTGAAAGCAGAACTGCGCAGGAAGGTTGCAGCCATGATTCAGAATGCAATTCAGGGTTGCCCTGCCAACTATGATGAAAACGAAAACGAGCTAGTCCCAGACATCACTGATCATGTTTTCAATAGGGTAGATAGACTTGGAGCCGGCAAGCAACGCCAGCCTGCGCCATCAGCGTCAGGTGTGAGTGATGCTGCGGCTGGCCCTCCGTCTGTGCCGACGGCCCTTCAGCTCCGCCGTCTCTCCCAGGCCCCGCTCTCCAGTCAGTGCTCTTCTTGCCGTGACTCAGTGCCAGCCCCCGTGGGCCAGCTGTTGCACTGTGGCGTGTGTGTGTGCTCAGTCTCTGTGACCCCATGGGCTGCAGCCCGCCGGGCTCCTCTGTCTGTGGATTCTCCAGGCAAGGACACTGGAGTGGGCTTCCATTTCCTGCTCCGGGGATCTTACCAACCCGGGGACTGAACCCCTGTCCTTGCCTCTCCTGCATTCCCAGGCAAACTCTTCACCACAGTACCACTTGGGAAGCAACTGCTGTACCATACTTTTCAAGCACAGTAAGTTAAAAAAAATAATTTCTTTGTTTTTTGTGTGTTTGCTTGTCCTTATGTATTATTATTTCGGAAAAGGCAATGACACCCCACTCCAGTACTCTTGCCTGGAAAATCCCATGGACGGAGGAGCCTGGAAGGCTGCAGTCCATGGGGTCGCTGAGGGTCAGACACAACTGAGCGACTTCACTTTCACTTTTCACTTTCATGCATTGGAGAAGGAAATGGCAACCCACTCCAGTGTACTTGCCTGGAGAATCCCAGGGACGGGGGAGCCTGGTGGGCTGCCGTCGATGGGGTCGCACAGAGTCGGATACGACTGAAGTGACTTAGCAATAGCAATGTATTATTTGCATGAAAAATAATATAAACCTGTTACAGTACAGTACCATATAGCCAATTGTGTTAGTTGGTATTGAGGCTAACTTTGTTGGACTTATAACCAAGTTGGATTCATAAACTAGCTCTAGGAAAGGAACGTGTTCATATGTACAGGACTTAGTGTGAAAGAAATATCTTGAGACAAGTGAAATGGAAACAAAATATACCAAAACGTATGGGGCTCACTAGTTTTTAATGATGGACTCCTACATTAAGAAGAAAGAAGGATTGAAAATAAACAACCTAACCTCACAATTCAAGGAAAAAGGAAAAGGAGAACAAAGTCAGCAAAAGGAAGCAAATTACCAAGAGCAGAAAAAATGAAACAGAGACCAGAATAGCAATAGGAAAAATCAATGAAAGTAAAATCTGTTTTTAAAGATGGACAAAAGCAGACCAACTTTTAGTTAGACTAATCAATAATTAAAGGAGACTCAAATAAGTAAAATCAAAAATAAAAGAAGAGATATCATAAATGATGTAAAGAAATACACAGGATCAAAGAGACTACTGCTAACAATTATATAGAAAAAAAATTGGATAGCCTGGAAGAAATTGATAAATTCCTAGAAACACACATACAAGACTTCAAGACTGAATCATGAAGAAATATAAAATTTGAACAGAGCAATAGCAAGTAAGGAGATTGAATCAGAAATCAAAAACCTTCCATCAAAGAAAAATCCAGAATCAGATGGCTTCACTGGTACATTCTATCAAATAGTAAAAGAAGATTTAATACCAGAATTTTTGAAACTGAAGTTTGAAATAGAGGAATTGAGAAAAGCTGAAGAGAAGGGAACTCCAAAATATTTTATGAGGCTAGAACTATCCTGATGCTAAAGTCAGACAAGAACACTTCAAGAAAAGAAAAGACCAATATCCCTGATTATAGATGCAAAATTTCCAACAAAATACTAGCAAACCAAATTCAACAGCAAGTTAAAAGGCTCAGTTCAGTTCAGTTCAGTTGATTAGTCGTGTCCGACTCTTTGCAACTCCATGAGTCACAGCACGCCAGGCCTCCCTGTCCATCACCAACTCCCAGAGTCCACCCAAACCCATGTCCATCGAGTCGGTGATGCCATCCAGCCATCTCATCCTCTGTCGTCCCCTTCTCCTTCTGCCCTCAATCTTTCCCAGAATCAGGGTCTTTTCCAATGAGTCAGCTCTTCACATCAGGTGGCCAAAGTATTGTAGTTTCAGCTTCAACATCAGTCCTTCCAATGAACACCCAGGGCTGATCTCCTTTATCATGTTTAAATGGGATTTATCCCTGGGAAACAAGGAAGGTTCACATACACAAATCATTAAATGTGATATACCAAATTAGTACAGTAAAAGTAAATATCATGATCATCTCAATAGATGGAGAAAAAAGAATATGACAAAAATCAGCACTTTTTCATGATAAAACTCACAATAATTAGGATATGTTAGGAACATATCTCAGTATATAAAGGGCATATCTATAACAAATGTATAGCTAACATTACGTGTGTGTGTATGCTCTCATTTCAGTCATGTACAACTCTTCATGACCCAATGGATTGTCACCTGCCAGGCTCCTCTGTCCATGGGAGTCTCCAGGCAAGAATACTGGAGTGGGTTGCCATGCCCTCCTCCAGGGGTTCTTCTTGACTAAGGGATTGAACCTCAGTCTCTTATGTCTTCTACATTGGCAGGCAGGTTCTTTACCACGAGAACCACCTGGAAAGCCCAGTTAACATAATATTCAACAGGAAAAGTTTGAAAGTTTTCCTCTAATATCAGGAACAACACACATATGCCCACTCTTATTCAGCATAGTATCAGAAGTCTTAGGTAGATTAATCAGATAAGAGAAAGAAATAAAAGACATCCAAACTGGAAAGGAAGAAGTAAAATTGTCCATTTACAGATTACAAAAATTTATATAGTAAAACATCCTAAGGACTCCACTAAAACACTATTCAGTTCAGTTCAGTCACTCAGTCATGTCTGACTCTTTGTGACCCATTGGACTGCAGCACGCCAGGCTTCCCTGTCCATCACCAACCCCCTGAGCTTGTTCAAATTTATGTTCATTGCGTCGGTGATGCCATCCAACCATCTCATCCTCTGTCATCCCCTTCTCCTTCTGCCTTCAATCTTTCTCAACATCAAGGTCTTTTCAAATGAGTCTGTTCTTTGCATCAGGTGGCCAAAGTATTGCAGCTTTAGCTTCAGCATCAGTCCTTCCAATGAATATTCAGGACTTATTTCCTTTAGGACGACTGGTTGGATCTCCTTGCAGTCCAAGGGACTCTCAAGAGTCTTCTCCAACACCACAGTTCAAAAACATAAATTCTTTGGTGCTCAGCTTTCTTTATAGTCCAACTCTCACATCCATAAATGACTACTGAAAAACCATGACTTTGACTAGATGGAACTTTGTTGGCAAAGTAATGTCTCTGCTTTTTAATATGCTATCTAGGTTGGTTATAACTTTTCTTCCAGAAGCTGCTGCTGCTAATTCACTTCAGTCGTTTCCGACTCTGTGCAACCCCATAGATGGCAGCCCAGCAGGCTTCCCCGTCCCTGGGATTCTCCAGGCAAGAACAGTGGAGTGGGTTGCCATTTCCTCCTCCAATGCTGGAAAGTGAAAGTGAAGTCACTCAGTTGTGTCCGACTCTTCGCGACCCCATGGACTGTAGCCTACCAGGTTCCTCCGTCCATGGGGTTTTCCAGGCAAGAGTACTGTAGTGGGGTGCCATCACCTTCTCCGCTTCCAAGAAGCAAGCACCTTTAAATTTCATGGCTGCAGTCACCATTTGCAGTGATTTTGGAGCCCAAGAAAATAAAGCCTCTCACTGTTTCCACTGTTTCCCCATCTATTTGCCATGAACTGATAGGGCCAGATGCTATGATCTTAGCTTTTTGAATGCTGAGCTTTAAGCCAACTTTTTCACTCTCCTCTTTCACTTTCATCAAGAGGCTCTTTAGTTCCTCTTTGCTTTCTGCCATAAGGCTGGTGTCATCTGCATATCTGAGCTTATTGATATTTCTCCCGGCAATCTTGATTACAGCTTATGGTTCATCCAGCCTGGCATTTTACATGATGTACTCTGCATATAAGTTAAGTAAGCAGGGTGACAATATACAGCCTTGATGTAGTCCTTCCCCATTTTGGAACCAGTCTGTTGTTCCATATCCAGTTTAAAAACACAATTACAACTGATTAATGAATTCAGGAAAGGTGCAGAATACAAAATCAGTATACAAAAATCAGCTGTGTTTCTATATACTAACAATGAACTATCTGAAACAGAAATAGAATAATTCTACTTATAATAGCATCAAAATAAAAATAAAATTCTTAAGAATAAATTCAATCAAGGAGGCAAAAGATCTATACACTGAAACTAGCAAGACATTCTTGAAAGAAATTAAAGACACAAATAAATAGAAAGATATTCTGTGTTCATGGAGAATCAGAACTAATATTGCTAAGATATCCATACTACCCCAAATAATCTGCAGATTCAACATAATTCCTACCAAAGTTTCCATAGCAGTTTTCACAGATGTGAAAATAAATTCTAAAATTTGTATGGAATTACAAAAGAACGTGATAGCCAAAACAATAGTAAAGAAGAAAAACAAAACTAGAGGCATCAAAATTCCTGATATCAAGTTTTATTACCAAATTATAGTATAAAAAGAATGTGCTACTAGCATAAAATTGACATATGGATCAATGTAATGAAATTGAATACACACATATATAGTCAACTAATATTTGACGACAGTGACAAGAATGGGAAGAGGATTGCGTTTTCAATAAATGATGTTGGGAAATTGACTATTCTTATGACTGATGTTAGACCTATCTTACACCATTTACAAAACATAACTCAAAATGGATGAAAGACTTAATATGTAAGACCCCAAAATATAATACTTCCAGGTGAAAATACAGAGAAAATGCTCCCTGACCTTGGCCTTAGCAAGCCAAGGATATGATACCAAAAGCATAAAAAACAAAGGCAAAAGTAAGCAAGTGGCATCTCAGAAAACTAAAAAGCCTCTTCCTCTGCACAACAAAAGAAAAAAATAAGCAAAATGAAAAGTGGAATGGAAAAAATGTTCTCAAACACATGGCTGCTGCTGCTAAGTCACTTCAGTTGTGCTCGACTCTCTGCGACCCTATATATAGTAGCCCACCAGGCTCCTCTGTCTATGGGATTCTCCAGGCAAGAATACTGGAGTGGGTTGCCATTTCCTTCACCAATGCATGCATGCATGCTAAGTCATTTCAGTTGTGTCCAACTCTGTGCAACTCTATGGACAGCAGCCCACCAGGCTCCTCTGTCCATGGGATTCTCTAGGCAAGAATACTGGAGTCAGTTGCCATTTCCTTCTCCTAAACACATAGCTAATAACAGGCTAATATTCAAAGTATATAAGGAACACATATGACTCAATAGCAAGAAAAAAAAATTCCTATTAGTCAAGGGTCAGAAGACTTGAATAAACATTTTCCAAAGAAGACATTTCATAGATATCTGAAAAGAATGTTCAATATCACTAATCATTAGGGAAATCTAATAAAAACCACAATGAGGTATCACCTCACTTCTGTTAGAATGACTATCATCAAAAGACAAGAGATAACATGCTGGTGAGAAAAGTGAAGACTTGTGCGATGTTGCTGGAAAATGTAAATTGGTGTAGCCAGCATGAAAAACAGTATGGAGTTTCCTTAAAAAATTATAACCAGAACTACTGTATGATACAGCAGTTCCACTTCTGTGTGCATATTGGGAGTAAATGAAATCATAATCTCAAGAGATTATGATTGATATAATCATATGTCAATGACATATGATTACGATGAACCTGTCTAGGTTCATTGTAACATTACGGTAGCCAAGACATGGAAACTACCTAAGTGGCCATCGAAAAGATGAGTGGATAAAGAAAATGCATTCACATATGCACACGCCACTTGCATACACTCAGAAGGATACCATTCAGCCATAAAAAGAACATCTTGTCTTTTGTGACAACAGGGATAAAGCTTCAGGGCTTTATACTAAATGAAAAAAGTCAGAAAAAAGACAATTATTATACATGTTGTTGCTGTTTGGTCGCTAAGTCATGTCCAACTCTGTGTGACCCCAGGGACCTACCATCCTCCTCTATCCATGGGATTTCCCAAGCAAGAATATTGCAGGGGATCTTCTCAACCCAAGGATCAAACCCGTGTCTCCTCAATTGGCAGGTGGGCTCTTACCACTGCCACAGAAGCCCCAATGTTATGTATATTCTCACTCATATGTGGAATCTAAAAAAACTGAACTCAAAGAAGTAGAAAGTAGAATGGTGATTGTCAGGGGGTAAAGAGTGGAGGAAACAGGGAGTTATTGGTCAAAGCATACACACTTCCACCTAGAAAATGAAGAAATACCATGGAAATAATATACATCATGCTGGCTATCAGTAATAACAGTATATTATATATACATTACATATACACACTATAATATACTATATATACTGTAACATACAACATATTAGAATACTGGCGTGGGTAGCCATTCCCTTCTCCAGGGGATCTTCCCAACCCAGGGATGGAACCTGTGTCCCTGCATTATTGGCAGGCAGATTCGTAACCATTGGGCAACCAGGGAATTCCATGCCTCTGCTTTAAAGCATAAAGCTCAGTTGTTTTCTCCTTCAGAGCCAACCTACCAGCCATTTGTGTTAATTCCCCCTTCATGAATATTCCTTGTTAATCCAGTTGTTTCTGGATTCCTTACTACCACCCTTGTCCATTTATCATCTTGTTTTGCTGGGACCGCTATGCATAGACAGGTCCCCCTTATCTAAATATGCTGTCTTCCAGCCCAGTCCCCATTCTCAGGCACGCGAGATTTTTAAAATTTTTTTAATGTTAAAATTTAAGAAGTCTCATTGTGTCACTCCTAAACTTAAAAATTCTTTACTGCTCTCTAACATAATCTCTAAATCTTAGCACAGATTGCAAGGCCCTTCCTGATCACAGCAATGAAGATTTCATCATCCTCACCCTGTGTTATTACCCTGATTGATGTTGATGCTTCAGCTACTCTTCATTCTGTTCCCCAAACACACAATGCTTTCTCCTGCCTCTGAGCTTTCACACATGCTGCTTCCTATGTCTCTGGTATTTTTGCCCAGTATTTGTTAATCCTTTGTGCCTTAACTTCAACTTGACTCATTCAGTAAGACCTGCATTGTCCCATACAAAAACACACCTATCTCAGAAGACAGCAAGCTCCAAATATTTGCCAATGAATTATGTTTTTGCTAATACTTCTATTTTGATGCTCTATATTATATTATATACTATTTATATAAATATCTACATAAAGAATTGATAAATGATAAATATCACATTCTCAAAATAAATATTAATGACAATTTTACACAATAAAAAATGCAAAGATTTCCCAAATAATTTTTTACTTGTTCTTCCCTAGATCCCATTTTTATCCTACAGATAATCACTGTTATTGGTTTGGCATGTATCCTTGTAGATTTTGTTTTAAATGCACTTAAATATATAAAGTTTTGTTGTTCTTATTTAATTAAAATTTTATTTCTATGATATAATTATATTTTTTCACTGGTCAATATGTCTTGGAAACCATGTCTTTTAAATTATGTATTATTGTTCATTTACCTGGTCACCTGTTGAAAAACACTTCAACTGTTTCTAAATTTGAGTTATTAGAAGGAATGCTTCATTAAGTTTTCCGATAGAAATGTCATTTTGTAGAAGCACTAATATTTCAATAAAACATGTACTTTAGAAATGCATTGTTAGGTTAAAGAATATACATTCTTGCTTTTCTTTTTTTCAAAATGTTTTTGGATATTCTAACACTTCTTCTCTTCCATTTGAATTTTAGAATCAATCTGTCAGTTCCATGAAAAAACTATGCATAATATCATTGGGAATATCACAGAAAAGAATGCATTAAAAATCGTATGCTAGAAGAATGACATTGAAAGACATTGGGATATATTACTATAAACAAAAATTATAGATAACACTTTTAAAGAATAGTGCCCATGGGGAGAGAAATAAATTTCTTTATTGAGGCACTTTTAGGAAGAAATGCACTAAAACATCAGCAGTGATTATCACTGGTTGATAGGAACATTGATGACTTTTATGTCCTTATGTTTTTAGCTGCTCTTCTCCATTTTACATAATGAGTACTATGACTTACACAACATAAAAGTTATTTCTTCTCAAAACATAAAATGAAATCCTGTTAACATGCATATCTGTAGAAGAAACAGTGTGTCTAAAACATTCTTCAATTGAAGCAAAGGAATTAGTTTAAGTACACAGCCAATTTGCTCCCAGAAAGGAGAAGATGTGGGCTGCCTAATTTTATCATCCAATTTTCATGTAAATAAAATCCTTTCCTCATTGCCCGAAGATATTACGTTGGATGGCAGTAAACAAGAAAAGATGAAGTAGGAATTCAATAAAAAAATTTATTTCAACAGAAAACCCCAATTTTGCAGTTCACATGAATGTGCCCTCTGGTCTTCCTTTAAATTTATGACTGAGAAACACAAGGGCCCTGAGGGGTGCCTAGCCATCCTGCTGTTTCCACGCTCCACTCACACTGCCTTCTCAGGAGCCCCTGCTACTCGTTTCACTGAGAAAACCACAAGCAAAACAGAGCTTCCATGTCCTTGTGCCTCTCCTGAGTTTACCAACCTTCCTCTCTTCTCTCTGCAGACACCACTTTTCTTCTGTTAGAATGGGTGAGCTGTCTGCAGCTCTAAAACCAGTCCATTCACTTGTGCCCTGGACTCTACACGCAGGCTCTGTTCTGGAAATTATCCTCCCCCTCATCCATTTCTATTGCAGAATGCTGTGAATACATAAAGAACAACCTCTGCATAGAGAAAAATGGTGTTATATTTAAATTTTATCCTAGATATATACCTTTTTCTCAGAGTTCAATTTTATTTCACTTTGGTGGAAACTGTGAAAAAGATTTACATTTCCCCACATTACAGCACAGCATTTCAATGGAATATTTCTTGCCACAAATTAGATCTTGCTGATTTGTGTCAGTGAAACAACAGTTTCTATTCTTCAAGGTAAAGCAAAATGACTTAGAAAATGAATAAAATTAATTTTTATTGAAGTGTTTTTGCCTGGAAAATTCCATCGACAGAGGAGCCTGGCGGGCAACAGTCCATGGGGCTGAAAAGGGTCGGACACCACTGAGCACACACACACACACAGATTTGTGTGAGTGTCTGTGCTGTGCTAAGTTGCTTCAGTCATGCCTGACTCTTTGCAATCTCATGGACGGTAGCCCACCAGGCTCCTCTTTGCGTGGGATTCACCAGGCAAGAATCCTGGAGTGGGCTGCCGTTTCACTCCATGTGCTAGTGTCCACTGTATGGCAAAGTGAATCAACTATATATGTGTGTATATATATATATACTTCCCTCTTTTTTTGGGTTTCCTTCCCATTTAGGTCACCACAGAGCATTGAGGAGCATCCCTGAGATATACAGTCAGCTCTCTTTAGCTATCTATTTTATATGCAGTATCGACAGTGTGTGTATGTCAATCCCTATCTCCCATTTCATCTCACCCCATTTCCCCCTTGGTGTCCATACGTTTGTTCTCCATTTCTGCTTTGCAAATAAGGTCATCTCTACCATTTTTCTAGTTTTCACATATATATATTAATAGACGATATTTGTTTTTCTCTTTCTGGCTTACTTCACTCTGTATATTCTAGTTATATACCTTTTGAGTGTTTGTGGTGAAAATAAAGCAGAACTAACACTGTCCTCTAGGGACAGATTAAGCAACAGGTATAACTACAAGGAGCCAATAACCTCCTTCTCCTCTCGTGGACCTCATCTATTAACAAGACCTCAACTTCAAGCATCCCCCTTTCTTATCTGTTGTATTTCTAACTCACTCCTTCTGGTAACACAAATCCAGTGAATTTTTAAACCCACAGAAATTTCTACTCCATTGACTCTTTAAAATTTCACTACTTAATACCCCAATAAGACCTCCCTTTCCCTGGCAGCCCATACCTTATTTCATTCTTCCCATCAGCCTTCAAGCAGGATGCACTGTCTTCTCATTAAAACATGTTATTTCTTCCTCTGATACTTTTTTGTTATTTTTGAAACATATGCTTTTTCCAACATCCTCCAACATCCGTCCCGTAATTCTCTCTTGAGTGATGTCTGATAAATTTTCCATTCCCACCTCTCCACTAACATCATTTTAATCTAGTCCAAAAGGGCCTCTTTACTGAAGTCCACATGACTGATTCAGCAGTCGCTCCTCCTCTAATTCTGAATCTCAACGTTGTTTAATTCTGGCAACCACACCTCTTTCAGATAGATACTCCTCACCTGTCTCTTGGGGTCTCAGAATCGTCTGGCTTTTCCTCGGTCTAGTTTACTGAATGGATCTTCTCCCACTCCTCAGCATCCAAATACCACAAGCCAGAGCTCCATCTCTAATTACACTCTCCTGGTGTGGTCCTGACCAAGTCTCTGGCTTTAAACATCATCTATCAGGTTGGCCAAGAGGTTAAGATGTTACTGAACAGCCCGAAAGAACTTTTTATACTGATTACTCCACAAATATATTTAGTCCCAACTTCTCTGAACCACAGACTCCAAATCCTGCTTTTACTGAACAGTTTCTGTCAGACTTCAAACAAACATCTCAAACTGAACTCGTCCGAAACTAACACGCTGCGTCCTCTCCCAAGTTTTCTCTGCCTGCGTTCTCTTCCTCAGCGAGCTGCATCACCGGGCCCTTGAGTGCTCAGCCAAAAAGCTTGCTCTCATCCGCGACCCTCTGTCTGTCACATCTAATCCGTTAGAAAATAAGTTGGCTTTATCTTCAAAATATATCCCGTCTCTAAACTTTGTCCACCGTTTACAAACCGCCACCCTGAGACTCCTCACCTCGCCGCAGCCGAGCCTCTGAACGCCCGCTGCCTCTGGGCCCCACGGCCCGTTCTGCCCGGTGCCAGCAGCCCGCTTAAAGCGGAAACCGGAGCAGTGGTTTCTGCCACTGCTCCGCCTCAAACCGCCAGTGCTGTCTCTTCTCACTCGGCTTACGATTCAGACTCCCGACCACGACCTGCTTGGCTTGCTCTCCGACGTGAGTTTCTGACGCCCCCTGCCTTGCCATGCTCCAGGCTGACTGGCCTCCTTGCCATCCCAGGAGCATGCGACACCTTGAGGCCTCGGGGCATGCTGAATCCTCCGGCCACTCTCTCTCCAGCACGGTTAGTGCAAGCTCACGTGCCTGGCACACGTGCTTGTGTGCTCAGTCGCTTCAGTCGTGTCCGACACTTTGGGAGTCCAAGTCACACGGACTGCAGCCTGCCAGGCTCCTCTGTCCGTGGGGTTCTCCCAGCAGGAATACTGCAGTGGGTAACCATGCCCTCCTCCAGGGGATCTTCCCGACCCAGGGATCAAACACGTGTCTCCTGCATTGCAGGAGGATTATTGACTGCTGAGCCTCCCAGGGAGCCTGCCCAGCACCCAGTGTGGCCAAACAAACCGAAAAATCTGAGTTTAGAGAAGAGAAAGGTTTATTGCTGACCCAGGCAAGGAGAGAGGTGGCTCATGCTCTAAAAATCCCCAAGTTCCCTGAAAGGTTTTAGCAAAGCAGTTTTAAAAGATGAGCAAGGGAGTGATCAGCTCCTGCACAATTCTGTGGTTGACTGATGGTGTTGTCACAGGGTTCACATTATCAGTCCTTAGTCTCCGAGAGTCCCGGGGCTACATGCGTAAGGTCACCAAGCAGTTAACATCTTCCATTTGGGAGGGGGTTCACAACTGTGAAAGACCTCAGGAAATGTGCATCGCATGCTACCTTGGTGCTTCAGAGAGGAGCTAAAGCAGAGAGTACGGGGGACGGCCTGTCCCAGGAAGGCCCACAGTGTCCTGATCAGTCACAGCCTCACCTGCTAACTGTATTCAGGCTTCTTCTTAAATGTCACCATCCTGGAAAGGCCTTTCCTGAGAATCTGTATAAGCACAGTCAACTCCCTAAGCTCTCTCTGCTTTCTTTTCCTACTCTTATATTTTATGATTCTTCACTGCATTTGTTAATACTAACCTTATATCTACTTACTTATTTTCTGTATCCCACCGGACTCTAATTTCTTTCGGGAGACAAATTTTGGCCCAGGCTTTATTCCCAATGTCTACATCGGTGCCTGGCAGGTCGTAGACATTCAATAAATGTTTGTTGAATAAGTGAATGAAATAAAGCATGCCTCTTGTGCTACGTACTTTCCTAATCACCAGTACTTTAAACCCAGTAACTTCGTTACCAGGGCATGTCTTTAAGCTTAGATGTTTTATCCGAGAATTAGAAACCTACGTTAACAGGTATCTAGAATCACCAAAATATTTTTTAAGTACAAATCATCACAAGGGCTGAGAAGATGTACTGTGTGAGAAATACGTGGCTTCCCAGAAACCACTCTGTGCAGTGGTGTGGGCTGGATATAAAGCCTCTGGTCTTTTCAAGGGAATGTCTTTCCCCAGGGGTCCCAGTCCCATGGCAGGCTCTGCTTATACTTTTGTGTGAACAGATTCCCAGGATTTAAGATGGTGAATTCTATTCCCAGCCCTGTGATTCCATACCTGTGTGGGTTCAGCCTCTCTGGGCTTTGGATTTCTCACCTGTAAAGCCAAGGCAATTATACTACAAAGGCTTCCCAGGGATGCTATGAAAAACAGTTAATGACAATAATCATTAAAGAAGTATTTCTGTCTCCACTGGATATTAATTAAGTGCCACTGGGTGCAAAACTCTGTTAGCTCTCTGAGAAGCAGAGCAGATGGATAACAGAATATTTCAGACATATCTTCAGTCTAAAGGAATGCCTGCTAGAAAACAAAAGAAAACTAATAGCCTTATGTGAAAAACTTGCCCTCTGTATGGCCACAGCTTCCTGTTATCTTTTCACTTTACCCCAAACCTGATGCTCCCAGCTGTGAAATGAAAGAAGAAAGAGTCTATGGTGGCGTCATGCCACAGGACTTCAGGATCCTACTAGTTTTCTGCCTCTAGTCCAGAACTTTCACCATAGAGATAAAGTAATTGACAACCCAAGAGATGGGAGAGTTTTCCAGGCTCCCCAGGTTGAGTCTCTAGTCCCCTAACTCCTAGGTCACTGTGCCCGCTTAGACACCAGGCTGCTCTTTACCGTCCCAAAGAGCAGTGTGGTGGCTAGATTCTATGTTGGGCAGCATGAATGGCCAACAGCCTTTTGAGGAGAAGCCCAGGCATTTAAGGGAATTAATTACAGGTAGTTTGGGCTGTAAGGATGAATTTACATAGAAGATGATAAATGGAAATTAACAGAGTTTTTTGAACCCTCTACCACTTTCTATATGAAAATTCTACTATCTTCTTTATACTTCCTGTTTGGGTTCACCCTCATGATAATCATACAATAGACTCATCATACTTATTTAATAAGAAATAATGTTTTTATACTGTTTAATAACTGAATATGTGGAAGTTTATGTAACTTGCTTTAATGATACATTTATTAAGTAACAGAATTAAGATTCAGATCCAGATTTATCTAGTTCCCAAATTCTCTTTTCACCGATATAGAATATAGGAGAAGATTCGTGATTCAGTAGAAGCCCATTTTTATCTTTACCAAAGGCCAGGAAACATTTCCTTAAAGGACCCAATAGTAAATAATTTAGATTTATCATTCATAAGGTTCCATCTATTGAACTTTGCTACTTAGCATGATAAGCAATATATTAACAAATGGTTGTATTCCAATAACATTTTATTTACAAACACAGGTGACTTGGCTGTGGCTATAGTTTTCCAACCCAGAGTCAAGAGCTCAGAGTTAACTGATTCTGACCCTTTGGGGGTTATCTTCCAACTAGCCCTGTTAGTTGTAGACACCAAGAAAAATACACAGTATTCGTGTCTGTAGACTGTAAATTCAGTCTGCCAGGTCTCAGCTGACTTCCCTCTCCCACTGCGGAAGGAGTCAGCTTTGCCTTTCACTTGCCCCTTCGTTTCAGCAGACTCGATCCACACATGTGCCTGTCCTTGTGGATTCTTCTTTGACCAGGTTGGACATCTGCTAGTCCCCTTATTTCTTTAATGAATTAAATAAAATCTTAAACATATGTTCAACTTATATCTTGAGAATCTTCATATTACCTTTCATGAAAATTATCCTTTAACAACGATATAGTAAAAAGCATGAACCTATGCCCTCTCTACATCCTATCTTATAAAAATGTGACTTCATCATTTTTCTTCCTAGCTTGGGAAGAAACAAGAACACAAAAATGTTTCTGGGCCCCTACAGAGATGCAGAGAGATCCCATCACCTGATACTCTCCATTGGCTGCGAGGGGCTATTATTTTCTTTGCTCTTATGCAACATGAGGGTTGCTTCCTATCCATCATGTCAGTGCATGTCATAACAGAGAACATCAACACAATTTACTTGGCTTTTATGATACAAACTTGATGGGAAGAAAGAAAGTTGCCAACTTGATAGAGTGGTCTCCTTTCCAGATTTGACAGAAGTATTCTCCATTTTATGCTTAGCTGGTGCTCTGAAGACAAAGCAAATTGATTCTGGAAATAAACATATTTCTTCACACTTATTCATCATTCAGCTCTCTCTCTCAGCTCCCTCCTGAGCTGGACCATTTAGTACTGGATTCACCAGGGCCTGCAAATGACAACTATTCATTAGCAAATCTTAACATCTCAAGGTTGGGAAGAAACCTTAAAGGTCATCTCTTTCATGACAACAATGAAAAAAAAACAATAGGAATATCACAACAATAATAAGCGCTAACATCTATTCATCACTTGTTTGTGCCAGGCAATTTTTGAAATGTTTTACTTGCAGAATGTCCAGGATAGAACACCTGTTGTCTTGACATAATTATTAGTAAAATAATCTCCTCTTCAATCTCAAAAGTAACTTAATTTGGATGATAAATTATGATTACCCTACTTGTGTATGGTATCTGATTTTATCTTCATGCATTTTATGAAGCGAGTATGATGGTGATAAATACCTGAAAGTAACAAGCCTCAGTGCATGAACTAGTAAGTATGGAAGTTGTGATTTGAACCTTGGAGATCTATTGATTCTTATGCTGTTTTTTTTTCATTTGCACGTTTGTCACATCTGAAATAGTACCTCCAAGTGGTTATCACTGAGAGAGAGCCCACAGTCTAGGAGAGGCACCGGTTCCAGTTTTGTATAATGTGTTGAATGCTTTCTTGTTATTATGCTGAAGTCTATTCCTCCATAGTCTCAGAAACATGGCTAAAAAAAATTAAAACCAAATTGTAAAGGTCTTTTTATTCCATGTCAAGAAATTTCTATTATCTTTGAAATTGAAAGCAAGAGGAAGGGCAAGAAAGTTGCTTTCTAAATTTGGGGATGTTAAGGTCAGAGGCATTGACCGTGATTTATGTAGGAGGAGACAGGTTTCACTAATTCTGGGCATAGTCATTAGCATTTTTTACTCTTACCTAAGCAATTTAAAATCTTATATTTGGTTTTACTCTTAGAGCCATAAGTTTTATAGAAAATGTGGGTACATGCTATATAGCAGCATGACTGAAGTGTTACGGGTTGTTGAGGTTTTGTCTTCACTCATAGGCAGGCAACATTTAGTAGAATAGTAGGTAGGTAGGAATTATCTCTTGAACTTGACCAACAAGCAGAAGTTCTGATTATCATTAAGATAATGAAAACATAAAAGAAATGTGCTTTTCTCCCCCTTTTCAGAGGTGCGTGTAGCAGACCCATCAATTTTATCTTACTGGACATCATGTTTTGAAGATACTCTGTATCAGATAGGTTTACCCAGCTACAGAAAACCACAGAGTTGAGATGCAACCAAAAGATACATGAGCTTGTGAACATGTGTGGGAAATAAGAAAAGTTATTGGCCAAAAGGATTTTTTTAAGTACCTGAAATAGCTGAAACTTTTTGTGGTGAAGTGAAAGGAAATATGCCTAAGGAGAGCCAAGTCCTCTTGTTCAAAACAATCTTCCTAGACGTGTTTCCCTTCTTTCTTCCCGGGGGTTGTGATCAGATTATTCAGCTCTAAAGAAGACAAAACATCTGCTCTAGTATATTTATTGTTAACAACATTATTAAATTCACTGGTTTTCATTTAAAGATGGAAGAAATTTGACTGCCAACTTTAGAATCCTCTTAAAAATAAGAGCTTTGGAGTTCAGTGTAGCAAGGAAGCTTTTAAACTTCACATCCCCTTTGCCTGTAGCTACATTTGACCTCTACAAGCTTGCTATTTAAATTTCTACCTTATTCCCCTCACAGCCTTGAAAACAAACGAACAATTACTTCTAAACAGGAATCTTTATAGTTCAAATATCACATCTCTTACTTGGTTACAGAAACATTTTACCTTTAATTAAGTTTGTTTCAAAAATCCATGTTTCTAATCAAAAAGAAAATGTGCTGTGAAGTTCAAATATAATTCACCAGTGGAGGAGGCGGTGCGTTTTAAAGAGTTTCCGAGTGGTTTTGTGGAGCTTGGAGCAATGGCTGTTCCATGATGGGGAGCTTTATCCCGTTTGTGCTACTCTCACAAAAACCACAGATTAGATGGTTTGGAAGCAGCAGAAGAGGCAGAAGTGAGGTTTCACAGCCCCAGACGTCCAGGATCAAGGCTGACAGATTCGGTGACTGATGAGAGCCTGCCCACTGGTTCCCACTTGCTATCTTCTCACGGTCCTCACATGGGGAACAGGAGAACTTTGCTTTCCTGCTCATCCTGTTCATGAGGGCTCTGCCCTCAGGACCTAATCAACTCCCAGAGCCCCACCTCCTAACACCATCGCTCTGAGGCTGACATGGATTCTGGAGGGAGACAGAGTCACATCTGCTGCTGTCTGTGTGGGCTTCCCAGCTGGTGCTAGCGGCAAAGGGCCCGCCTGCCATTGCAGGTTAGGCGTAAGAGACGGCGGTTCCACCCCTGGCTCAGGAAGATCCCCTGGAGAAGGGAATGGCAACCCACTCCAGTATCCTGGCCTGGAGAGTCCCTTGGACAGAGGAGCCTGGTGGGCTACAGTCCATGGGGCTGCATACAGTCGGACACGACTGAAGTGACTTAGCACAGCACAGCTATTTGTCTAGTTATTTGCTTCTATACATTCTCAATAATAATGCCACCACTTTGCACACCTCCCAGGAGCACTATTCTCACGCTATTCTATGTACTCTAGGGCAGTGGTCCCCAACCTTTTTGGTACCAGGAGCTGGTTTTGTGGAAGACAGTTTTTCCATGGACTGATGATGAGGGACATGGTTTTGAGATGATTCAAGCTTTAATTGTGTACTTACTTAATTAATTGTGCACTTTATATCTATTATTATTACAGTGGCTCCTCCTCAGATCATCAGGCATTAGATTCCAGAGCTTGGGGACCCCTGCTCTAGGGAATATCATGTAATGTTGCCCCTTGGGCTTAGCAACTCCATGTAAATATTGTGATGACTTTGGCTATGTACAAAATAGCCAAGGTCATCAGAGAGGAAGAACATGTGCTAAAATGATTAAAGGGAACAATTGCAATGAAATGTGAATCTCAAGTTAGACGACAGTGTTTATGTTCATGGCTTAATGTACCTGGAAATTTAATTTTCTAATTCTTTGGATCCTGAAGTTGAGTAAACTTGGCAAAAGAAATATTTTAATACAGCAAAGTTGAATAAAATCCTCACTGTTAAAGGATCAAATTGCTTCTGAAACCCAACAAAAACATACCACTAGCTTCCTTTAAAAACTTAGTAAATTATGGCACTATTTTCTCTGTTTTCTACAAGTTAATTATTTTCTTGCTCACCAACCTACTTGGCTTAGTAGAACTGAGCTCATATCCAGAACAGACAACTTCATGATTTTAGGCTATTGCCAAATAAGTCAACTTTTGCTTTTAAATCCTTGGAGGCGCCATGATTACAGAGGAGCCTGTAAGGTCATTTATAGCCAAGTGACTGGTTGTTGTCTGTTAGAAACACCTGGCACAGGTAACTGACATTTAGATGGAATGACTGCTTCAAAAACAGCTGTTTACCAAGACAGGGCAGTAAGAGGCATTGCAATTAGGGATGACAAGGGTAGATTTAAAAACAAGTGCATATCTTTGCCAATTAAAATACACTGATCTAACCAAAAGCCCATAACAGATTGATCTCACAATGCTCAAATAAACAGACTTGACAGAATTTGGCCATGAAATAGACGTCTGTTTTAGCCTGAGAGCAAGCTTACAACCACTTCGGGGCTGGTAGGTGTTGAAAGCAATGTTATTAAGAAGAACTCCAGATGGTCCAAGGGAAAGGATTTTTTCTATTGTAATAAACACAATGAAAGGCTGACAAGCTCTGTGAATGACAGATAAAAAAAACAAGCCATAAATGAGATCTAAGACTCACGCTTCCTTGAGAAGAGGCTGAGCGGTCCTGGGCAGACATGGCGTATATGACGGAAAGACATTCCTGGAGAAAGAGATAAAAATATCCCAGTGCAGGCCCAGGAAGAAGAGGAGATGGGATGTGCCCCATGGATGCTAGTTATGTGCTCTGCTGTGCCCCAAGGCAGCATATTAGCTTTGGATTATTCTGACTTTTAGTTATGGAACCCATCAAACATGTGCAAGATTAGACAGAACAATAGAATGAACCGGTACCACCAACCAGCTGTGACCAATGCAAAGCCAAACCTGTTCCACTCTAATTCCCACCGACATTCCACATTCTTTTTTTAAAATAAAAAATCAAATAGTGTGTAGTTTCACTTGCAAAAAATATTTATATGAGACCTCATTAATGTAGCCTCACATTAGCATGATAACATCTGAAAATTTAACAGTGGTTTCTTAGCATCATCCAATATGCAACAGTTCACATTTTCAATTGTACCGTAAGCGTCAATGATCTTTTATATATGTTTACATTTTATTTGAACCAGGCTGTAAGTAATGTCCACAGACACACAGAATCTTAGCTGTAAAATTTAATCTTTAGATCAAATTTAAAATTGCTTTGGATTTGGTTTGGTTACTTTAGATATAATGCTAAGTTCTTTTAGCCAAGTCATAAATATCAAGGAAATGGCAACCCACTCCAATGTTCTTGCCTGGAGAATCCCAGGGAAGGCAGAGCCTGGTGGGCTGCCATCTACAGGGTCACACAGAGTCGGACACGACTGATGCGACTTGGCAGCAGCAGCAGCAAATATCAAGTTACCTCTCATTTTGTTATATTAACATCTGTGGATTTCTTAAGTCATTGCTGGTGGTTAAGTCACTAAATCCTGTCTGACACTTTGCGACCCCATGGGCTATATGTAGCCGACCAGGCTGTTATGTCCATGGGACTCCCCAGGCAAGAATACTGGAGTGGGTTGCCATTTCCTTCTCCAGGGGATCTTCCTAACCCAGGGATAGAACCCGAGTCTTCTGCATGGCAGGCAGATTCTTTACCAACCGAGCTACAAGGGAAGCCCAATAAGTCACTAAAGACTGTCAAAAGTCATATAAAATATATATACATTAGCATATACATATGCAGTGGCATATACATTGCAGAATTGAAATGTCCTATTTCTATTTCATTTATTAGCTGAAATTATTCTTTAAAGAAACACTTAACCTCTTCACTTTGTTTGCCTCATTGGCCTCTTTGTTTACCCATGATACAGTCTGTTTTGAACGGGAAGGATAAATTAATGATTCTTTTCCTTTTTTAACTGTCTTAAAATTAATGAGATAATTAATTAATAATAACTAATTAATAATGAGTTGGTTAAATAATGAGTTCATCACTAGTGATGAATCTCTTATGAATGATCTTCAAATCATGGATGTAATATACTTTGAAGCTCTGAATCTCTTGTGTTATTACTCTTCTTGGCTTACAAATTGCCTCAGTTTTGGCCATGAAAGCCTCTTTAAATATGTATTTTGAATTCTTCAACCCAGTCTAGTGCTCATTCCTTGCTATCAGATTTGTTAAGTTGATCCAGACTTAGACATTTATTGCATCAGATTTGAAATCAAACATCTCCAAATGCCCTAGTTCCTTGTGACATGGCCATGATTTGGAAATTAAGCATACTCACTGTTTTTGAATTATTTGTTGTTTTTTTATCTTCTTCACTGGATAGTTCAAGAACTATATTTGTGATAAAATAAGTGATAAAATCATGTGGATACTTTACAAGATTTTTATTTTTTTTAGATTTTAAAATTTATTTATTTACTCATTTTTTGGAGGCTAATTACTTTACAATATTGTATTGCTTTTGCCATACATTGACATGAATCTGCCATGGGTGTACACGTGTTCCCCATCCTGAACCCCCCTCCTACCTCCCTTCCCATCCCCTCCCTTTGGGTCATCCCAATGCACCAGCCCCAGGCACCCTGTATCATGCATCGAACAAGATTTTTATATAACTTCTTTTATCTTCATCTACTCCCTTCAGTGATGAAAAATTCCAGCTGTCAAGAACACTGGAAATGCTAGAATTAAAATATCACAAAATTACTCACTAATTTTATCCCACACTACACACAGTGAATCAAAATTATAAAACGGACTACTACCACTGGTAATATGATCACCAAAAACAGTAAATTGTATTTTGCAGCCCTTCCTATAATTCAGCACATTAAGCAGCATTATCAAATTAATGCGTTTCAAATGACTTAGACTAATCCCTTTCCATGCCTGCAGTAACATGCCTTGGTTTTGTTCACTTAATGAATCACTTTAAATTTTAGAAACTTTTAAAAAATTTAATTATCTAT
>NW_011494808.1:10497365-10528616 GCF_000754665.1 Bison bison bison
TTAATTATCTATTTTTGTATAAAATATTTACATAGTTTCAAGTCCATGAAATAGGGTTACATTTAAAGCAGTGTAAACTCTCTCCCTGTTCTTTCTACTCTATTCCCTCTCTCTCTTACAAGTTCATTCATTCATTCATTATTTTTTGGTTTATCCTTCAATCATATTTTAGGAATCTCTCTCTTTAGATGGAGAATAGCATATCATATTTTAATATAGGGTTTGTTTTAGGGAGTTTTACATTTTTATTCCTGTTTACTTGAATATTAACATCATTTTCTGATATCCTGTCAAGAATTATTTTCTACTGGTGCTCTGGTAAGAAGACTGAAAATATCTAATAAACTTCCATCAGCTTTCTCGAACCTCTCCCATATCAGAGAATTGGAAGTGATATCATTTACTTCCTAGAAGTAACTCTTATTATATATTTTGACATGCTCTTCCCATTGTCCTCTTATTTTTTAATAATTTAATTATATGTTTTATCAAAGCAAATCCCTATGATATGCAATTTCTCCCACATAACCATAGTTTATTCTTAGTTCCAAATGCAATGTTTTTGCATACTTATGTTTTTTAAATATATCCTTCCAATTATTTCTATAATCTAAAAGTAATTTTTAGTGGATTTTTTAGAAAAGTCTCATGGGAATAAAATTCTCTAGAATTTTGCATTTTGATAATTTTAATTTTGAAAATCAGTTTATTAAGATAGAGTATACTCAATTCACATTCTTTCTTTGAATAAGCATCTCATCTGACATAAATAGTTGCTATTAAAAAGGTCTGAAGACATGATGGTCTTTAGTAAGTGATTTATTTGGATGTAATTATTTTATTTCCAAAGAGCATTTTAAGCTTTATTGTTGTATTTTGCTAGGCGAAGTCTTAATGTTGATCATTCTAGTGACTTTTCAATTTTTCGTATCATTGATAGTATTTATGTCCTTGAAATTTCTTTTGAAGTTCCTATCATACATATACTGGATCTTCTTTGCATGTTTTTTACATTTACTATTTCCTTTCAAATCATAAGATGTGTTATATTTTTTTACTTTTAATATACTCCCTTTTCAAAAATTATGTGTTGTTTTAATTTCTGCTTATGCTTTTTCTAGTCTAATATTGATTTCTGAAATACTTTTTAGTAACTCTTTCTTGATTTCTATAATTTCCTTCCTGATTTTCCATAATTGTCATTTGTCTTATTCTTTCATGCTTTTATTGGCTGTCCCAGCTTGTGCAATTGGCAAAGAAAGAAAAGAAAAGAAAAAGTAGTTTGGCATTGGCCAAAAAGTTGGTTTGGACTTCTATGTACAGTATTATGGACAAATCCAAACAAAGTTTTTGGCCAACCCAATATGTGGAGAAGACTGTCAACAAATCCATTTGGCCTCCTGCCAGGGTCAAAATGTCAAGCTTGCTATTTTTTATTAGTCATAAAACTGGTATTTATAAACCTATCTGATAATTTTTTTGGTTCTGATATAAGCCAAAAAATTCCAACAAAAATATACTATACATTTTATGAATGTGGAAGGATAAGAATGTCTGTCTATGGATAAATTGTTTGAAACAGGTCCCTCTGGTTGGAGGGGAGCTGGAATGGGGCTAAAGAAAGAAATTGTGAAATTGTTGCTCGCCAGCCATGAAAAAAACTTGAGAGCCATAGAAATAACATTCTCAACATCTGAAAACAGGAACTTCAATGTCAGTGTGAGTGAATAAACTAAACACTGAAAGAATAATTATTCCAGTGAGATTCCTGGAAATACACATGAGTGGGTCCACTGCCTAGAGGAAGAAAGCAACATGCTCTCCACTGTAAGTGAGAGGCAGAGGAGAGGGCAGCTGCCAGCTTTACAGATCTGCAGGTCTGGCAGCAAGAGGCTGAGATCACTCCCAGTTGATGGGCTCTTGTCCCTCAATATTAGAGTTGAGGTCATTTGAGGGGGAAGAGACAGACATAGCGTTAAAAACATAAAGAGCATGCTGTCTAGCACATGGATCGCTAGTCAGGCCTCTGTGTTGACCTATATGGGGAAAGAATCTAAAAAAGAGTAGATATATGTATGCATATAACTGAGTCATTATGCTGTATTCCTGAAACTAAGACAACATTGTAAAGCAACTATACTCCAATGAAAATTTTTTAAAAACAAGAAAAATGTAAAGAGCATGGATGAGCTTTGAATGCAGCCTGTTTTAGAAAGGTAAAGAGTACATTAATCAGACAAATGCAGGATATTCACATTGACATCTACATGTATATATACATATGCATGTATTACTTACAAACATAAATTTACTAGCAAATAAAAATGAAGCCAAATCATCCAATACAGTTTTTTTTTTTTTTTTAAATGGTGGTGGTGGTGCTGTGCTTAGTCATGTCTGACGCTTTGTGACCCTGTGGGCTGTACCCTGCTAGGCTCCTCTGTCAAGGCAGGAATCCTGGAGCGGATTGACATTTCCTGCTCCAGGGGATTTTCCTGACCCCAGGATGGAACCTGTGTCTCTTGCATTTCCTGCATTGTTGGAGCCACCTGGGAAGCCCTTTTAAAATTTTATCCCTGAGTAATGAGATAACAGGTAATTGAATTTTAAAAACTATCATGTTTATATTTTTTCTTTTCTAAAATGAAAATGCATGACTTTTACTGTAATTTGTCTAAGAATTGAGGCAGAGTTTTGTAGAGTCATGGGACAGTACTAATTCATGAGTTAGAGGCAATAATATGGCTAAGCCTGAAGCACAAATACTCGGGTGAAGAATTTGCATGGAAAGAGCATCTACCCAGTTTATTCTCTGAAGATTTAGTAAAACAAAAAACAAATAAACAAACGAAAAAAAAAAAAACTGGGCAGAATTTGCAGGTTGCCAGTATCAAGCAGATACCAAGCCAAGAATCAATGGCATATCTAAAGATGAGTATCGTGCATCTTGACCTAAACCTACTGGTAGTTTACACTGTCTCTGTAAGGTTTCCCAACTCATATTGAAATGAACTGGTTAGTGCCCTATTTAATCCATGCAGCTGATGTCAGGATGCCTCTCATTATTAACAAGAAGGTGTTGGAGTCCAAAAGGAATGAGATTTTTTTCTGTGTGTGAAATTACAAGGCGGTAGCAGAACTGCACACAACTCGACTCCTCCAGGTGCTGGATTTGTACTGAGCTGGATGAAGCCCATATAACCTTCTTTATGCTTCTAACCTCCTCCAAAGTTTGCATCTGTTTCCTGCACTGCTCTGTTAGAAAGGGTCTTAAACAGACACAATATGTAAAATACAAGAGAATAAGAAGGATTTTAAGAGATTGTATTATAATCAATGAAGCTAAAATTAGTTTCCAGTTTCAATATTCAGCCTGACCAGAAGTGTTCCAAGCCCACTGGTTAAGTCAGACAGCAAACAGATGGGAGAGACCCACTTCTGCATTTTAGATACTGTAAACAACTCGGATTCACATTAAGTGTAAAGCGGTGTTGGGAGAGTGAAGTTTTCTCAAATTCAGGTGGAGACTAGTGTTCCATCCAGGTGTCTTACAGATGTTATGCTTCAGTGTTAAAGAATATAAATTAAAGGCATTCTCAGTCCACTTGTTTTCAGTTCCTGCTCTCTGTCTGGTTAAACGAACTCCCCTAACAGTGATCTACCACAGAGGATATGGCTCTAGTATGAATTATCTTCTTTCCTGCCCTCTCTAGTTATATGTAATTACACGTGGTGTTTTCATGTGTCTGGAAAATAAAGACTAAGATTTTAGCTTCCAGATTTTGTTTCACTGTGACCTTAGAAGACATGTTCCACATTTTGAGGTATGGTTTAGCAGTTGAACAACTTATACCACTGTGTTCTGCTGCTATTTACCAAAAACATCTGGTATTATTTCTTAAATAGCATCATTTGGAAATACTGGTGAGTTATAGGATTCCATACCTTCCTGGATTCCTATTAGGATAACCAGGTAATTTACTGTCCAAATAGGACACTGTTGCAAGTGAAAGGGGCAATATTAAAAATAATGCTGAGACAATAGGCTTGAGGTAAAATTTTCTGAGGCAAACCAAGAAATAATATATTATAGAACCAAATTATAGTAACCCTACACCTGTGTCCCCCGATGACTACAGCATACAATTTGCAAGCTCCTATACAATGGGCTCCCCTGGTGGCTCAACCAGTAAAGAATCTGCCTGCACTTCAGGAGACCTGGGTTCGATCCCTGGGTTGGGAAGATCCCCTGGAAGAGGGCATCGCAACACACTCCAGTATGCTTGCCTGGAAAATCGCATGGAAAGAGGAGCCTGGTGGGCTACAGTCCACGGGGTCAAAAAGAATGGACACGACTGAGCGACTAAGCACGGAACGTAGTTCACAATGCTTCCCAGGTGGCACTAGTGGTAAAGAATCCGCCTGCCGATGCAGGAGACACGAGCGCCGCAGGCTCAGTAACTGAGTTGGGCAGATCCGCTGCCGTAGGAAATGGCAACCCACTCCAGTATTCTTGCCTGGAAAATCCCATGGTCGGGGAGTTATAGTCCATGGAGTCACAAAGAGTCAGACACGACAGAGAACGCATGCCTAGATATAGTTTACAACAGCAACAGAATTTTTTTCACAGCAGTCATTCATCAAATCTTTTTCATTGTTTTTCTCTAGTCTCTCTGCTCTCAGCATCCAAGTCTAGGTCCAGTAATAACTGAACACAATCTTATCTTCATTTAGATTTATTTAAAATTATTTTTCAAAATATCCTTCTAGTGAATGAGTATAAACATCTTCTGTTGGTCTTTATGTGTTAGCTGAATACTCCACGCTCTGTATCTGGGACCGGCACTGTGTGCACGCATGCGCACACACACGCGCAGTGTTCTCTCTACTGGCTTAGTCTTTTGTTCCTGCTGAAGCCCTTTCTGAAGGCGCCCTTCACGATGAGGTACGGCATGATGGAAGGGCACAGACTCTGGCAGAATCCATCACTTACTTGATGAGTAGTCCTGGGAAAGTTATTTCATTTCTTTCTGCCCTGTGTCCTCATTCATTATCAGGGTTTGTTTCCCAAGGATTTGTTGAGGGAGGCTGCCCTGTACTGATACATTATAGGGTGTTTAATACATCGCTGGCCTCTTTACCCAGTAAATATCACTGGCATCTGCTCCAGAACTATAGTAATAAAAATGTTTCCAGATATCTCCAAATGTTTTCTGAGGGCAAAACTCCCTCTGATTAAGAATCCCTATATTAGATAGGGTTAATAAAAGTCAAGATCTCATGGGATTTTCTGAGAATTAAGTATTTAGCGTATTAAACACGCTTTGGCATGTACTAGGACCTGAGAAGAGCTATGTGATTCATAGCGTGCTAGTTTCTGTAAGTCTGTCTTACTCTTCTTCCAGAGGTATGAAACGAAAGTACTTTGCAAGAATTAGTTCTTTTGTGTACTACAACATACTTCAGGGCTTCCCAGGTGCTGCAGTGGTGAAGAACCCACCTGCTAATGCAGGGCACGCGGAGTCGATCCCTGGGTGGAAAGATCCCCTGGAGAAGGAAATGGCGACCCGCTCCAGTATCCTTGCCTGGGACATCCCATGGACGGAAGAGCCTGGTGGCCTTCAGTCCACGGGGTCACAAAGAGTCAGACATGACTGAACAACTCAACAACAACATGTTTTAAGATAAGATCTTCATGATTGTTGATGTCCCTTTTTTCCCTGCAATAATACATTCACTATTTCCTCTGTATTTTCTTTTCCTTTAACATTTTAAAGCATCTACCCCTCCTTTACAGCCTATATCCTGCATAATTTATTCTGCTATAACAAATTCTACCAGTTTTCAGAGAAAAACTGAAAAACCACCATAGACCAGAGGACACTGGAGAGACAAGACAACTAGAAGTAACGCAGAACATGTACTAAATCCTAGAACAGAAATGAGGACACGAACAAAAAATGGTGAAACTCAAAGTCTGCAGTTTAGTTCATAGTGATGTACCATGGTCAGTTTCTTAGTTTTGACACATGTACCATGGTAAAATAAGATGTTAACAATGGGGGAAGCAGTGAAAAGCACGCTGGAACTCCCTACATTATTTTTGCAAATTATCTGTAACTTTGAAATGATTTTGATATAAAAATTTTATTTAAAATTGTAATTAACCTCCAATTAAAATAAATAAATTTATATTAAAAATAAATAAATAAAAAATATATATTTAAAAGTCTAATGGTTTTGGCAAGAATGAGAACCTGTTCACACTGAAAATAAAGAATACACAAATGTCCTCTTTCCTCATGAGTTCCTTTACCTTAATTCTCTGTCAGCTACCTCCAGAGAGGTTGTTACCCTTATTTACTCACAGGCTTTATTAAAAATGCAGCTATGGTACAGATCTCAGTACACACGGAAAGAGAACATTTATGAGTGAATAACAAGTCAAGCTCTTTGTAAGGTACTCAACTTAGGTAACCAAACTCATTCTTTTGCAATGGTTTCTTTTTTGGAGACTCAGGCTAGCCATAACTAATCTTAATTTCTGTTTCCTTCTGTTTTCAGTGTGTGTTCAGTTGCTCAGTCGTGTTCAAGTGTTTACGACCCCCTGGACTGCAGGCCACCAGGCTCCTCTGTCCATGGTACTTCTTAAGCAAGAATACTGGAGTGGTTGCCATTTCCTTCTCTGGGGAATCTTCCTGACCCAGGGACCTAATGTGCATCTCCTGAATGGTAGGCAGGTGCTTTACTACTGTACCACCTGGGAAGCTCCAACAGAAATGACTATTTCCTGTCCCAACGTAATTAAAATAACTGATGAGTAGATATAAGAAATGTTCAGTATTAAGAATAAATCATTATTTCATCACTTTATTCCTCAACTCAGTTCATTGATAAGAACATTTTAAAAGTTTCTCTTGTGTTCGATTGCCTTTTCTTTAAGAAGAAAAAAGTAAATAAAATAATACGAGATAGGATCTGGAAATTTTTCCATTTTATCTCTTTGCTTAGAGAAAGATGACTATAAAAATCTGTGCAATAGTATCTTCAGTGTACTTCACTACACACCTTTTCATGGCCTCTGAGGAGGAACCAAGTCACCCTTACAATCTCGGAGGCCTCTGAGTGTATGGAGGGATAGAAGGAATCCCTCTATAGTTTTGTCTATGGAAGAAGGATCATACCTCCAACAACCTCCTGAAAAATTAGGTCAACAATCTCCCTTTCTAATTCACATCACTTCCCTTAAAAGTGGGTGTAAACCAAGTACCCCTCTGAGACCCAGATTTTTCCCAGGACTTAGCAAGCTGAAAGGAAGATGTGGCAAGAAAGGCATTTAAGTCAAGGTCACATTCTTCACTGTGGACTCCAAAAGTCCATTGAAATCAGAGTTGCTGCTGCTGCTGCTAAGTCGCTTCAGTCACGTCCAACTCTGTGCAACCCCAGAGATGGCAGCCCACCAGGCTCTGCTGTCCCTGGGATCCTCCAGGCAAGAACACTGGAGTGGGTTGCCATTTCCTTCTCCAATGCATGAAAGTGAAAAAATAAAGTGAAGTCGCTCAGTCGTGTCTGACTCCTAGTGACCTCATGGACTGCAGCCCAGCGGGCCCCTCCGTCCATGGAATTTTCCAGGCAAGTATACTAGAGTGGGTTTCCATTGCCTTCTCTGAAATCAGAGTAGGCAGCAGGAATAGGCAGCAGGAATTCCTTAAAACGTTTGCAACCACTCCCAAAAAGTACTTTTTTTTTTCCAAAACAGACACACTCTGCATTTCCAAAGGCCTCTCTTTCCCTCTCTCTCCAAGCACATGTTAGAATCTGCTCAGTTTAGAGACTGAATCCCATGACGTCTGAGAATGCTTTGGTATTTACTTTTCTCTTAGGGAAGGTCATTCTCTAGAGTCTTACTGCACCTTATTCTATGCGTTTTAAAATATGTGCTGACTAGTATGATCTTACTCGTTCCTTGATTTGAATTCCAGCTTCACCAGTTCCAAGTTGTATGTGTTGGGTGGGCCCAAAAGTTCATTTGGATTTTTTTTCCCATAAGATATTACAGACAAACCTAAACAAACTTTTTGGCCTACCCAATACTTGTACAAGCTTGTTAATGTCTAGACATTTATTTGAATGTCTACCAAATGGGGATAATGATACCTGGGATGCAAGGTGCTGAGGACAATTGCTGTATGTTACAGTATGTCAGTGCTATAAACATCTGGGACAAAGGAGGTACTCTTTCAAAGGAAGCCACTTTTGTCTAACATTGGTGTGGTTACTGTAATCTCTGAAATATATGTCTTTTCCTAAGCAGGCACACTTGAGGCAAGGGAAGATATCTCCAGGTTTGGAGAAAATTATTAATGGCTATCTTGAACATGAGGACACAGACAACACCAGACTGAATCTGTATTTTATGTTTTCAGCACCATCCTCAGGTTCAAGAGAGGAAGCTGAGAGGAATACCTTGGGCCATATGGAGCTAATCCATCTACAATTCTACGTCTCAGCTTGACTCTGGATTTGTTAATTATACAGATGTTGACCATAGCTTTGGATTCTAAAATCATAAGCGTAGGTTCACCCGTAGAATATGAAAGAATGTACTCATTAACAAACAGGAATTAGGAGGTATTCTATGTAAAGACTGTACCACCTTTTAGGTTGAGGTAAAGAAACAACTCGGGCTTCCCAGATGGCACTAGTCCTAAAGAACCCATCTGCCAATGAAGAAGACATAAGAGGTGCAGGCTCGATTCCTGGGTCAGGAAGATCCCCTGGAGGAGGCATGGCAACCAGTGTTCTTGCCTGGAGAACCCCATGGACAGAGGAGCCTGGCGGGCTGCAGTCCATGGGGTCGCAAAGAGTCAGACATGACTGAAGTGACTTAACGTGCAAAGAAACAACTCAGTAAAATCAGTGCATTTCCAAAAACAAAAGACCAAATTGAAAATCCTGAGACTGTGTCTCCAAGCATCATGTTTGCTTAGGAAATCAAGAAGGTACCGGGGTGGTTTGAAAATTATGCTTCAGTCTTAGTATTCAAAGAAAAGTAACAAGCAGAAGAAAGTAAAACAAACAAACAAAAAAGACTAATTCAGCTTGAGGACAAATAAAATTCCTTAGAAACATGACTGCAATATTAATACCTGATCAGACATAGATGAAATAGAAAGTTGAGTGCATTAGAAAAAGGATAAAGGAGAAATTTTAATGTTACTAGACCAGGGTCGAAAGTAATGAAACATAGAAAGATAAGCATATTTTCATAGGGCAGCCTGATACGACTTTCCTAAAATCAGCCAGGTCCAGAAATCTACTGAGCAGCGATGTCTTAATCCCATGTGCAGTTTATAGTAAGAGTAGCTAGAGAAACATCTCTTAAAGGTTTGGGAGGAAAGATCAGTGGTTACAGAAATTTTGGGGAATTTGAACAGGCAGTGTGAAAGATTATCACAGACTAGTTACAACACTAGAAGTAGATTTTTCCATTGCCAAAATGAAGCTGCATTTCCTGTGTCTTAAGAGAATGGCACCAAGAAGTTTAGAGAATTCTGATTCTAAGAGAAATACCAACAAAGATGACACGCATTTTTCTAAGTCAGTCAGGGCAATGAGAGAGCTGGTCCAAGTCGGAAATGTATGTCAGTTTAATGGGAAAACCCCTCCTTCTGGATAGAATTATTTAACTTAGAGCAGGTGAAGTTGGACAAGATTTAGATAAGCAACAGATGCCTTTGATAGACTCAGGATTTTGTATCTCACTACAGGAGGGCCTAATATATGCGTTGGTAGTAAAATCTAGAAGAGGTGTGTTAGCAAGATGAGTGTGTGTGCATGTTAAGTCACTTCAGTTGTGTCAGACTCTTTGTGACCCTGTGGACTGTAGCCCACCAGGCTCCTCTGTCCATGGAGTTCTCCAGGCAAGAACGCTGGAGTGAGTTCCCATGCCCTCCTCTAGCAAGATGAGTACCTGAACCCAAAAACAAAGGAAAAGAAAAATAAATATATATATATGTTACACTAAAATCCATCAAACAGTGCTAGGTTTACATGTGATAGAAAAGAAAATAACCTAATTTAAAAACCATTAAACCATTAGAAGCTCAGTTGAGGCTTTTTGAAAGAACAGAAGAACAGCAAAGAGAAATAGTATATTAGAGGCATGTCGTACTGTTGATGGCAAAAATATAAAATTGCTGTTCAAAGATTTGACATTCCCAGGCTGCACTAGAGATAAAGAACCTGCCTGCCAATGCACGAGATATAAGAGGTGCTGGTTTGATCCCTGGGTGGGGAATATCCCCTGGAGGAGGGCATGGCAACCCACTCCAGTATTCTTGCCTGGAGAATCCCAGGTGATTCTGGGTGAGGGGTCTGGTGAGCTACAGTCCGTGGGGTCACAAAGAGTTGGACACGACTGAAGCGACTTAGCACACAGGCACATTTCTAGAACCATACGTTTTATTAACATCAATAGCAACTACAATTTAAGCATCTGTAAGAAGTGATTGTCTAATTAGAACCTATATGGGTTCAGGGAGAATACCATTCATAGGAAATGGGTTTCACTCTCCTCAGTGAGTCTAAAGCAAGAAGTGATGGGTGTTGCCAGTGGCTCCTGAAGTAAACACACCTGCTCATCAGCTTGACTGTATGTCAGGGTTTCCAGGCTATTCGACCACAATTCAGCCACTCCTGAGAGTGGTTAAAACAAAGTGGGCTGCAAACCCACTATGGGGAGATGTGCTCATTGGTAGTTTAAAGTCCCCAGACAATTAAAATGTGTTGCTAAATTTAAGAATCACGATGAGAGAGGCTGTGCCATTACTGATGAGATTCAAGTCTCCCTCAATGAGGCACTAGACACCAGGAAGTGTGCCAAGGTGGATGGTGATGAAGGGGATTTATATGTAAAAGATGGAAAGAAAGATACAACCCAGCAACTGAACAAGCTTCTATGTTTTGCAAGAAGGTGATGGGATCCTAAATACCAATCCCAAAGAGAAAATGTAGTATGCATACCTTCTCCCCCAGTACAGGGTGCCAATACCCGACTCTCATGGGGACGTTTCTCCCAGTTGAGTTCACAGTCACTCATACAACTATTCCAGACAGCAGCATAAGCTAGCATCTATGGCTGAAACCAAGAGTTTCTCCATCTAACCTGTTCACTAAGATTCCAAGCACTTTTCACTACGGTCCTTGTCAACACTCAGCCCTGGATTCTAGAAACATGATTTGGTCTGGGATAATTGCTTTTGAGCTGAGATATAGAGAGAGAGATTCATTTCAGATATTCTTCCCCTAATAGTTTATTGCAAAATATTGAATATAATTCTCTATGCTATATACAATAGGTCCTTGTTGGTTATTCATTTTAGTCAAGCAGAAAGCAAATAGTTTTAGCTCATCTATAAGACTAGTTTTATTTTAATAAGCATGCAGTTTTTGAAAGGAAATAAATTTCTAATTTGCATCAAAGCTATCTCAGCTTTATAGCAGTCATTTAAATTGTTTTTCTCACACCAGGCTCTATTACAGAGCTAGAAAACATTTCAGGGTTTCCACCCAAACAAACACCCAGATGATAATGAAATGGTGATGGTGATGATGGTAATTGCTGAGAGCCTCATGGCAGGCCTGGCAAAGGAGACGACTGGGGTCAGACCACACGGCGTATGCATGGAGGCCTGTAGTCACAAGGATGCTCCCAATGACAGCAAGGAGGACAAGATCCTTGGCCAAAGGTGCCCCAAATGTCCCTCTCGTCCCTGGCACAGAACTTGGTTTTTAAGTGCCAAAACTCATGAAGGATGAATTCCGTTAGTTTTGAATCCATCTGCCACCCTTCACCATCTCCAATTTTTTATTATAAGGTCAGATTTATATTGTAGTATTATCTATTTTCATTCCAACATTGGGCTAAGCAATCTGGTGTGAAAACAAGGTCACCTCAGATTATTTCAAGTGTGTGCTTTCTTTGATGGCACACACATATATATATCTTTATATATATATATACACATACATATACACACACACACATTTTTTTAAAAGCAGGGATTCTTTGAATATGGAGTGACTCTAGTTAAAGATTACAAGAACTTCAGGAAGGACACATTTCCTGGTGCTTTCTGAAAACAAAATTCATAACAAAGAGAGCAAATAATCTTGTTTGGCAACTTCCACTTGAGTTGTAAGATATCACAGGATATTTTGCTCATTTTTACCTTTTTCTCCAAATTTAGTTTTTTTCTTCCTTCGACTCCTGTAAGTGTACTTAGGGCTTCTTATCCACTGATTCAATCAAGCTGTAGGTTCAGGGGAAAGAAAACTCTTAATATCCAATCTCTACAAAGGGAATGGTTGATTCTTGTCACTAAATCCTACAAGAGTCACTTCAAGAGTAATTTTAACCCTGCAGCTGGTTCCGTTGAGATAAAGAGACTTTTAAACTCTTAGGTCTAAAGTAATATTGAGAAATGAATAAGCTTTAATGTGATTTCTTGTAATTGGAGTGGAGGGAGGAATTTTTTTTTTTTTTTACTGGTTTCCAAAACATATGCTAGCTGAAAGTCATATAAAGTAAAATTGAGAGGCTTCACAGAAAGTGAAAATGTTCAGCTGTGGATTATTATGCCGATGGTCTCCCACTTTCCAAGTACAGAATTCCAGAGTTTGTAAGTCTATGGTATACTAAGGAACTTCTGCAAAATCTTACGACTACCGCTATCTGACAGCTGCATATATTCTTCTGTTCTTTATAGATAAATCCTCCATACTCCTAGATAAAGACAAATCCTTCCGGTTGTGAGCAAGATTATCTCATGCTGCCCATTTAAAGACATCATGGACCTCCCTAGTGATCCAGTGGTTGAGAATCCACCTGCCAATGCAGAGGACACAGTTTCCATCCTTGGCTGGGGAAGATTCCATATGCCACAGAGCAACTAAGCCCGTGCACCACAGCTACGGAGCCTCTGCTCTAGAGCCTGGGGACCACAAGAGAGGCCCTGCAGTGAGAAGCCCACACACTGCAGTGAAGAGTAGCACCTCGAGCAAGCCTGAGCACAGCGGCAGAGACCCAGCACAGCCAAATCTATATATATACACACACATAGTGAGCGCAGCGGCAGAGACCCAGAACAGCCAAAAATACGTATAAGCATACACAGAGAAATAAGCAGCCATTTCCAGGCAAGGATGGGATTTTTTAAAGAAAAAACCAATACAATATTGTAAAGTAATTAACCTCCAACTAAAATAAAAAATTCATATTAAAAAAGAAGAAATACATCATGCGAACAACTCTCTGTTCTTTGCACTACATTACCAACTTCATCTCTCAAGTGGTCCCATCAGCACATACAGCTGCTGCAGGACTGGGTTGCCACGCCTCCTCGGGAGGCCCTTCCCAGCCCAGGGATCGAACCCAGGTCTCCTGCGTTGCAGGCGCATTCTTTCCGTCTTAGTCACCAGGGAAGGCCACTCATATTGTCTCGTATCTCATATTAAAATAAATAAATGATTTCAAAATCTTCTTTAACCCCATTTCTCTGTCAGACACTCTTCCATTCCTTTATGTTCTTTTGCAGCAAAAATTTATGAAAGGATTATTTATAATCCATCTCTTCAGTTTCTCTCCTCCAGTTCTCTCCTAAATCTTCACCAATCAGAAATTTATTGTTTCTTAATCTGTTGAAACTGCTCCTTTCAGACTCACTGTGGCTGCTGCTGCTGCTGCTGCTGCTAAGTCACTTCAGTCATGTCCGACTCTGTGAGACCCCATAGACGACAGCTCACCAGGCTCCCCCGTCCCTGGGATTCTCCAGGCAAGAACACTGGAGTGGGTTGCCATTTCCTCCATTGCTAGCGGCCTCCAAAGTCCAGTTCTCAGTCCTCACCCCACTGAACTAGCAGCACGTTTGACTGCAGAAGAGATCACGTTCTCCTCGGTTTGTGCTCTTAATTTGGATTTCAAAGAAACACTCTTACTTCCAATGTCATTGGTTGCTCAGCCTTGGTTTCTGGGATAAATTGTATTAATAGACTCAATTATTCAGTTTCCCAATGTACACGTTTTGCAAAAAAAAAAAAAAAAACTTTAAAATGCCTTCCCATTGTGAAAGTAAGTTATTTCTTCTTTGTCTGAGTTTGAGTTAAAGCAAGTGACTTGCTTTGGCCAGTAGTTTATTAACACATGTTTTGCAAGCAGAGGCTTGAAAAGCCCAGCCCCTTGAGAAAGACATTTGGACGTTTCGAGGGCTCCTACCAGGCCCGACGTGGACAGAGCCGCTGCAGACACGCTGCCCAGCAGAGCCCTGCCTGCAGCACAGCTTCCGACAACTCGGGATCCGAGGGTGAGCCGCCATCACTGACCAAGCCTAGCCTAGGCCCCTGATCCTAAGACTTGTAAGCTAAGTAGATTGTCATGACTGTAGACCGCTGAGGTTTTTGTGGTTGTTGTATCATGGCCTAGTTAACAAAGAAAACCTCTCTTGTTTCTCCTGTTCCACACACCTCCTTAAAATTGAAGCCAACTAAATCTTAATCTTTGAACCTCTTCTAATCAATTAGTAATCCAGAACATAATTTTTTCCCTTTATTACATTAAGTAGTATTTATAGTACAAGAAATGGCACAGGATGGCATGATAAGCCCTGATTCAGGAATCAGAGTTAATGAGTTAAGCACAGGCTCAGTGAGCCAAGAATACTCAATGGAGAAAGAATAATCTTCAACAAATGGTGTTGGGAAACTGGATACCCTCATGCAGAAGAAACTGGACTCCTGTCTTATGTCATGCACAAAGTTAACTCAAAATTATTTAAATGTAAAAATTATACTATAAAAGCCCTAGAAGGAAACACAGAGGAACAAAAACATTCCTTGACATTGATCTCAGTAATACTTTTTTGGATATGACACCAAAAGCTCCAGCAATAAAAGAAAAAAAATTAATATGTAAGACTAGTTGTTTGTTGTTTAGTCAGTAAGTCGTGTCTGACTCTTTCGTGACCCATGGACTGTAGCCCAACAGGCTCCTCTGTCCATGAGATTTCCCAGGCAAGAATATCGGAGTAAGTTGCCATTCCTTTCTCCAGGGGTTCTTTCCAACCTAGGGATTGAACCCACGTCTCCTGCACTGGCAGGCATATTCTTTACTACTGACCCACCAGGGAAGCCCACATTAAACTTAAAAGTTCAGCACAGCAAAAGAAACAATCAACAAAATGAAAAGTCACTCCAAAAAATGTGAGACGATATTTGCAAATAATACATCTGTTAATAACCAAAGAAATCATAACACTCAATAACAGTGAAAGAAAAAACCCAGTGAATGCAATTTAAAAATGGACAGTGGGAATGAGTAAAAAATTTTCTGAGGGAGTCATACAAACAGCCAACAGGTAAGGAAAAATGCTCAGTATCACCAATTAGCAGGGAAGCGCAAATCAAACCTTCAGTGAGATATCATCCATACCTACTAGAATGGCCATCGTCAAGAGGATAAGAGGTGAGCATTGGTGAGGATGTGGAGAAAAGGGAACTCTTGTGCACTGCTGGTGGGTTGCAAATTGATTCAGCCACTATGGAAAACAGTGAGGGGATTCCTCAAAAAATTAAAAACAGAACTATGTATTCTGACCCAGAGGGTTCTGATGCAGAATACTCATTTCTGAGTATGTGTCTAAAGAAAATAAAAATAGAATCTCAAAGAAATATGAGAACATGAACACTCTCATGTTCATTGCAGTGTTATTCACAGTAGCCCAGATACAGATATAACCTTAGTTTCCATCCATGCATGAATAAGGAATCTCTCTCACACACACACACATGCACACACACACAGAGGAATATTATTCAGCCATGAGAAAAAAGGAAACCCTGCCATTTACAACATAGATGGTCTCTGGGCTTCCCAGGTAGCACTGGTGGTACAGAATCCACCTTCCAGTGCAGGAGACAAAAGAGACACGGGTTCAATCCCTGAGTCAGAAGATCCCCTGGAGGAGGGCATGGCAACCCACTCCAGTATTCTTGCCTGGAGAATCCCATGGACAGAGGAGCCTGGCGGACTGCAGTCCAGGGGGTCACACAGAGTCAGACAGGACTGAAGCAACTTAGTCCTGTGCTAAGTGAAATAAGTTAGATGGAGAAAGAAAAATACTGTATGATATCTCTTATGCGTGGAAAAAACAACAACAACGGGAAAATCCAGACATACAGAAAGAGAGAGCAGAATGGTGGTTACCAGGAGCTAGGGGTGGAGCAAATGGAGAGATGTTGGTCAAAGTACACAAACTTCCAGTTATAAAATGACATTAAGTTTTAGGGAACAAATGTAAACTATGGTGATCATAGTTAATAATTCTGTATTATTACCTGAAAGATGCTGAGAGAGTAAACCTTAAATACTGTTATCATAAAAAAGAAAGGCAATGATGTAATAAGAGAGAGGTGTGAGCAACGCTCGGTGAAATCACTTGGGATACACAGGCGTATCAGATCAGCACGCTGGACACCTTAAACTTCCGCAATGCGATATGTAGGGTATTTCTCAATAAAGCTGGGAAAACAGCCTTTATAGCTATTTGGGACCTTATCCCAGTTCTGTAACCCAGCTCAGTAACCTGGGGACAATTTCATAAAAAGTCTTTTAGACACAGTTTCCTTATCTGATGAAATACCACCGAGGATCAGTGTGAGAATTAAATTAATTGTTCTTGGGATAAATTTGCTTTACAATGTTATGTTAGTTTCTACTGTACAGCAAAATCAATCAGTTACACATTACACATGCCTGATCTTTTTTAGGTTCTTTTCCAGTATCTGTCATTACAGAGTATGGAATAGAGTTTCCTGTGCTCTCCACTAGGTTCTCTTTAGCTGTCTATTTATACATGGCATTGATAGTATATATGTGTGTGTGTGTGTGTATCTATATATGTCAATCCCGACTGGACTGTCAATCCCCCAATTCATCCATTCCGCCTTTCTTCTCTTGGTGTCCATACATTTGTTCTCTACGTCTGTGTCTCTTTTGTTTTGCAAATAAGATCATCTACAGTGTTTCTCTAGATTCCATATATATTCCATATGCGTATATGCATTAAAATATGATATTTGTTTCTTTCTTTCTGACTCACTTCGCTTTGTATGACACTCTCTAGGTCCATCCATGTCTCTACAAATGACCCAATTTCTTTACTTTTTATGATTGAAAAGCATTCCATTGAGAAATAAATAAAACAATTAAGTTCTTAGTACATTGAATGACATTTTGTGTCTTAGTCATTCAGGCTGCTGTAACAAAATATTTTATCTCGGAGTGGCTGGCTTATGAAGAGCAGGAACGTATTGCCCCCAGCTCTAGAAGCTGGATGGCTGAGGTCAGAGTGCAAGTCTCGCTGGTGGGGCCCTTTTCCAGGTCACGGTCGCCTCACTGTGTCCTTACACGTGGACGAGGCGAGGGAGCCCTGTGGCATTTCCCTTTTAAGAACATTGATCCCATTCATGAAGACTCAACTCTCATGCCCTAGTCCCCCCACAAAAGCCCCACTTACTTATACTATTATTTTGGGGATTAGGATGTCAACATATGAATTTGGGGGGTACACCAACATTTAGACCATAGCATACAAAGAAGATTCAGTTAATTAGCTCAATATTTGTTTTTTTTTTAATTTTATTTTATTTAACTTTACAATATTGTATTGGTTTTGCCATATATCAAAATGAATCTGCCACAGATATACATGTGTTCCGGATCCTGAACCCTCCTCCCTCCTCCCTCCCCATACCATCCCTCTGGGTCATCCCAGTGCACCAGCCCCAAGCATCCATTATCATGCATCGAACTTGGACTGGCGACTCGTTTCATGTATGATATTATACATGTTTCAATGCCATTCTCCCAAATCATCCCACCCTCCCCCTCTCCCACAGAGTCCAAAAGACTGTTCTGTACATCAATGTCTCTTTTGCTGTCTCATATACAGGGTTATTGTTACCATCTTTCTAAATTCCATATATATGCGTTAGTATACTGTACTGGTGTTTTTCTTTCTGGCTTACTTCACTCTGTATGATAGGCTCCAGTTTCATCCACCTCATTAGAACTGATTCAAATTGATTCTGTGATTTCTTGACGTCAATTTCTCTGAGAATTAGTATCTTCCTTCAAGTTTTATTTCACTTTCTTTATGATTCTAAAATCATAAAAATCTCAATATAAAAAATCTTGTAAGGCACTAAAATGAACCCTTATTTGGTATATGTATTTCAATTTAGTGATGCTGGAGAAGATTCTTGAAAGTCCCTTGGATTGCAAAGAGATCAAATCTGTCAATCCTAAAGGAAATCAACCCAGAATATTCATTGGAAGGACTTGTGCTGAAGCTGAAGCTCCAATACTTTGGCCACCTGATGCAAAGAACTGACTCATTGGAAAAGACCCTGATGCTGGGAAAGATTGAATGCAGGAAGAGAAGGGGACAGCAGAGAATGAGGTGGTTGGATGGCATCACTGACTCAGTGGACTGAGTTGGAGCAAACTCAGAGAGACAGTGAAGGACAGGGAAGACTGGCATGCTGCAGTCCATGGGGTCACAAAGAGTTAGACACAACTTAGCACCTGAACAACAATTTCAATTTAAAATACATGTAATTGCAGTAATTGAGCTTCCATCAGTACCTTTTTGAGAAATAGCTGCCTTTTTGAAAGGGCTCAACATTTTAAGCTAATGTGATAATCTTTAATAAAGTAATTTGAGGCCTAGAATAGGTAAGTGGGATGTAATTTACATTAGATTCTTTCAAAGTACAGCATTTAGGTACACTGTGATGTGTTTAGCTTAACGTGTTCTCTGGAAAAATATGTGCATGGATGTACACACACATACTCATATATGCATTATAAATTCACTGATAAAAAGATGTGTAACACACTAATAGGGAATAATATAAAATCTTCATTTTTGAATTCACATAGGCAACTGATTCTCACAACAGGTTTTCGTTGATTTTGGTGCAATGGTTTTATCCATAAACAGACAGTGATGGACAAGTGTAATTCCTACATGAATGTTGATTGATATTTTTGTTTATGTCACTTAGTTGGATAAAAGTAAAACAATAAAGATGTATGTTGAAAACTAGACTATAGTTCCTAGTTTTTCAATGCCTAGTGATTTCTTTGTTGAAATGTATAGTATTTTCAGATCCGGGAAGAATATTCCTCCAGTTTATAATGCAAATTGTTGCATTTTGTAGCAACTTATAGATGATACACAATATTTTATCAAAGAGTCTATTTTTAGAGCAATTCTAGTTTTGCAAAGACCCTAGAGGAAGATCCAGAGATGCCTCGGGCATGCCTCGCTGCACACGGGCAGAGCCTCCCCCAGCACCCCAGGGTCAGCATCTTCCACGTGAGTGGCACATTTATCGCACACGAGGGGACTACACTGACACATCACATCACCAAAGTCCACCGTTTACATTAAAGCTCACCCTCGGTCCTGTACATCCTATGGGTTTGGACAGCGGTATAATGACATATATCCATCATTGTAATGTCGTACACAGAATTTTCACACCCTAAGCATCGGTTGTGTTTACTTATCCTTCCCCCTCTAACCCCTGGCAACAACTAATTTTTCATTGTGTCTGTAGTTCCGGCTTTTCCAGAGGGCCATAGAGTTGGAATCATGCAGGTATGTAGCCTTTTCAGACTGGTTTCCTTCACTTAGTAAAATGTGTTTAAGGTTCCTCTGTGCCTTTTCATGGCCTAACAGCTCATTTTCTTTAGCTCTGAGTACTGTTTCATTGTCTGGATGAACCATGGTTTATCTGTCCATTCACCTACTGAAGGACCCTTGGTTGTTTCTGAGTTTAGTAATTATGAATAAAGCTACTATAAACATCTGTATAAGAGATTCTGTGTGAAAATAAGCTTCTGGATCCTTTGAGAACATACCATAGGAGCATGACTGCTGGTCATATGGTAAACATATGGTAAACAGACTATTTAGTTTTGTAGGAAACCACCAAGCTGTCTTCCAAAGTGTCTGTATCCTCTTGCAGCCCCACCAGCAATGAATGAGAGCTCCTGTCACCCCACGTTCAGGCCAGCATTTCATGCTGTCGGTATTTAGGGTTCCGTCCATGCTGATGGGTGTTTAGTAGCGTCTCCCTGCTATCTCTGTCGCATCTCTCTGATGACCTACGATGTGGACTCTCTTCATATTCTTACTTGCCACCTGTATATTGTTTCTGATAAAATGTCTTTTAAGGTCTTTGGTTCATGTTTTAATCAATACTATATGTGTTTAATCTGATTTTTTAATATTCTCCATTACTTTCTTTGTGTGGATCATCAATAAGACAATAAATCCAACCTCAGTTTGTAGCACTTGCCAATGTCTGATATCCATAGTGTAAATACTACCACCACAGCTAGTTGTGGATACTCCCTTTCTAGCTGTTTTTAAGCTACCAAGAAGTCATCAACACAGTTTTGGGAAGAAATGTGCAGTGGCACACCATTACAAGGTGTTTCCACTATTCTGATAAAATAGACATGAATTTACCTCAAGAACACAGATAAGAGTAAAATGTGCTAAATAATTAGCAATTGCTGAGTTTGAATATTTATTACTTTTCTCTTTAATATAGTTTAAGTCTATGTTTATATATGTATTTTCATATCATGCTTTTGTTGAACAGCTGATTTGCAAAATCCATGAGAACTGACAGCTGCATTCCCTGCACTGATGCTGCTGGCTGCGGTGCTCCACGGTGGCGGTGCTCCACGGCTGCAGTGCTCACAGCAGTGGTGCTCCAGGCAGCGATGGTCCTCAGTGGGGTGCTCCAGGTGGGGGTGCTCCAGGTGGGGGTGCTCCAGGCGACAGTGCTCCACGGCTGAAGTGCTGCCAGCTGAGGTGCTCCATAGCTGAGATGCTCCATAGCTGAGGTCTAAGCCCTCAGTGCCTGCAGTGGCGGTGCTCCAGGCAGCGGTGCTCCACAGCGGGCTCACACGCACCAGCCTCGCCTTAGGGTCTGCTCCATCCACCCGGAGAGGGGCAGCGGGCATCCAGAAATCTTTCTTGCCTCTCTTGACTTTCATTCTAAGATTTTTCTCAATCAGAAGAGGACAAAATAGGTAAAATGTTTTATATACTTTGTAATTAAGTAAGCTAATTGGGATTGACTAGGTTTTTACAAATGTTCTTATTTCAAGGACTTCCCCTATAGCTCAGCTGGTAAAGAATCTGCCTGCTATGCTGACAACCTGGGTTTGATTCCTGGGTCAGGAAGGTCCCCTGAAGAAAGAAATGACAACCCACTCCAGTATTCTTGCCTGGAGAATCCCATGGACAGAGGAGCCTGGTGGGCTGCAGTCCATGGGGTCACAGAGAGTCAGACAGGACTTAGTACTATCTTTCTTTCTTATTTCAAGGATGATGTTAATTGCTCTGGGTTTTCAATAAACTTCTCTGTATCACAACATCTGAGAATCAAAATGAGTCATAAAGTTCACTTTAGCTTTTCTCTAGTTTCCAAGCAGGACATCATTTAAGAAATGTTACAGAAGTGGCTCACTAATCTGCTTTAACAACTCAACATTTCCCAGAGTTTTTGCATGCTTTAAAAAAAAAAAAAATCAGTGTTTCCTTTTTGTTGCTTTTTTTCTTTTCAATTTCTAAAGAAAACAGCATTAACAAGTTCAAATGGAAGTTTCTGTTGCGTGGCTTCCCCAAGAGAGTGACTCTCAGATGTGATAATAGTAGCATAATAAACGCTCCTTTTTTTCTCCACTATTTCAAGGTTCAGGTCTCCACTTTCCCTTCCATAACATCAAAGGAAATGACATAATAGAAGTATCTGTTATATCAGACGTTTTCATAGGCATTATATTGACCCCGATGGTCCTTCACAGAACATGCACTAAATGGAACCATTATGCTTATTCTCAGAATGGATTGTCAGTGTAATTGCCAAGCATTTACTGCTTCTCTGCTTTGACACCAGATACTTTTCAAACATGAATATCTCAGCAATTAAAATCACAAACATAATCATTGCAACAAAGGCCCTGTCTTCAACTCTCATTTTTTAAAAAAAAACAGTGCTAGATTTTCTTCCACTTAAATGGAATAAAATGGTTCCACATTTTAGATTTGGCACTGACGTGAATTGAATAACACAATTAATGGGGATCTTTAGTCACATAATTATCTTTCGTACAAATGACTCATTTTATGCATCAGTTTACATTCATTGAATTAAATAATTCAAAATAAACAGTTACAAAGAGCATGATCATGGCACCACTTTAAGAGCAAATCAATCAGATTTACATAGACTAATTGAGAAAGGAACATATACACACAGATACACAGTTAAACACTGTACACTTCTGCACTCATCAAGCTCAAGAAAAGCCTAGGTATTTTTATTTCCTTTCCTGCTTTGGTAATGTTCTTATTCCCAAAGAACAGCCTGATATATTTAAGCCAAATTTTAATTGAGTTAAACTTGTGTGAGTGATAGGAATGTTCAGCCTGATTTAAATCAAAATAGCTGAATTATAAATCCTGCCCAGATTGACTTTGAAAAGAGCCCAAAGCCCAGTGCCTTCAAGAGTGTGGGGGCTTCAGGGCCATAATTCTGCACTCAGGCATTAGAGGGATTGCTGGACATTTTGTATTTGTTTGATGGAAATGTTACATTCTCAGCAAGTCAGATGTCTTTGCAAGAGACACGCCAAGCAAAGAGCGAGACTGCGGGGGTGGGAGGAGCTGGGAGCAGAAGGCAGCATGGCACACACCCTGCAGGGACGTGCCTGACTGATTCACAGGAAGAGCCAATCGAGAGGACGGAGGTTATAGACACCTCTCTGATCCTGTCTGTTGAAGCGAGAAAATCTTTACAATCGATTCTCTCCAAAGAAAAGGGAGCTGCACTGTAAAAGTGTTTCTCTCAAATCCAAAGCTGCAAATCAATAAAGCCACCCGAACTGGCGGGCATCCGACTGAAGGTCAGCTTTTTCTGTGATCTCAAGGCTGGACAGACATGATTGCCAATTAGAATCAAGCTTCAGATACAACCTTAATACGTCTTTTCTTAAAACGTTTTTAAAGGCTTTTAATATTCAGGGAAGAAATTACAGGGGAGTCCAGGACAAGCGCATTTTCAAGCTGTGAAACTGCACTCAGAGAACGTCTAATTGTATAATTTCCAGCTCAGGGGCCAAAAATAAGATCAACAAAAGAAGACCAGGTAATTGATTCTCGCAGACCTGTGATTTTATTTCCATTTTATATATACTATTTTCCATTTAGTTTTGTGGGCGAAAAAGCTTATTTTATCACGATGGCCCCCTTCTGTCACCTTGCTTGGCCTCCCCTCTGTCCCTGGATGTAGTCATCTGCTTCTGTGGGCTCCACCACCCCTTGTTGACAGCAGACCAGCTGTCAGTTCTGATTTTGCTGCTCTAGCAGGAGGCACTGAGTGCATGTCCTTCTACGCCACCATCTTGAACCAGTCTCTACGTTGACTTTACTTCCAGACAGTGGGGAGAAAAGTTTATATTGTGTGGTTTTTGCAATTCTTCATACTAATGTCTAATTCCAACTCTGGAAGTTTCTGGCAAACTATAAAACCAGATAAAGTTTTTAGATTTCCAAATTATGATACTATGAATATAATAAATTTGTCTAACTTTGATCCCTAAGCAAAACCTTAGACCAGTTCAGCTTTCTTACTGTAAAAACATGCTTCAGCCGTAGCATGCTTCCAAGCTTCCGTGGAATGGTGAGTAGCAAAGAGCTGGAGCACATCGTCCACCTTCCCCTCCATCTCAGTCCTGTCTCTGAGTCCAAGATAGCTTCTACTCTTGGTCTGTGTAGAGCATCACGTAACATATAGTCCTTTGACTCACTTGCTGCTTATTTTGCTTCTTTTCATCTATTCCCTTCTGGAAGGAGTCCTTTACCCAGTGAAGACAGCACTACCAGAGTTGAGGGCTTTACAAATAGATTTGAAGTGAGGCAGCATCCTTTAGAGTCAGTATATTGTTATGTCAGAGTTTGAGTTTGAACTCCAGTTCTGACATTCATGAGTTTGGTGACTTTGCACTAATGTTCTGTATATTCCATGCTTTCATTTAAAAATCTGTAAAATGGGTATGATGATTATCTAGCTCTAAGGATTATTATGGAGAAGGCAATTGCAACCCACTCCAGTGCTCTTGCCTGGCAAATCCCATGGGTGGAGGAGCCTGGTGGGTGCGGTCCATGGGGTCGCTAGGAGTTGGACACGACTGAATGACTTCATTTTCACTTTTCACTTTCCTGCATTGGAGAAGGAAATGGCAACCCACTCCAGTGTTCTTGCCTGGAGAATCCCAGGGATGGAGGAGTCTGGTCGGCTGCCGTCTCGGGTTGCAGAGTCGGACACGACTGAAGTGACTTAGCAACAGAAGTAGCAGCAGCAGCAGAAGCAGCAAGGATTATTATGATGGTAAAAGGATACATTAAAATTAATTATGGGGCTCCCCTGATGGCCCAGTGGTTACGAATCTGCCTTCAACGCAGAGGACACCAGATGAATCCCTGGTCTGGGAAGATCCCACATGCTGCGGAGCAGCTAGGCCTGTGCACCACCACCTCTAAGGCCATGCTCTTGAGCACACACACCGCGAACACTGAGCCTGCCTGCTGCAACTGCTGACACCTGCATGCCCAGAGCCTGGGCTCAGTAACCAGGGAAGCCCCCACGGTGAGAAGCTGTGCAGCCAACTGGAGAGCAGCCCCCTCTCACCACAGCTAGAGAAAGGCTGTGCACGGCAGTGATGGCCCAGCACAGCCAAAAATAAACAGGTGATTGAAAAATAATTGTGACACGAGTATGTAGCGAAGGACGACAGAATATGCCGTCTCCAAACACGCCACTTTAGCATGAGGATTGCTTTGATGTAGACCACTTGGGGCTTCCCAGGTGGCACTTGTGGTAAAGAACCTGCCTGCCTATGCAGGAGATGTAGAGACATGGATTCGATTCCTGGGTCTGGAAGATCCCCTGGAGGAGAGCATGGCAGCCCACTTCAGTGTTCTTCCCTGGAGAATCCACGGACAGAGGAGCCTCGCGGGTTACAGTCCATGGGGTCACAAAGAGTCGGACACAACTGAAGCGACTTACCACGCATTCACAGAGCACTTGAGAAACAGCAAATGCCAAAACAAAATAAAAACACTCTGAATTCCTTTCTTTTTGTTAAAAGCAGGAGATGCAATGCCCCTGTAAAAGATGTCCTCCCTACACCTGAAGGAAAGTGACACTTTTATCACTGGGGTAAAAGTGGAAGAGAATTCTACACAAACAGACCTTACTGGGATAATGATTATCTTCCTTTAGCCGCCCCACATGGTCTACTTTTCCACCACTGCCTCTGTTTGTTTAACCCACCATAAAAGCATGTCCTTTCTACTATTTCTTTGGGTCTTCATTCCTTATGAAGGTTCCATGTCACCTAAAACGTATAGAAACTGTGTATGCCTTTCTCCTGGTAATCTGTCTTAAGTCGGTTTAACTTATGGATGACCAAAAAATCCCCTTTACTAGTTAGCTAACTTACCAAGAATGCTAAATATGTATACAAAGCAAAAACAAATAACGTATTTACATTACAACCCATTATAGAAGAAGAGATTAAAAAATAAAAACTATTATACGCTAATACCTCTTTTCAAATTTCTCTGGAGCCTATGTCGTATCTACCAACACAGAATCATCAGGTCTGAGAGTTATTATTTGTGAAGTGCTTAGAACTTGTTACTTGTTATATCAGGTTATTTGCTGTTCAGTCATGTCTGACTCTTTGCAGCCCCATGAAATGCAGCGCTCCAGGCTCCTCCGTCCTCTACTATCTCCTGGAGCTGCTCAGATTCCTGTCCATTCAGTTAGTGACGCTAACTAACTTTCTCATCCCCTTCTCCTCTTGCCCTCAATCTTTCTCAGAATGAGGATCTTTTCAAATGAGTCAGCTCTTCGCATCAGGTGGCCAAAGTATTAGAGTTTCAGCTTCAGCATCAGTCCTTCCAATGAATATTCAGGGTTGATTTCCTTTAGGATGGACTGGTTGGATCTCCTTGCAGTCCAAGGGACTTTCAAGAGTCTTCTCCAGCACCCCAATTTGAAAGCAACAATTCTTCAGTGCTCAGCCTTCTTTATGGTCCAACTCACTCATCTGTACACGGCTAATGGAAAAACCATAGCTTTGACTACATGGACTGTTGTTGGCAAAGTGATGTCTTTGGTTTCTACTAGACTGCCTAGGTCTATCATAGCCTTCCTTCCAAAGAGCAAGCATCTTTTAATTTCATTAAGTTATAGGTACTTATCTGGCTTCCTGAGGTCAGCCCTACATATTGTACCTCTGGTAGTGGTTCATGTTGCCTGTTTAGGTGGATCATCTGGTAGGGGGAGAAAGGGATGTGACTAGATATACAACATTTCTGGTCAAGGAGAGCATTTACAGGGGCATGAAAGTTATCCAAGTTGTGTTTTGTTAACATGGCAGCCCAAGCAGGAGCAGCTCCAATGTTGGGCCTAGAATTTAATTTCCATAATTCCCCTCAGTTGATCATCTACTGACCATCCAGGATTTTTTTTTAAATTAATATTCAGGAGTTTTGAGCAAAAACATCAGCCTTAGGATGACTCTCAGTCACAGCTGGGTCTTTGGCTCTTAGTGTAGAATTCACAGAAGATCGCTTCAAATGCCTCATCAGCTTCCAGCCACGACAAACAGCAAGTACCCCTGGAAGCACTGACTGACCCCTTGGGTGCAAGACGCGCCCCAGACGAGAGGGCAGAAGTTGCTGCCCTTCCCAAGTCTCAGTCCTAGAGACACCACAGGAAGAACAGGCCTAGATGATTCTCATGACAGCCACAGTCCAGAGGCCTCCAGCCATAATAAAGTGTAACCCACATTTTTGTTTGGCCATATGGAGCCCCAAATGGAGTCAGACCCACATGTCTTTCTGGCCTGATTCTGGGGACTCACAAGCTGATGGTTGCAGTTAAGACCGCAGAACACAGCACAAGACAGCAAGCAAGCAATAGTTGTCCCTGGGACACGGAAGGCCAGTGACCAGTGGGCACTCCAAACCAGATTCACAAGTCTGAATTTGCATAAGGAAAGGATAGTATGAAATGTTATTTTCCCTTCTTGACTGGGCACTGAAAGCTAACTTTGTTAGGAATCCTTACCCTTTTGACAGCTTCTGCCAGTTTTCCCCAGATTCCATTTGCAGAATCTGGAGCTGGCAGTGGGGGCAGTTAAAATTAAGGGTCTAGGCTATCATGCAGAGAAGGCAATGGCACCCCACTCCAATACTCTTGCCTGGAAAATCCATGGATGGAGGAGCCTGGTGGGCTGCAGTCCATGGGGTCGCTAAGAGTCGGACACGACTGAGCGACTTCACTTTCACTTTTCACTTTCCTGCATTGGAGAAGGAAATGGCAACCCACTCCAGTGTTCTTGCCTGGAGAATCCCAGGGACGGGGGAGCCTGGTGGGCTGCTGTCTATGGGATCGCACAGAGTCAGACACGACTGAAGTGACTTAGCAGTAGCAGTCTATCATGAGGGACAGGGAGGCTTGGTGTGCTGCAGTCCATGGGATCGCAAAAAGTCGGTCACAACTTGGCAACTGAACGACAAAACAATATAGTCCTGGTTGTTATTGTTGTTCACTTGCCCAGTTGTGTCTGACTCTTTGTGGTCCCATGGACTGTACCACGCCAGGCCTCCTTGTCCCTCACCACTTCCTGAAGTTTGCCCAAGTTCATGTCCATTGCATTGATGATGCCATCCAGCCATCTCATCCTCTGATGCCCTCTTCTCCTTCTGCCCTCAATCTTTTTCAGCATCAGGGACTTTCCCAATGAGTCATCTGTGCACATCAGATGATCAAAATACTGGAGCTTAAGCTTCAGCATCAGTCCTTCCAGTAAATATTCAGGGTTGATCTCCCTTAAGATTGACTGGTTTGATCTTGCCCTCCAAGGGACTCTCAGGAGTCTCCTCCAGCACCACAGTTCAAAAGCATGTGTTCTTTGGCGCTCTGCCTTCTTTATAGTCCAACTCTCACATCCATACATGACCACAGAGAAGACCAAAGCCTTGACTACACGGACCTTTGTCAGCAGAGTAGTGTCTCTGCTTTTCAACACATTGTCAGGGTTTGTCATCGCTTTCCTGCCAAGAAGCAGTCTTCTTCTGATTCCATGGCTGCTGTCACCATCTGCAGTGATTCTGAGCCCAAGGAGAGGAGCTCTGTCACTGCTTCCACCTCTTCCTCTTCTATCTGCCATGAAGTGATGGGGCTGATGCCATGGTCTTAAATTTTTGGTTTTTTAATATTTAGTTTTAAGCTAGCTCTTTCAGTCTCCTCCTTCGCCCTCATCAAGAAGCTCTTTAGTTCCTCTTTGCTTTCTGTCATTAAAGTGGTATCATCTGCATATCTGAGTTTGTTGATGTTTCTCTCACCTATTTTGATTCCAGCTTGCAATTCATCCAGCCCGGCATTTCTCATGATGTATAGATTAAACAAACAAGGTGAGAGCAGACAGCCCTGTCATACTCCTTTCTCAATCTTAATCCAGTCAGTTGTTCCATACAGGGCTCTAACTGTTGCTTCTTGACCCACATACAGGTTTCTCAGGAGACAGGTAAGATGGTCTGGTATTCCAATCTCAAGAGCTTTCCACAGTTTGTCATGATCCACACAGTCAAAGGCTTTAGTGTAGTCAATGAAACAGAGGTAGATGCTTTTCTGAAGTTCCCTTGCTTTCTCTATCATCCAGAGAATGTCAGCAATTTGATCTCTAGCTCCTCTTCCTTTTCTAAACCCAGTTTGGATATCTGGAAGTTCTTGGCTCACATAAGCCTAGCATGCAATATTGTAAACATGACCTAACTAGCATGGGGGCTTCCCTTGTGGCTTAGCTGGTAAAGAACCCACCTGAAATGGGGGAGACCTGGGTTCGATCCTTGGGTTGGGGAGATCCCCTGGAGAAGGGAAAGGCTATCCACTCCAGTATTCTGGCCTGGAGAATTGCATGGACTGTATAGTCCATGGGGTCGCAAAGAGTCAGACACAACTGAGCGACTTTCACTTACTAGCATGGGAGATGAGTGCAATTGTCCAATGGTTAGCACATTCTGTGGTACTCTCCTTCCTGGGAAATGGGATGAGGGTTGACCTTTTCCAGTCCCATGGTCACTGCTGGGTCTTCTAGTGATCCATGAAGGGGATAGTCCGGGTAGCTACCTGAATTTCACAAGTTTTTCCATTAATTTTAATTTTAGTTTCCCTTGGCTATTTAAGGGACTAACTGGTAGCAATTAACCAAAGGATCCTTCAGAATCTTGTCAACTCTGAATGGGGCCCTTATGGGAGGGAGTCTTCCTTTGAAGGTAGATATTGGAATATTAGAGTTGGTATGAAGGAATTTGACAAAACCTTCAAGGGCAATCTTTTTTCCTCCAATGTTCCAGTTGATTACAAAAGAGACACCAATGTTTTGATGGTGGGCCCCTAAGAGGGTTCAAAAGTGGAGACACAAAATTTTTAGGTTTAAGGCTCTGAAGCTGTTACAGTTGTAAGGCCACTCACTACCTTGGCAGAATTTTGTTTATGGTCTTGTAGTCTCTTCAGAGTGGAAAGGCATTTTAAATAGAGGTTGAGTAAACTGAGGACATAGGTAAAAGAGGATAGAGGGGAACAACAGGGATCACATCACGTGATAGGAAAACAGCCTGTCTGAATGCCTGTCTAGCATTCTACTGTATGACAGCCCTGCTCCCACCTAGAGTCTGGACATTTAGATAAAGACTGGAGTTTAGAATTTCCACCATGGATTCCAACTTTGTTGTCCCCAGGACTCCTTTTTTAAATTTAAATTTATTTTTCACCTACTTAATTTCTATTGAAGGGTAATTGATTTACAAAGTGCTACTAGTTTCTGCTGTACAGCAAAGTGAGTCAGTCATACATATATGTATGTCTGCTCTTCGTAAAATTATTTTCCTATGTAGGCCACTAGAGTATTGACTAGAGTTCCCTGTGATACACAACAGGTCCTTGTTGATTACTTATTTTGTATATAGTACTGTGGGTATGTTGGTCGCAATCTCCCAATTTATCCTTTCTCTCTTGGAAATGATAAGTTTAATTCCTACATTTGTGACTCTATTTTTGTTTTATAAATAGGTTCATTTGTATGATTTTTTTTATTACTAAAGTATGTGATATATAATATTTTTCTTTCTCTGTCCAACTTACTTCACTTAATATGACAATCTCTGGGTCCATTTGTGCGTGTGTGCATGCTTAATCTCTCAGTCATGTCTGACTCTTTGTGACTCCATGGACTGTAGGCTGCCAGGCTCCTCTGTCCAGGGGATTCTCCAGGCAAGAATACTAGAGTAGGTGACCATTCCCTTCTCCAGGGCATCTTCCCCATCCAGGGATTAAATCATGTCTTGTAGGTCTCCTGCATTGACAAATGAGTTCTTTACCATTAGTGTTACCTGGGAAGCCATCTAGATCCATCCATGTTGCTGCAAATGCCATTATTTCATTCTTTTTTACACCTGAGTAATTGCACTCATCTCACATGCTAGTAAAGTAATGCTCAAAATTCTCCAAGTCAGGCTTCAGCAATATGTGAACCATGAACTTCCTGATGTTCAAGCTGGTTTTAGAAAAGGGAGAGGAACCAGAGACCAAATTGCCAACATCTGCTGGATCATGGAAAAAGCAAGAGAGTTTCAGAAAAACATCTATTTCTGCTTTATTGACTATGCCAAAGCCTTTGACTGTGTGGATCACAAGAAACTGTGGAAAATTCTGAAAGAGATGGGAATACCAGACCACCTGACCTGCCTCTTGAGAAATTTGTATGCAGGTCAGGAAGCAACAGTTAGAACTGGACATGGAACAACAGACTGGTTCCAAATAGGAAAAGGAGTACGTCAAGGCTGTATATTGTCACCCTGCTTATTTAACTTCTATGCAGAGTACATCATGAGAAACGCTGGACTGGAAGAAACACAAGCTGGAATCAAGATTGCCGGGAGAAATATCAATAACCTCAGATATGCAGATGACACCACCCTTATGGCAGAAAGTGAAGAGGAACTCAAAAGCCTCTTGATGAAAGTGAAAGTG
>NW_011494808.1:10528716-10532814 GCF_000754665.1 Bison bison bison
GAAAGTGAAAGTGGAGAGTGAAAAAGTTGGCTTAAAGCTCAACATTCAGAAAACGAAAATCATGGCATCCAGTCCCATCACTTCATGGAAAATAGATGGGGAAACAGTGGAAACAGTGTCAGACTTTATTTTTCTGAGCTCCAAGCTCACTGCAGATGATGACTGCAGCCATGAAATTTAAAGATGCTTACTCCTTGGAAGGAAAGTTATGACCAACCTAGATAGCATATTCAAAAGCAGAGACATTACTTTGCCAACAAAGGTCTGTCTAGTCAAGGCTATGGTTTTTCCTGTGGTCATGTATGAATGTGAGAGTTGGACTGTGAAGAAAATTGAGCACCAAAGAGTTGATGCTTTTGAACTGTGGTGTTGGAGAAGACTCTTGAGAGTCCCTTGGACTGCAAGAAGATCCAACCAGTCCATTCTGAAGGAGATCAGCCCTGGGATTTCTTTGGAAGGAATGATGCTAAAGCTGAAACTCCAGTACTTTGGCCACCTCATGTGAAGAGTTGACTCACTGGAAAAGACTCTGATGCTGGGAGGGATTGGGGGCAGGAGGAGAAGGGGACGCCAGAGGATGAGATGGCTGGATGGCATCACTGACTCGATGGACGTGAGTCTGAGTGAACTCCAGGAGTTGGTGATGGACAGGGAGGCCTGGCGTGCTGCGATTCATGGGGTCACAAAGAGTCAGACACGACTGAGCGACTGAACTGAACTGAACTGAATATCCCATTGTATATATGTACAACATCTTCTTGAGGAATGGATAAAGAATGACTGCTTTTAAAATAACCACTTAGAGTTGAGCCAGAGAAAAGTTAGTCCTTCCATCAGTCAGTTCAGTTGCTCAGTTGTGTCCAACTCTGTGACCCCATGGACTGCAGCATGCCAGGCTTCCCTGTCCATCACCAACTCCTGGAGCTTACTCAAACTCATGTCCATTAAATTGTTGATACCATCCAACCATCTCATCCTCATCTCATCACTCTCCCCTTCTCCTCCCACCTTCAATCTTTCCTAGCAGCAGGGTCTTTTCCAATGAGTCGATTCTTCACATCAGGCGGCCAAATTATTGCAGTTTCAGCTTCAACATCAGTCCTTGCAATGAATATTCAAGACTGATTTCCTTTAGGATGGACTGGTTGGATCTCCTTGCAGTCCAAGGGACTCTCAAGAGTCTTCTCCAACACCACAGTTCAAAACCATCAATTCTTTGCTGCTCAGTTTTCTTTATACTCCAACTCTCACATCCATATATGACTACTGGAAAAACCAGAGCTTTGACTAAATGGACCTTTCATACTGACCATCTAATAATTCATACGAGCTTCCTACTCTGCTCTCCATTGCCTGCTCACTCCTGCCTTGGTGCAGAGGGCTTCCCTTCTCCCAGCTTATAGTGCATCTGACCCCCTGCTTCTGAGATTTGTGCATAATAAATCTTGTGGCTTCACTTCCTTTGTGTCAGTATACTGAAACTGCATCTTCAATCAAAACAACCCAGGGTTTTCATTATCCCAAAATAGGAGCTTGGATGCTGAGGTAGCTCCCTGATAACCCTGTGCTTCCTCTTTCAGCAGGACATTATTTGCATATTTTAAATTCAATACACTCTCTACCCTCCCCACCGCAACACATGTTAGTCTTAAAGTCTTTTGTCTTAGGTACCTTTTTGTCCTTAATTTTCAGACTGGGCTTGTGCAATGAATCTTTTAATTAAGCTATTTTTGGAACTTAAAGCCATTTGGAGGTTTCAGCATGCCAATCAAAACAGGCATCCCCTTTCCCTTCCATTTGTTTTATTTGGGCACACTCACCTTAAAGTGTACTTAAATAAATGAGCTTGTTTAATTGGAATATTCCCCATTATGACTGTGCTAATTCTATGTTGCCTTAGTAAGATCTTAACCACTTTTGTAGATACATAGCTTCCAATCTCTTTCATAGTTCACAGCCTAGTTGTGATGCTATAAACAGCAGTACTTCAATGGAACCTGCAAAGTTAGGTCTATGGATCGATAAATTGGACATGGTCAAGAAGGAGATGGCAAGATTGAACGTCAACTTCTTAGAAATCAGTGAATTAAAATGGGTGGGAAAGGGTGAGTTTATTTCAAATGACCATTATATCTACTAGATGTTAAAAATCTGCCTGCAATGCAGGAGACCTGGGTTCGATGCCTGGTTTGGCAAGATCCTCTGGAGAAAGGAATGGCTACTCACTCCAGTACTCTTGCCTGGAAAATTCCATAGACAGAGGAGCCTGGCAAGCTACAGTCCATGGGATTGCAAAGAGTCAGACACGACTGAGCAACTAATACATACACTGTGGGCAAGAATTCCTTAGAAGAAATGGAATAACCCTCAGTCAACAAAATAATCCAAAATGCAGTACTTGGGTGCAATCTCAAAAACAATAGTATGATCTCTACTCATTTCCAAGGCAAACCATTCACAGTAATCCAAGTCTATGCCCCAACCACAGATACCAAGAAAGCTGAAATTGACCAGCTCTCTGAAGATCTACAACACCTTTTAGAATTAACAACAACAAAGAGAGATATCCTTTTCATCATAGGAGATTTGAATGGAAAAGTAGGAAGTCAAGAGATACCTGGATTAACAGACAAGTTTGGCCTTGGAGTACAAAATGAAACAGGGCAAAGGTTAACAGACTTTTGTCAAGAGAACATGCTGGTCATAGCAAACAACCATTTCCAACAACCTAAGAGAGGACTCAACACATGGGTATCACTAGATGGTCAATACTGAAATCAGATTGATTGTATTCTTTGCAAGCAAAAATGGAAAAGCTCTATGCAGTCTGTTTTTACAGACTGTGGAGCTGACTGTGGCTCAGATCATGAGCTCCTTATGGCAAAATTGGGGCTTAAATTGAAGAAAATAGAGAAAACCACCAGGCCACTAAGGTATGACCTAAATCTAACTCTATGATGATAATGTGGAGGTGATGAATAGATCTGAGGGATTAGATGTGACAGACAGAGTTCCTGAATAACTATGGATGGAGATTCATAACATTGCACAGGAGACAGTGACCAAAACCATCCCGAAGGAAAAGAAATACAAGGAGGCCAAGTGGTTGTCTGAAAAGGCTTTCCAAATAGCTGAAGGAAAAACAGAAGCAAAAGGCAAGGGAAAGATATACTCAACTGAGTGCAGAATTTAGATAACAGCAGGGAGAGATAAGAAGGCCTTTGTAAATGAACAATGCAAAGAAATAGAGGGAAAAAAAACAGAATGGGAAAGATTAGAGAGATCTTTAAGAAAATTGGAGATATCAAGGGAACATTTTATAAAACGATGCACATGGTAAAGGAAAAAATTGTAAAGACCTAACAGAGGCAGTGGACATTAAGAAAAGGTGTGAAGAATATTCAGAAAAACTATACAACAAAAGATCTTAATGGTTCCAGATTACCATGATGGTGTGGTCACTCACCTAGAGCCAGACATCCCTGGGTATTACGTCAAGAGGGCCCTAGGAAGCATTACTACAAACAAAGCTAGTGGAGAAGATGGAAATTCAGCTGAGCTATTTAAAAATCCCAAAAGATGATGCTGTTAAAGTGCTGCACTCAATATGTCAGCAAATTTAGAAAATTCAGCAGTGGTCCCAGGATTGGAAAAATCAGGTTTTCATTCCAATCCCAACGAAGGGCAATGCCAAAAGTGTTCACTGTAAAACCGCTCATTTCATATGCTAGGAAGGTTATGCTTAAAATCCTTCAAGCTAGGCCTCAGCAATACATGGAACAAGAACTTCCAGATGTACAAGCTGGATTTAGAAAAAAAAATACAGAGGAACCAGAGAACAAAGTGCTAACATTCTTTGGATCATGGGGAAAGCAAGGGAGTTCCAGAAAGACATCCACTTCTGCTTCATTGACTAGGGTAAACACTTGACTGTGTGAACCACAGCAAACTGTGGAAAATTCTTTTTTTTAATTTTATTTTATTTTTAAACTTTACATAATTGTATTAGTTTTGCCAAATATCAAAATGAATCCACCACAGGCATACATGTGTTCCCCATCCTGAACCCTCCTCCCTCCTCCCTCCCCACACCATCCC
>NW_011494808.1:10532914-10533954 GCF_000754665.1 Bison bison bison
CTAAAGACCCTTGCTTGGGCTCCAGAGCAGTGTGGATCGCAGCAGTGAGACTAAAGACCCTTGCTTGGGCTCCAGAGCAGTGTGGATCACAGCAGTGAGACTAAAGACCCTTGCTTGGGCTCCAGAGCAGTGTGGATCGCAGCAGTGAGACTAAAGACCCTTGCTTGGGCTCCAGAGCAGTGTGGATCACAGCAGTGAGACTAAAGACCCTTGCTTGGGCTCCAGAGCAGTGTGGATCGCAGCAGTGAGACTAAAGACCCTTGCTTGGGCTCCAGAGCAGTGTGGATCACAGCAGTGAGACTAAAGACCCTTGCTTGGGCTCCAGAGCAGTGTGGATCGCAGCAGTGAGACTAAAGACCCTTGCTTGGGCTCCAGAGCAGTGTGGATCACAGCAGTGAGACTAAAGACCCTTGCTTGGGCTCCAGAGCAGTGTGGATCGCAGCAGTGAGACTAAAGACCCTTGTTTGGGCTCCAGAGCAGTGTGGATCGCAGCAGTGAGACTAAAGACCCTTGCTTGGGCTCAAGAGCAGTGTGGATCGCAGCAGTGAGACTAAAGACCCTTGCTTGGGCTCCAGAACAGTGTGGATTGCAGCAGTGAAGCTAAAAGACCCTTGCTTGGGCTCCAGAACAGTGTGGATCGCAGCAGTGAAACTAAAGACCCTTGCTTGGGCTCCAGAACAGTGTGGATCGCAGCAGTGACACTAAAGACCCTTGCTTGGGCTCCAGAGCAGTGTGGATTGCAGCAGTGAAGCTAAAAGACCCTTGCTTGGGCTCCAGAACAGTGTGGATCGCAGCAGTGAAACTAAAGACCCTTGCTTGGGCTCCAGAACAGTGTGGATCGCAGCAGTGACACTAAAGACCCTTGCTTGGGCTCCAGAGCAGTGTGGATTGCAGCAGTGAAGCTAAAAGACCCTTGCTTGGGCTCCAGAACAGTGTGGATCGCAGCAGTGAAACTAAAGACCCTTGCTTGGGCTCCAGAACAGTGTGGATCGCAGCAGTGACACTAAAGACCCTTGCTTGGGCTCCAGAGCAGTGTGGAT
>NW_011494808.1:10534054-10547562 GCF_000754665.1 Bison bison bison
CCCACACCATCCCTCTGGGTCGTCCCAGTGCACCAGCCCCAAGCATCCAGCATCGCGCATCGAACCTGGACTGGCAACTCATTTCTTACATGATATTCTACATGTTTCAATGTCACTCTCCCAAATCTTCCCACCCTCTCCCTCTCCCGTGGAAAATTCTTAAAGTAATGGGAGTTCCAGATCACCCTACCTGTCTCCTGAGAAACCTACATGCAGGTCAAGAAGTAACATCTGGAACCAGATATGGAACAACTGACTAGTTCCAAATTGGAAAAGGAGTACGTCAAGGCTGTATATTGTCACCCTGCTTATTTCACATCTATGCAGAATACACCAGACAAAATGCAGGCCTGGATGAAGCACAAGCTGGAATCAAGATTGCTGGGAGAAATATCAATAACCTCAGATATGCAGATGACACCACCCTAATAGCAGAAAGTGAAGAGGAACTAAAGACCCTCTTGATGGGAGTGAAAGAGGAGAGTGAAAATGATGGCTTGAAATTCCGCATTAAGAAAATGAAGATTATGGCATTTGGTTCCATCACTTCATGGCAAATAAGAGCGGAAACAGTAGAAGGGTGACGGACCTTCTTTTCTTGGGTTTTCTTGGGCTCCAGAGCAGTGTGGATTGCAGCAGTGAAGCTAAAGACCCTTGCTCCTTCAAAGGACAGTGTGGATCGCAGCAGTGAGACTAAAGACCCTTGCTTGGGCTCTAGAGCAGTGTGGATCGCAGCAGTGACACTAAAGACCCTTGCTCCTTCAAAGGACAGTGTGGATCGCAGCAGTGAAGCTAAAGACCCTTGCTCCTTCAAAGAACAGTGTGGATCGCAGCAGTGAAGCTAAAGACCCTTGCTTGGGCTCCAGAGCAGTGTGGATCGCAGCAGTGAAACTAAAGACCCTTGCTTGGGCTCCAGAACAGTGTGGATCGCAGCAGTGACACTAAAGACCCTTGCTTGGGCTCCAGAGCAGTGTGGATTGCAGCAGTGAAGCTAAAAGACCCTTGCTTGGGCTCCAGAACAGTGTGGATCGCAGCAGTGAAACTAAAGACCCTTGCTTGGGCTCCAGAACAGTGTGGATCGCAGCAGTGACACTAAAGACCCTTGCTTGGGCTCCAGAGCAGTGTGGATTGCAGCAGTGAAGCTAAAAGACCCTTGCTTGGGCTCCAGAACAGTGTGGATCGCAGCAGTGAAACTAAAGACCCTTGCTTGGGCTCCAGAACAGTGTGGATCGCAGCAGTGACACTAAAGACCCTTGCTTGGGCTCCAGAGCAGTGTGGATCGCAGCAGTGAAACTAAAGACCCTTGCTCCTTCAAAGGAAACGCATGGCAAAACATAGACAGTATATTAAAAAAAGAGACATCACTGCCGACAAAGGTCCTTATGGTCAAAGTCATGGTTTTTTCCTAGCAGTCATGTACAGATGTGAGAGTTAGACTATGAATTAAGCTGAGGTTTGTATAATTGATGCTTTTGAACCATGGTTTTGGAAAAGATTCTTGAGAGCCCCTTGGACTTCAAGGAGATTAAACCAGTCAATCCTAAAGGAAATCAACCCTGAATATACATTGGAAGGACTGATCCTGAAGCTGAAGCTCCAATAATCTGGCCACCAGATGCGAAGAGCCAACTCACTGGAAAAGACTCTGACCTGGGAAAGACTGAAGGCAGGAGAAAAAGGGACGACAGAGGATGAGATGGTGGATGACATCACTGACTCAATGGACATGAGTTTCACCAAACTCTGTGAGACAGTGGAGGAGAGAGGAGCCTGGTGTGCTGCAGTCCATGGGGTTGTAAAGAGTCAGACATGATTCTGTGAGTGAACAACAATAACAGTTTCCAGGACCACAGTTTTTAGACATAAAATTAAAAAGTTGTGCAGGATGGTGGCCTTCTCAATTATTTGAAACTGGAGGATGCCATTTCTTTAGCTAAGCCTTGATTGGTTCTCTTGGAGTTGAATTCAGTCTAATTCATTATGTGATTAGCTTATTCTAGCCTTGAAATTAGATGACAAGCACTTGCTCAACAGATTGTAAGTGTTCAATTACTTTGTGGCCCTGGCTTCTGAGATTCTCATTAGCAATAGAGCTATTAGTCCTTTCATAATAGATGTCTTTATCATGATGGATGTCCTAATTTCTTTTAATAGTCCAACTTATAGGAACTTAGATTTTTATTTTTATGGTCTAAACAGTCTATGCTTCTTGACTTTATTTTCCCCTGTTCTCCAGCACTTTATCCTATGAACTTACCTTGAGCCTCTGTGAGCTCCCTAGTGGCCACTACATGTGGTGACTCCCAAAATTGCTACCCTGGAATCTATCCATGATCTCAAAACGTTTCTGGGAACTTTTACAAGCCCTAGAACCTTTCAAAGCACCTCAGTACTTTTCTGAGTACTATACTTACATATATAAGTACTATATATAGTACTGTACTTATATATACATATATATGTGTGTGTGTATATATACATATATACATATATATAATTTTTTTCTTTTATTGGAGTATAATTGCTTTACAATATTGTGCTAGCTTTTGCTATACAGGGCTTCCCTGATAGCTCAGATGGTAAATAATCCACCTGCAATGCAGGAGACCTGGATTCGATCCCTGGGTTGGGAAGATCCCCTGGAGAAAGGAAAGGCTACCCGCTCCAGTATTCTGGCCTGGAGAATTCCATGGACTGTGTAGTTCATGGGGTCGCAAACAGTCGGACATGACTGAGTGACTTTCACTTGCACACCTTCACTTTTGCTATACAACCAAGTGAATCAGCAATGTGTATACTCATACCCCTTCTCTCTGACCTTCTTCCCCCCTCCCCCATTCATCCCCTCTCGATCATCACAGACCAGCTGAGCTCCCTGTGCTGTTCAGCAGCTTCCCACTAGCTGTCTGTTTTACACATGGCTGTGTATACATGCCAGTGATACTCTCCCAATTTGTTCCACCCTCCCCTTCCTCTGCTGTGTCTAGAAGTTCATTCTCTACATATAAATCTCTATTCCTGCCCTTAAAATAAGTTCATCTATACCATTTTTCTAGATCCCACATGTTTGCATTAATATACAATATTTGTTTTTTATCTTTCTGCAATATATGTAACTATTTTATATATACAGATGCTGCTGCTGCTGCTAAGTCGCTTCAGTCGTGTCCCACTCTGTGCGACCCCATAGACGGCAGCCCACCAGGCTCCCCCGTCCCTGGGATTCTCCAGGCAAGAACACTGGAGTGGTTGCCAGTTCCTTCTCCAATGCATGAAAGTGAAAAGTGAAAGTGAAGTCACTCAGTCGTGTCCGACTCTTAGCGACGCCATGGACTGCAGCCTTCCAGGCTCCTCGGTTCATGGGATTTTCCAGGCAAGAGTACTGGAGTGGGTGCCATTGTCTTCTCCATATATACAGATACATAACATTAATTATTATGTATGTGGAGTCTCCCAGGTTGTGCTGGTGACCGAGAATCCACTTACCCATGCAAGTTCAATCCCTGAGTAGGGAAGATTACCCTGGAGGAGGGCATGGCAATCCACTCCAGTATTCTTGCCTAGATTATCCCTATGGACAGAGGAGACTGGTGGCCTACAGTTCATAGGGTCACAAAGAGTTGGACATGACTGAAGTGACTTAGCACACACACATGCATATGTATATTCAAGTTTTTTGGTAATTATTTTTAAAATAATGTTTGTTTGGATCAGAGAGCTGCACACAAGGGAGTGAAACTCAGGTCTGAGAGTGACTTACCCAGGATTCACCATAAGAAGGAGAGGACAGATGAACCCATAAGATCAGTGGGTGCCTGACCTTAGCATCTATTTGTCCCATGAGCCATTATTAATCAGGTCCCATCGCTGACAAAAATTGTTAAAAAACAAAAAAGACAGTTTTGGTTCTACTAACAAGATTTATTTAACATTCATGAAGTGGACAGTCTCCTTTTGGAGAACTGAAAAATGGAGTGAAATTAAGAAATTTTAACAGGATAAAGAACAAGAAAGAGGCAAATGGACACTATCTGACGGGCGGGCTGCACAGTGGCCCTTGTTTGGACTGAGAAGGAACAGGACATATGTCTAGAGCCCAGACTGGTCTGACACTTGGGAACTGGCTGATTGGATATTCTGCATTTCTAGTCAAGCAGAGCATTTTACAGGGAAACAAAAGTCATTTCCGTTTTTATTTGTTGACCTGGTGCCCCAGGTAGGGCTGGTCAGTGTTGGACTTAAGAGTTTAATTTAACAGGAGGAAAATTATTTTTCCTCCCTTACAATTCTGATTTAGTAATTCAAAAGGAAATGCAGGGATCTCTATTAAAAATAAACAACCTCTAAAGATGAATTTGATCTCTGGTAGATTTGAAAAACAATGACTTGACACCAAAAGCTCCTTCGATGAGAACCAGTAAGTGATGGCTCTCATAGACTCATAGGATGCTGAAGAAAGCGGGGGGGGGGGGGGGAATCAAAACCGAAAACTTAGAGATCACTTAGAGGTTTGTCTTCCCACGTTTTCAGTGCTGGAAAGTTTCTGGCAGAATAACTGCCAAACAGCTAAACACACAGCCACTCTGGTGGCTGTCACTGTGAACAGACCCCCAAGCACCTTGTGGAGCATCTGAGACCCCCAGGAACGTCAGGAAACCAAGTCCCAGAAAGTCAAAGCTACTTTTTAAGATTAACATGATTGGACCTTTCCTTCACACACATCAGCTTAGTTCTAAAATGCAAGAGGGTCCTAAATAGAGTGCTAAGAAATAAAAGTTAACTGAAAAAGCTACTTGTCATGGTGAATCACTGTATTTAACAAGTGTTTCTCTTTTCTTCTTTCCTATTGTAAGTGAGTGATAGTCACTCAGTCTTGTCTGACTCTTTCCAACCCCGTGGACTGTAGCCCACCAGGCTAATCTGTCCATGGGAGTCTCCAGGCAAGAATACTGCAGTGGGTTGCCATTTCCTTCTCCATGTTTTCTATTATTTCTCCTGTTATCTATCTTTTCTTCTCTCCTTAAAAAATGTTAGGCAAAAATAAGATAATATATGACAAATAATATTAGAATAATACTCTGATATTATATCAGATCAGATCAGTTGCTCAGTCGTGTCCGATTCTTTGCCACCCCATGAATCGCAGCACGCCAGGCCTCCCTGTCCATCACCAACTCCCGGAGTTCACTCAGACTCACGTCCATCGAGTCAGTGATGCCATCCAGCCATCTCATCCTCTGTCGTCCCCTTCTCCTCTTGCCCCCAATCCCTCCCAGCATCAGAGTCTTTTCCAATGAGTCAACTCTTTGCATGAGGTGGCCAAAGTACTGGAGTTTCAGCTTTACCATCATTCCTTCCAAAGAAATCCCAGGGCTGATCTCCTTCAGAATGGACTGGTTGGATCTCCTTGCAGTCCAAAGGACTCTCAAGAGTCTTCTCCAACATCACAGTTCAAAAGCATCAATTCTTCAGCGTTCAGCCTTCTTCACAGTCCAACTCTCACATCCATACCTGACCACTGGAAAAACCATAGCCTTGACTAGATGGACCTTTGTTGGCAAAGTGATGTCTCTGCTTTTGAATATGCTATCTAGGTTGGTCATAACTTTCCTTCCAAGGAGTAAGCGTCTTTTAATTTCATGGCTGCAGTCACCATCTGTAGTGATTTTGGAGCCGAAAAAAAATAAAGTGTGACACTGTTTCCACTGTTTCCCCATCTATTTCCCATGAAGTGATGGGACCAGATGCCATGATCTTCGTTTTCTGAATATTGAGCTTTAAGCCAACTTTTTCACTCTCCTCTTTCACTTTCATCAAGAAGCTTTTTAGTTCCTCTTCACTTTCTGCCATACGGGTGGTGTCATCTGCATATCTGAGGTTATTGATATTTCTCCCGGCAATCTTGATTCCAGCTTGTGCTTCTTCCAGTCCAACATTTCTCATGATGTACTCTGCATATAAGGTAAATAAATAGGGTGACAATATATAGCCTTGACAAACTCTTTTACCTATTTGGAACCAGTCTGTTTTTCCATGTCCAGTTCTAACTGTTGCTTCCTGACCTGCATACAAATTTCTCAGAGGCAGATCAGGTGGTCTGGTATTCCTATCTCTTTCAGAATTTTCCATAATTTATTGTGATCCACACTGTCAAAGGCTTTGGCATAGTCAATAAAGCAGAAATAGATGTTTTCTGGAACTCTCTTGCTTTTTCCATGATCCAGTGCATGTTGGCAATTTGATCTCTGGTTCCTCTGCCTTGATATTATGTGTGTGTATATATATATAAAATAAAGTGAGAGTCACTCAGTTGTGTCCAACTCTTTGCAACTCCATGGACTGTAGCCCACCAGGCTCTTCTGTCCATGGTATTTCCCAGGCAAGAATACTGGACTGGTTGCATTTCCTCCTCCAGGGGATATTCCTGAGCCAGGGATTAAGCTCACATCTCATGCGTCCCCTGTATTGCAGATGAATTCTTTACAGGTAAGACACTGGGGAAGCCCATATATATATTGTGCATATACATATATATGTATATACATATATATAGAGAGAGAGATAGAGAGTTGACTATTGAGCAACACAGGTATGAAATGCCTAGGTTCAGTTATATGTGGATTTCTTTCAATAAATATAATGTGGGCCTTCCATATGCATGGGTTCATTAATAACATTTATATTATGTTTATGATCAACTATTGGTTGAATCTGCCAGTGTGGAATCCATGGATACAGGGTACCAAATATAAAACTTAAGCATCTGAGGATTTTGGCATCCATGATGGGTCTTGGAACAAGTCCCCTAAAGCTATCGAGAAACAATTGTAATATATAGATATTATTGTATATAATGTTATAATATATACAATAATTCCATCTTTGTAAACCATAAAAGATGTGTTGGTGTTTATTTGTATAGATCTGCATCTTCATAAGAAAAGAGTTATATAAGAAAGAGCTTGGTGGCCTTGAGGTAAATTATTTTACTTCTAATTCATTATAATTTTAAAAATGTGATTGCTCTGAAAGTGATTTTTAACCTTTTTTGTATAGTTAAGTTCAAAATGTATATAAAAGGCACGTGAACTCTTCTGCATAAACTGTAAGTGAGAATCTAGGCCAAAGCTCAAGGATCAGGTTCTGGGTTAATTGCTACGGAAAATGGCAACTCATTGAATCATTGAATGATTTCAAGGAAGGAGTCTTTATGATTGTTCTCTTTCTGTCTTACCAAGTTTAGATTTTAGCTTGTATTAGAGCTTAGAGTTGGCTCATCTATCTATATGATATATATAAATAAACTGAACGAGGTCAGAGATTCACAGTTGTTTTCTTAAATATGTGTATTACTAGCACAGCCCTAGAATCGCTGTTTTACAGTCCATCAAGTCTTTTTCAGCACTTCCCATCTTTAAACACTGCAAGTATTTTAGGCAAGGTCAGTGCAGCAGAAGTAAAATAAAGTGCCCTAAAGAATAAGGCCTTCCTTGATTTGTTTTCATATTCTCTTTCTTTGAGTTGACATAGCCCACTCTAGTATTTGCTTTTGCTCCCTCTTCTGTTTTTAATGGGGGCTGTATACTGGACTCACAGCACTGGGATTTTCCCACAGCTCCTTAAATCTCATTTTAGTCACTATCTTATATGACTCGGTACCTACATGTCCCCACCTCTCGTCCCCACTCCTGGATGCACCGCTTTCCTGAGGGTTACGTTTTCCCTGTGCCTACTTTCTCACCTATGGAAACAGAATAGATGTGCTAGGGCTGCTGATTTTGATATGTTATAGTTCCTGTTCTTTTTAAGTTACTTTTACAAAAAGGAAGAGGTATTTTAACAGTGACCCCTGGAAACGTATACGTTCTCCTAACCAAGGCGCTACCTCATAAAGCTCCTCTTCTAACGTGATGCTGCTCACCTCCCCAGGGCATTGCTCCCCGGTGGATCCGACGCTGAGACGCTTTAGAGCACGCTCCTGGATGCAGTGCAGAGGACGGGGAGGAGTAGGACAGGGAGACACCTCCCCCCCACAAATTCATCAGAAGAACATGTAAACGCAGAGGAAATTCCACAAAACAACTGCTGAATGCCAGCAGAGGACATCAGGCACCCAGAAAAGCAACCCATTGTCTTTGAAAGGAGGTAGGAAAAAATATAAAAGACAAAAAAAGAGACAAAAGAGGGAGGGATGGGAGTTCCGTCCCGGGAAGGGAGTCTTAAAAAGAGAGACGTTTCCAAACACCAGGAAACATTCTCACTGCCGAGTCTGTGCCGAGCCTTGGAAGCACAGAGGGCAACATAACAGGGAGGAAAAATAAATAAACAATTAAAACCCACAGATTACGAGCTCTACGGTAACTCCCCAGCGGAGAAGCAGCGCAGACTCCTGCATCTGCCATTAGCAAGCGGGGGCTGGGCAGGGAGGCGCGGGCTGCATCGCTTAGAGTAAGGATCTGGCCTGAATACCCCGAATGCTATCTGAGCGAAATAATTTGGGCTAGCAAACCAGACTGTGGGATATCTACCACGCGAAAAGCCAGCCCTAACCTAAGACACCACCAGGCCCGTGCACAAAACAAAGGACTGTACAGAGATAGCCGGCTGTAGTCCGTCCCCCTCCAGTGACAGGCAGCCAGAGCTGGAAGGGAGCAATCGCAGCCCCAGAGAGACATTATCTACAAAACTGTAAGCAGGCTTCTTTGCTAACTAAAACTTCTTGGGGTTCTGGACAGTCAACATCCGCCTGAGAAGGTGCGCCGGTTGTACACCCAGATAACCAAGTGGCAGGGAGGCGATAAGTCGTAGCAACCACGCTCGCCAAACACCTCATCATTGAAAGACAAGTATATGTCTTGTCTTTCTTGTCTGAGCTGCTCAGACCTGGGAAGGGCACAAAACGCAGGCCCAACCGAGTCTGTGCCTCTGAGGACTACCCGAGTGCCTGAACCTGAGCGGCTTAGACCTGGGAGGTGCAGGCAGCCCAGGGCCGGCCGCAGATGGTTCCCAGCAGAGCAATCTAGAGCCTGAGCAGTGTGGGCAGGGAGACTACACGTGCCATGAGCAGGGGCAGGCCCAGTGTGGCTGAGGCGCTGCGAGCACATGCCAGTCTTATTTATTTGCAGCGTCCCTCCCTCCCCACAGCACGACTGAACAAGTGAGCCTTTAAAAAAAAAAAAAGGTGTCCACCACCACCCCCTTTGTATCAGGGCAGAAATCAGACACTGAAGAGACCAGCAAACAGAAGAAGCTATAACAGAGGGAACCTCCTTGGAAGCGACAGGCAATAGATTAAAACCCCGTGGTTAGTACCGACTACATAGGAAGGGGCCTATAGATCTTGAGAAATATAAGTCGGAACAAGGAACTAGCTGAAAATGAACTGAACCCACAATACCCACAACAACATCAGAGAAAGTCCTATATATTTTTTTACGATCATTCTTTCTTTCTTTTTTTTTTAATTTTTAAAAAAATTTTAAGTCCTCTATTACTCCTTTAATTTTCACTTTTATAACCTACTATTACTTTGCAAAAAAAAAAAGACACTTTTTCTTTTAAAAAACAATCTTCATATATATATTTTTTATAACTTTTGTGACCTTGGTTTTTTTTTTAATTTCTTTTCTTTAACACTGTATTTTTGAAATTCCAAACTGCTCTAGATTTTTAATTTTAGCTTTTTGGTATTTGTTATCAATTTTGTATCTATATATTTTTTATAACTTTTGTGACTTTTTTTTTCTTTCTCTCTTTCTTTCTCTTCATCTTTTCTTTAACATTGTATTTCTGAAATTCCAAACTCTACTCTAGATTTTTAATTTATGCTTTTTGGTATTTGTTATCAATTTTGTACCTATATCTTCTTTATAATTTTTGTGACTTTGTTTTTGTTTTTTTATCTTTCTTTTTCTTCTTCTTTTCTTTAACATTGTATTTTTGAAATTCCAAACCTACTCTAGATTTTTTAACTTTTGCTTTTAGGTATTTGTTACCAATTTTGTACCTTTAAGAACCCAATCTTCAGTACCCATTTTTTACTAGGGAGTGAGGTTACTGGCTTGACTGCTCTCTCCCCCTTCAGACTCTCCTTTTTTCCCACCAGGTCGCCTGTGTCTCCTCCCTAACCCTTCTCTACTGTACCCAACTCTGTGAATTTCTGTGTGTTCCAGATGATGGAGAACACTTAGAGAACTGATTACTGGCTGGATCTGTCTGTCTCCTTTTCATTCCCTCCTTTTATCCTCCTGGCCACCTCTGTCTTCTTCCTCCCTCTTCTCTTCTCTGTATAATCTCTGAGTGGTCCAGTTGTGGAGTGCACATAAGGAAGTGATTACTGGTTAGCCTGCTCTCTCCTCTATTAATTCTACCTCATCTCATTTGGGTCACCTCTAACTCCCTCCTCCCTCTTCTCTTCTCCATGTAACACCGTGAACCTCTCTGGGTGACCCTCATGGTGGAGAAACTTTTCATCTTTAACCTAGATGTTTTATCAATGGTGCTGTATAGAAGGAGAAGTTTTGAGACTACTGTAAAAATAAGACCGATAACTGGAAGCAGGAGGCTTAAGTCCAAACCCTGACTCTAGGGAACATTAACTGACAGGAGCTCATCAAATGCCAAATACCTACACTGAAACCAAACACCACACAAGGGCCAACAAGTTCCAGGGCAAGAATACCAAGAAAATTCTCCAGCAACACAGGAACACAGCCCTGAGCTCCAATATACAGGCTGCCCAAAGTCACCCCAAAACCATAGACATCTCATAACTCATTACTGGACACTTCATTGCACTCCAGAGAGAAGTAATCCAGCTCCACCCACCAGAACACCGACACAAGCTTCCCTAACCAAGAAACTTTGACAAGCACCCTGTACAAACCCACACCCAGTGAGGAAATGCCACAATAAAGAGAACTGCACAAACTGCCAGAATACAGAAAGGACACCCCAAACTCAGCAATTTAAACAAGATGAAGAGACAGAGGAATATCCAGCAGGTAAAGGAACAGGATAAAGCCCACCAAACCAAACAAAAGAGGAAGAGATAAGGAATCTACCTGATAAAGAATTCCGAATAATGGTAGTGAAATTGATCCAAAATCTTGAAATCAAAATGGAATCACAGATAAATAGCCTGGAGACAAGGATTGAGAAGATGCAAGAAAGGCTTAACAAGGACCTAGAAGAAATAAAAAAGAGTCAATATATAATGAATAATGCAATAAATGAGATCAAAAACACTCTGGAGGCAACAAATAGTAGAATAACAGAGGCAGAAGGTAGGATTAGGGAATTAGAAGGTAGAATGGTAGAAATAAATGAATCAGAGAGGAAAAAAGAAAAACGAATTAAAAGAAATGAGGACAATCTCAGAGACCTCCAGGACAATATTAAATGCTACAACATTCGAATCATAGGGGTCCCAGAAGAAGAAGACAAAAAGAAAGACCATGAGAAAATACTTGAGGAGATAATAGTTGAAAACTTCCCTAAAATGGGGAAGGAAATAATCACTCAAGTCCAAGAAACCCAGAGAGTCCCAAACAGGATAAACCCAAGGCGAAACACCCCAAGACACATATTAATCAAATTAACAAAGATCAAACACAAAGAACAAATATTAAAAGCAGCAAGGGAAAAACAACAAATAACACACAAGGGAATTCCCATAAGGATAACAGCTGATCTTTCAATAGAAACTCTCCAAGCCAGGAGGGAATGGCAAGACATACTTAAAGTGATGAAAGAAAATAAGCTACAGCCCAGATTATTGTACCCAGCAAGGATCTCATTCAAATATGAAGGAGAAATCAAAAGATTTACAGACAAGCAAAAGCTGAGAGAATTCAGCACCACCAAACCAGCTCTCCAACAAATACCAAAGGATATTGTTTAAACAGGAAACACAAAAGGGTGTATAAATTCGAACCCAAAACAATAAAGTAAATGGCAAAGGGATCATACTTATCAATAATTACCTTAAACGTAAATGGGTTGAATGCCCCAACCAAAAGACAAAGACTGGCTGAATGGATACAAAAACAAGACCCCTATATATGTTGTCTACAAGAGACCCACCTCAAAACAGGGGACACATACAGACTGAAAGTGAAGGGCAAAAGAAAGCAGGAGTAGCAATACTCATATCAGAGAAAATAGACTTTAAAACAAAGGCTGTGAAAAGAGACAAAGAAGGTCACTACATAATGATCAAAGGATCAACCCAAGAAGAAGATATAACAATTATAAATATATATGCACCCAACATAGAAGCACCACAATATGTAAGACAAATACTAACAAGTATGAAAGGAGAAATTAACAATAACACAATAATAGTGGGAGACTTTAATACCCCACTCACACCTATGGATAGATCAACTAAACAGAAAATTAACAAGGAAATACAAACTTTAAATGATACAATAGACCAGTTACACCTAGTTGATATCTATAGGACATTTCATCCCAAAACAATGACTTTCACCTTTTTCTCAAGCGCACATGGAAACTTCTCCAGGGTAGATCACATCCTGGGCCATAAATCTAGCCTTGGCAAATTAGAAAAATTGAAATCATTCCAATCATCTTTTCTGACCACAATGCAGTAAGATTAGATCTCAATTACAGGAGTAAAAATATTAAAAATTCCAACATATGGAGGCTGAACAAGACGTTGCTGAATAACCATCAAATAACAGAGGAAATCAAAAAAGAAATCAAAATTTGCATAGAAACGAATGAAAATGAAAACACAACAACCCAAAACCTGTGGGACACTGTAAAAGCAGTCCTAAGGGGAAAGTTCATAGCACTACAGGCATACCTCAAGAAACAAGAAAAAAGTCAAATAAATAATCTAACTCTACACCTAAAGCAACTAGAAAAGGAAGAAATGAAGAACCCCAGGGTTAGTAGAAGGAAAGAAATCTTAAAAATTAGGGCAGAAATAAATGCAAAAGAAACAAAAGAGACCATAGCAAAAATCAACAAAGCCAAAAGCTGGTTCTTTGAAAGAATAAATAAAATTGACAAACCATTAGCCAGACTCATCAAGAAACAAAGGGAGAAAAATCAAATCAATAAAATTAGAAAAGAAAATGGAGAGATCACAACAGACAACACAGAAATACAAAGGCTCATAAGCAACTACTATCAGCAATTATATGCCAATAATATGGACAACGTAGAAGAAATGGACAAATTCTTAGAAAAGTATAACTTTTCAAAACTGGACCAGGAAGAAATAGAAAATCTTAACAGACCCATCACAAGCATGGAAATTGAAACTGTAATCAGAAATCTTCCAGCAAAAAAATAAAAGCCCAGGTCCAGACGGCTTCACAGCTGAATTCTACCAAAACTTTAAAGAAGAGCTAACACCTATCCTGCTCAAACTCTTCCAGAAAATTGCAGAGGGAGGTAAACTTCCAAACTCATTCTATGAGGTCACTATCACCCTAATACCAAAACCTGACAAAGATGCCACAAAAAAAGAAAAC
>NW_011494808.1:10548350-10548776 GCF_000754665.1 Bison bison bison
TGACATGATCCTCTACATAGAAAACCCTAAAGACTCCACCAGAAAATTACTAGAACTAGTCAATGAATACAGTAAAGTTGCAGGATATAAAATCAACACACAAAAATCCCTTGCATTCCTATACACTAATAATGAGAAAATAGAGAAATTAAGGAAACAATTCCATTCACCATTTCAACGAAAAGAATAAAATACTTAGGAATATTTTACCTAAAGAAACTAAAAACCTATATATAGAAAACTATAAAACACTGGTGAAAGAAATCAAAGAGGACACTAATAGATGGAGAAATATACCATGTTCATGGATTGGAAGAATCAATATAGTGAAAATGAGTATACTACCCAAAGCAATTTATAGATTCAATGCAATCCCTATCAAGCTACCAACGGTATTCTTCACAGAGCTAGAACAAATAATTTCAC
>NW_011494808.1:10549046-10549982 GCF_000754665.1 Bison bison bison
GAAAAGATGCTCAACATCACTCATTATCAGAGAAATGCAAATCAAAACCACTATAAGATACCATTTCAAGCCAGTCAGAATGGCTGCGATCCAAAAGTCTACAAGCAATAAATGCTGGAGAGGGTGTGGAGAAAAGGGAACCCTCTTACACTGTTGGTGGGAATGCAAACTAGTACAGCCACTATGGAGAACAGTGTGGAGATTCCTTAAAAAACTGGAAATAGAACTGCCTTATGATCCAGCAATCCCACTGCTGGGCATACTCACTGAGGAAACCAGAAGGGAAAGAGACACGTGTACCCCAATGTTCATTGCAGCACTGTTTATAATAGCCAGAACATGGAAGCAACCTAGATGTCCATCAGCAGACGAATGGATAAGAAAGCTGAGGTACATATACACAATGGAGTATTACTCAGCCATTAATAAGAATACATTTGAATCAATTCTAATGAGGTGGATGAAACTGGAGCCTATTATACAGAGTGAAGTAAGCCAGAAAGAAAAACACCAGTACAGTATACTAACACATATATATGGAATTTAGAAAGATGGTAACAACAACCCTGTATACGAGACAGCAAAAGAGACACTGATGATAGAACAGTCTTTTGGACTCTGTGGGAGAGGGAGAGGGTGGGATGATTTGGGAGAATGGCATTGAAACATGTATAATATCATATATTAAACGAGTCACCAGTCCAGGTTCGATGCACGATACTGGATGCTTGGGGCTGGTGCACTGGGACGACCCAGAGGGATGGTATGGGGAGGGAGGAGGGTTCAGGATGGGGAACACATGTATACCTGTGGCGGATTCATTTCGATGTATGGCAAAACGAATACAATATTGTAAAGTTAAAAAATAAAAAAAAAGAAAATTAGTCATGCTTAATGTCATAGAAACACCCTCAGTCCCTAATACAAATATGACCT
>NW_011494808.1:10550082-10551670 GCF_000754665.1 Bison bison bison
ATAGAACACTCACCTGATCCGCTCCAATGTGGTAGCGCCATCTACATGCTCCTCGGTGGGTTCAGAGCCGGGTTTCACTGTGGCTGTGGCAGTATGCAAAGTGCAGGGTGACGGGAAGAAGACTTTAAGCTTTACTTCTCAGAGAATCCTCAACTCATTGCTCACTCTTTCATCTTTAATTTCTGCATCAAGTATGTGTAAAAATAGAAAATGTATATCAATACACTTTCTAATATATATTTATAATGTATATCAATATAATATTATATGTGTGTATATATATATAATATAAGGGAGTGGCTAACCACTGTAGTATTCTTGCCTGGAGAATTCTATGCACAGAGGAGCCTGATGGGCTATAGTCTATGGGGTCATAGAGTCAGACATGACTGAGTGACTAACATACTCAATTTTCACCTTCATATATTATATATATATATATATATATATTATTCATATATTACATATATATATATATAGCATATTATCTCATATATATAGCATATTGGATTTCCCTGGTGGCTCAGTGGTAAACCATCTGTCTGCCAATGCAGGAGACATAGGTTTAATCCCTGAGTCAGGAAGATCCCTGGAGAAGGAAATGGCTACCCACTTCAGTATTCTTGCTTGGGAAATCTTATGGACAGAGGAGCTTGGTGAGTTATAGTTCATGGGTTTTATGAAAGAGTCAGACATGACTTAGAGACTAAACAACAACACTATATAATATATTATTTCCTAATATTCAGTAAGTCCTGTATATGCAAATAAGTTCCATTCTGAGAGCACGTTCATACATCCAATTCATTTGTAAGTCCAACAAAGTTAGCCTAGGGACCAACTAACACAATAAGCTATATACAACTGTACTGTGATAGGTTTATAATACTTTTCACAAAAATAATGCAAAAAAACTGACACACACACACAAAGCATTTTTAATCTTACAGTGCAGTACCCTGAAAAGTACAGGACTATAGTACAACAAGGCTTCTCTGATAGCTCAGTTGGTAAAGAATTCGCCTGCAATGCAGGAGACCTGGGTTCGATCCCTGAGTTGGGAAGATCCCCTGGAATAGGGAAAGGCTACCCACTCTAGTATTCTGGCCTAGATAATTCCATGGACTATTCCCATGGGATAACACAGAGCTGGACACAACCGAGTGGCTTTCACTTTGTAGTACAGCAGCTGGCACACGGGGCTGGCACTGATGGACAGGCAGAGGTGGTACTGAGTGCAGGAGGGAGGGGGTGGGAGACGGCGGAGCTGAAGGGCCCTGAGTAACAGGAGACAGAGGGCCAGCTGCAACATTGCTCACACCTGGCGTGATAGCACAGGGTTGGGTCCTTGCTGGATTTCAGTTCAGTTCAGTGGTTCAGTCGTGTCCGACTCTTTGCAACCTCATGAATCGCAGCACGCCAGGCCTCCCTGTCCATCACCAACTCCCAGAGTTCACTCAGACTAACGTCCAATGAGTCAGTGATGCCATCCAGCCATCTCATCCTCTGGTGTCCCCTTCTCCTACCCCCAATCCCTCCCAGCATCAGAGTCTTTTCCAGTGAGTCAGCTCTTCACATGAGGTGGCCA
>NW_011494808.1:10552146-10552778 GCF_000754665.1 Bison bison bison
AAAGCATCAATTCTTTGGTGCTCAGCTTTCTTCACAGTCCAACTCTCACATTCATACATGACCACAGGAAAAACCATAGCCTTGACTAGACGGACCTTTGTTGGCAAAGTAATGTCTCTGCTTTTGAATATGCTGTCTAGGTTGGTCATAACTTTCCTTCCAAGGAATAAGCATCTTTTAATTTCATGGCTGCAGTCACCATTTGCAGTGCGATTGGAGCCCCCAAAAATAAAGTCTGACACTGTTTCCACTGTTTCCCCATCTATTTCCCATGAAGTGATGGGACCAGATGCCATGATCTTTGTTTTCTGAATGTTGAACTTTTAAGCCAACTTTTTCACTCTCCACTTTCATTTTCATCAAGAGGCTTTTGAGTTCCTCTTCACTTTCTGCCATAAGGGTGGTGTCATCTGCATATCTGAGGTTATTGATATTTCTCCTGGCAATCTTGATTTCAGCTTGTGCTTCTTCCAGTCCAGCGTTTCTCATGATGTACTCTGCATAGAAGTTAAATAAGCAGGGTGACAATATACAGTCTTGGCGTACTCCTTTTCCTGTTTGGAACCAGTCTGTTGTTCCATGTCCAGTTCTAACTGTTGCTTCCTGACCTGCATACAAATTTCTCAAGAGGC
>NW_011494808.1:10552878-10599783 GCF_000754665.1 Bison bison bison
CCAGCGGATGTTGGCAATTTGGTCTCTGGTTCCTCTGCCTTTTCTAAAACCAGCTTGAACATCAGGAAGTTCAGGGTTCATGTATTGCTGAAGCCTGGCTTGGAGAATTTTGAGCATTACTTTACTAGTGTGTGACATGAGTGCAATTGTGCGGTAGTTTGAGCATTTTTGGCATTACCTTTCTTTGGGATTGGAATGAAAACTGATCGTTTCCAGTCCAGTGGCCACTGCTGAGTTTTCCAAATTTGCTGCCATATTGAGTGCAGCACTTTCACAGCATCATCTTTCAGGATTTAAAATAGCTCAACTGGAATTCCATCACCTCCACTAGCTTTGTTAATAGTGATGCTTTCTAAGGCCCACTTGACTTTACATTCCAGGATGTCTGGCTCTAGGTCAGTGATCACACCATTGTGATTATCTGGGTCGTGAAGATATTTTTCATACAGTTCTTCTGTATATTCTTTCCACCTCTTCTTAATATCTTCTGCTTCTGATAGGTCCATACCATTTCTGTCCTTTATTGAGCCCATCTTTGCATGAAATGTTCCTTTGATGTTTCTGATTTTCTTGAAGAGATCTCTAGTCTTTCCCATTCTGTTGTTTTCCTCTATTTCTTTGCATTGATCACTGAAGAAGGCTTTCTTATCTCTTCTTGCTATTCTTTGGAACTCTGCATTCAAATGCTTATATTTTTCCTTTTCTCCTTTGCTTTTTGCTTCTCTTCTTTTCACAGCTATTTGTAAGGCCTCCCCAGACAGCCATTTTGCTTTTCTGCATTTCTTTTCCATGGGGATGGTCTTGATCCCTTTCTCCTGTACAATGTCACGAACTTCAGTCCATAGTTCATCAGGTACTCTATCAGACCTAGGCCCTTAAATCTATTTCTCACTTCCACTGTATAATCATAAGGAATTTGATTTAGGTCATACCTGAATGGTCTAGTGATTTTCCCTACTTTATTCAATTTAAGTCTGAATTTGGCATTTAGTCCTCTTGAAAAAAATAATCCAGTGACATCTGGGTAAGAGCTGTTTTTCTTTGTCCTCTTGAAAAAATGTCCTCTTAAAAAATGATTAAGTGATGTCTGGGTAGGAGCTGTTTTTCTCCATCATAGATAACAGAGTAGCACTGGATTGCATTCTCAACAGCAGCTGCAAACTTCGTGTGCTGTTCTACATTTAAGTCCTCAGCCTCAAACGCTGACAGTGCCTCCTCAAGCAGACCTAACTTATGTGACTAGACATGCGAACATGCATTTGCATCTTTGAACGTTCACAACTTGAAGGTGAAGAAATATCAATAACCTCAGATGTTCAGATGACACCACCCTTATGGCAGAAAGTGAAGAAGAACTAAAGAGCCTCTTGATGAAAGTGAAAGAGGAGAGTGAAAAAGTTGGCTTAAAGCTCAACATTCAGAAAACTAAGATCATAGCATCTGGTCCCATCACTTCATGGCAAATAGATGGGGAAACAGTGGATGACATTACTTTGGGGGGCTCCAAAATCACCGCAGATGGTGACTGCAGCCATGAAATTAAAAGACGTGTGCTCCTTGGAAAGAAAGTTATGACCAACCTAGACAGCATATTTAAAAGCAGACACATTACTTTGTCAACAAATATCTTCTAGCCAAGGCTATGGTTTTTCCAGTCATCACGTATGGATGTGAGAGTTGGACTATAAGGAAAGCTGAGCACTGAAGAATTGATGGTTTTGAACTGTGGTGTTAGAGAAGACTCTTGAGAGTCCCTTGGACTGCAAGGAGATCCAACCAGTTCATCCTAAAGGAGATCAGTCCTAGGTGTTCATTGGAAGGGCTGATGTTGAAGCTGAAATTCCAATAATTTGGCCACCTGATGCAAAGAACTTACTCATTTGAAAAGACCCTGATGCTGGGAAACATTGAGGGAAAGAGGAGAAAGGGACGACAGAGGATGAGATGGTTGGATGGCATCACCGACTCAGTGAACATGAGTTTGGGTGGGCTCTGGGAGTTGGTGATGGACAGGGAGGCCTGGTGTGGGGTAGCAAAGAGTCGGACATGACTGAGTGACTGAACTGAACTGAACTGAAACTCAAAAGGCTGCACACTTTCTGAGTCTACATATACCTCACTCTGGAAAAGGCAAAGCTATAGGGACAGAAAAGCCACCAGTGGTTGCCAAAGACTGAGGGTAAGGACAAATGAGGGTGTCTGACAAATCAGGAGCAAGAGGGAAACTTTGTGTGGATGATGAAATGGTTCTGTATTTTGATTTTAGTGATCATTAAACAATTGCATGTTTTTTTGAAACTCTCATAACTGTAGAACATGAAGGGTAAATTTTACTGCATGGAAATTATACCTCAATAAAAATTTTTCAAAATGATGGTGAAGTAAAAGAATAAATGAAGATACCACATCTTGAAATAGAAACAATTCAATTAGAACAATGAAGTCCTAGGTAAAGAGTTGCAATGCAAAGAGGAGATAGGAGCAGTGTCCTCCTGAAGCAGAGCAGGGCTCTATGATCTTCACCACTCATGTCCTCGGCCTACCTTTTGTCCATGGGAAAACTTTAGCCAAAGGGTAAGTTTCATCAGAGAAGTGAGGAAATAAAGAAACAAAGAAAAACAGTCAAAGGAGACCAAATAATAATAGTCTGGCCATTAAGCAAGGTCAAGGGCCTTCAGCTCCTCCTCAGGTGGCATGCTGGTAAAGAGCCTGCCTGCCTGGGCAGAAGGCACAAGAGACACGCATCCAATCCCTGGGTCAAGAACATGCCCTAGAGGAGGAAATGGCAACCATTCTGGTATTCTTGCCTGGGAAGCCCCAGGGACAGAGAAGCCTCATGGGCTATAGCCCATGGGGTTGCAAAACATTGGACATGACCATGCTACTGAGCACACACACAAGGGCTATAGATAATATTCTGAGCCTTACCTTGTGAGCTGTCTTGTAGAGACTGAAACCTCCACCAGGTGGAAGAAATTACATGATGACCAGACTATGGCCATGATACAAGCTGCCACATTCTGAGAACTGACTTCAAGGAGACGGGAACAAATCAGCCCTGGAAGTGAAGGCTAACTGTACTTAAAACAATCAAGATGATGCTGGTCAGACCACCAAGGTGACTCCCAGGGCTGACCATGCTGTGTCTGTATGTAGCCCCTCCTTCTGTCTGTAAAAGTTCTCCCCATGTGATTGCTGAGCTCAGGACACAGCCGGCCTTTGGAGAGACGTCCACCCTCCCCCTCCCTGCCCTGGTTACCAGCATTCAAAATAAAGCAAACTTTCTTTTCCACCAATGTTGTCTTTTTATTGGCTTTTGAGCAGCAAGCTGCTGGACCCCACTCTTGGTTACACTTACAGGAGAGCTCAGACTCCTCAAATCCACATCAGCTTTTGACATTGACAGCTGTGGGTCAGAGCATCAGAGGAAAGAAAATCTCTAATAGGGGCTGTATTTTCTAGAAATCATCTTGCTTGCCCCACTCTATTCTCCTAGGGCAATTTTAACCTATGTGGAAGGGTAATTACTAACTCTCCTTTGGCTAGTATCTAAAATGACTAGCTTTGATATAATAATAAAAACATGAATTTGAAGTGAAACAACAACAAGAAGTTTTGGGTTTTGTTTTTTTCTGGATTGTATCTATTCCTAGTGATGTGTTTGAGCTTTCAAAATATAAAGTGGTAAACTTCTCTCTCTCTATTTAGTTATCTATCAAGGTGAAAGTATTAAGGGCAATAGAGCTTAAGGAGGCCCTAGTTTAAGAGCAGCAAAGGTTTATTTTGTAGAAGAATGTGAAATAACCCCAAGATGGCAGGGGATGAAATACGTCGATAGAGAGCTGACTATAGTGGTGGAAGGCATTTGACTAGTTTATGGAATGTGGCTCAGGATAAGGAAAATAAAACTTATCTAGAACTTTTAAATAATATTGAAAGATGATAGCACATTTTAGGATTTTACGTGATGATGACAAGCTTGTGGAAAAGTGAGTGCTAAGGCAAATCTTATTGATGGAAAAGAATCCATCATTCTTCCCACCCACTGCCATTCCACAAAGCTCAGGTCAGGCACAAGGTCGGGGGGTGAGAAGAAATATGCCATCAGATCTTATTGTCTAAATAGCAGTAACAGCAACAAATTTAGCAGGCACTTAAAAAAATGGAAGGAGAGCAGGAATAACACGTGAGGAGAGGGAAACCGTGATGGGAGACTGAGTAGGGAGGGAAAGGATAAAAAGTGAGGAAAGGGGAGGAGACATTTCCAAAATATTTCTAGAGAGTAATAATTTCTTTTCATGGGGTCCAAGAAAAGCAAATAACATATATGAATTACAGTTAAAGATGTTAGATGCACAGATCCATTCTCCTGAAAACAAACATCACAGAAGTGACCCAAATATGTTCCGATTGACATTTTTTCAGCTTAAATTTTAGGCTTTTACTTTAATTTTTACTTTTTCATAAGAACTAGACTACATAAAAATCTTACCATATAAAATTACATATATTGCACATTTAAATATTGTATATGATTATATTTATATATGTACATTAAAATTTTATGTATGTACTTATTTATATGTGTATATAATGCTACCTATGTATATGTTAATATATCGGTGTTGTTGTTTAGTCACTAAGTTGGTCTCTTTTGTTATCCCATGGACTGTAGCCCGCCAGGCTCTTGTGCCCGTGAGATTTCCCAGGCAAGAAGACTGGAGCAGCTTGCCATTTCCTTCTCCAGAGGATCTTCCTCACCCAGAGACTGAACCTGCTTCTCCTGGACTGGCAGGTTCTTTACAACTGAGCCACCTGGGAAGCCCTATTCGTGTTATTTTTAGCTCCACAGCAGCTTCCCTTTGGCTCACATGGTGAAGAATCTGCCTGCAACCCAGGAGACCTGGGTTCAATTGCTGGATTGGAAAGATCCCCTGGAGGAGGAAATGCAACCCACTCCAGTATTCTTGCTTGGAGAATCTCATGGACGAGGGGCCTGGAGGGCTACAGTTCATAGTGTCACAAACAGCCGGATATGACTGAGCGACTAACACACACACACACACACACACACACACATACACACACACACACACACACACACAGCTGCATACAGCTTCCCAGGTGGCTCAATGCTAAAGAATCCTCAGTGTTTCCAGGAAAAATGATGAAATAACTTAGAAGGACAGAATAATGACATGGGCCTCAGAGTTTTCCAAACAATCCTATTAAATGTGTATATGCACATATACACAATACATGTATGTATGTGGATTTCTGCATACTATAATTTTTAAAGTTTTTGAGGTTTATATGTGACCTTATTTTTTTATTCTGACATGTTTTTGAGATTTATTAATATATATACATATTTATAGCTATCGTTTACTCATTCTCACTGCTTCATGATATTCTACTATATGATTATATTCTGAATCCTTTAATCATCCAGGCAGAGGACATCTGGGTTATTCCTAGATTTTCACAATTGAAAATATTGCTCTGCATACTTTTGTGTGTGTCACACACTCAAAAGTTTTACTAGAAATGCAAGTGTTTGATCAAAAGATAATATCTTCAAATTATTTTACCAAGAAATTGCAGTAATTTACATTCCCAGTCACAGTATAAGGGATTTCTCTTGTCATTTTTTCACTGGTCTCTTATTCTTTACTCATTTCAGAAATATTAGTTTTTGTTTTTATTCACTTCAAAAAGGTATTTTATTTTCTCTATGTGATAACTCCAAAATATGTAGTCCTTGATTATCTAATCAGAGGTAGGCTGATTTTCTGTTAAGGGATATATAGTAAATACTTTAGGCTGTGGGCAATACAATCTTTTTTGCAATTACTCAGCTCTGCTGTTACAGAGCACAAGTAGTGATAGAGAATGAATAAAGAAATAAGCACAGCTGAGCTCCAATAAGGGCTTTGCAGGTGGTCCTAGTGTTAAAGAACCCGCCTGCCAGTGCTGGAGACCTAAGAGATACGGGTTCCATCTCCGGGCCTGGAAGATCCTCTGGAGAAGGATATGGCAACCCACTCCAGTAATCTTGCCTGGGAAAGGCCATGGACAGACGAGCCTGGAGGGCTATAGTCCACAGGGTCGTAAAACGTTAGACACAACTCAAGTGACTTAGCATGCACGCACACAGAAGTTCCAATAAAGCTTTATTTATAAGACAAGCAGCAGCATGAACTTGGCCCATGAGTGGTAGTTTGCCAACCACAGGGGTAGAGCAGGTGAAGTCTTTGTTTTCTGTTTGTTTGTTCGTTTTATTGTTCATGGTGAATTTTCTGTGTCCATGTGTTAATTTTTTATAGAGAATTCATTGTTTGGCTGAGTTTAATCATGGGAGTCTTTTTTTTTTATGCTGAATTTATTTTTTTTAATTTTATTTTATTTTTAAACTTTACATAATTGTATTAGTTTTGCCAAATATCAAAATGAATCCACCACAGGTATACATGTGCTCCCCATCCTAAACCCTCCTCCCTCCTCCCTCCCCATACCATCCCTCTGGGTCGTCCCAGTGCACTAGCCCCAAGCATCCAGTATCGTGCATTGAACCTGGACTGGCATCTCGTTTCATACATGATATTTTACATGTTTCAATGCCATTCTCCCAAATCTTCACACCCTCTCCCTCTCCCACAGAGTCCATAAGACTGTTCCATACATCAGTGTCACTTTTGCTGTCTCATACACAGGGTTATTGTTATCATCTTTCTAAATTCCATATATATGCGTTAGTATACTGTATTGGTGTTTTTCCTTCTGGCTTACTTCACTCTGTATAATAGGCTCCAGTTAATCATGGGAATCTTAAGAACTAGATATTTTCCTCCAGACAATACTTGTTCCCACTAGGCATGATGGAGAGCTAGCAAACTGGAAGAACTTTATTTATTTATGTTCTGCTAATTTAAAAATATATATATATATATATATTTTTTTTAATTTGGAAGCACTTTAATGTCTGCTCTGATTTACCAGATTTTTTAAATTGTTGAAATGAAGAGCCAAGAGCAGGTCAGTAACAAATCATGGCTAAACAGTCAACAGAAGAATATTTTTATTACCAGTTGTTTTTCCACTCAGAACCATGGCAGAGACTAACAGATTTCCTTATGGACTTTGCTGGCAGACATTATTTTTTTCCAACCTATATTTCAAGGATGCTCTTGGCCATTCAAAACTTCCAGCTAACCTGTGGCTCTCAGATCCCAGCCCTCCAACTCAGCATGTCCCCAAGATCTTCTCTTCCAAACCCACAGGGTAAGAATTCCAACACTTCACCCTTCTAAAGTTGCAGAGCAGTCAGGCTCGCATCCTGACTCTTCCTCTCTGTCCTCTCTGATGGATGCCTTGAGGCACCTTTTACAAATCCTTGGCACCTCGTCTTCCTGTTCTATCGTTTATTCTCCCATTTTTCTTATCATTGTTTGTTTATAGCTTGTAAAATACTTTAGTTAACTTGAGTTATATTTAAACTATAATTATAATTGCTGTTAAACTTGGGGAAAGTTTATAATTAGGCACAATTGTTTAAGGTGCCACATTTACCTGGAAATCATGAGTATAAATATTTTATTTAATCAAATCCACTTCTAATAGTAACTGCCATTCATTGACCTACACCTGCCAAGATGCTTTACAAACATGATTAAGCAATAACCCTGTGAAGAAGGCACTGCTTTTCTGGGATAGTCATTCGTTTTGTTAAAAAATATTCAAGTTCTCCTCCCCTTCTAGAAATAAGGAGGGGTTTCATCCTCCCACTCCCTTCAAAGTTTGTCTTGGCAACGTGACTACTTGACCCAAGTCTCGTTATCGGTAGTGGCCGTGTTGTTTCTGAAAGGACGCTGTGCGATCTGGTGCACAATGCACACTGAATTCCCCCCTTTCCACTGGCTTTGTGGAAGTACCTCTCCACCAGCCTAGGTCCTCCGTAACTTCAGCAGGCAGAGCCCCATCAACCCAGGCTGAACGGGTGTCATAAGCAGGAAATACACATTCCTGGTGTGAAGCCATAGAGGTCTTCCCAGGTGCCGCTAGTGGTAAAGAATCTGCCTGCTGAGGCAGGATATGAAGGAGATGTGTGTTCCATCCCTGGGTCGGGAAGATCCCCTGGAGGAGGGCATGGAGACCTGCTCCAGTATTGTTACCTGGAGAATTCCATGGACAGAGGAGCCAGGTGGGCTACAGTCCATGGGGTCCCAGAGTAGGATAGGACTGAGTGACTGAGCACGCACACACACGCTCAAGTCTGGGGTTTATCTGTTGCAGCTGTATCGTCTAGCCTCTGTAGAATAACACAACATCCACTAACATGGGAGAGAAAATAATGATTGCCTGTGTAACACGACTAGTGATCATTGAAAGTGCAATTCAAACCCAAGTTTATGTTAGCAAAGCTTTATGTGGCTTTTGCTTTACCATGCTGCCTTGAAAGCTGAGGAGGTGCTCAGCCTTCTGAATGTCTGAAGTCAGTGGATAAATGTGAAGCCAGTAGACACACAGGGGTGCCAGAATTCTGGAGCTGTCTCTTACAAGTGAACATTTGTACTGCATGATATAGTTTTTAAAGCAATTAGATAGTGAACATATGCTAACTACTGTCATCTGTTTCTCCCCTGAATTCTGATGACAGCAGAATTTCTCTGGTAGAAAGTCTTCATCAGGTACCATGATACCTAACGAAGGAAAAGGTTTTAGTAACAACACAAGCATGGCAAGAATAGTTCAGAAAAGTTGATGATCAGTAATCAGACTTTAAAAAATTGGAGTCCTTCCCTGTCACACAAGTAAAATAACATCTATAACAGGTTTAAATATTCTTCTTCTATTTATTCCTTGATGTTGCTGCCCATGGACCCAACCCCATGCCTCACCAGGAAGCAAGTGCATCCATTATGAACAGCACCATGAAGAAGGTAGTCCTGACCTCAGGTAGTTTGCAACTGAAGAAGCAATAGGCAGTTTGGGGACCCCATACATCTTTTCATGGTCAAATTTCAACCAGCAGTAAGGCTGAGGGGCACTTTTCATTTGAATGCCAAAACATCCTATGTCAAGCAATATTTCTTTGCACACTAATTCAAATTGTCTACAAGACCATCTGTTTCTATAACAGAGTCCAAGCCAGCTTTATAGACATATTTTTTTTAATCCGCTTCTCCCTGTGTAAAAGACCTATCTTATATCCATTTTCTTACAAAGCTTCACAAATTCCCAATTTTTCCATCTTTACTCATGAAGTCTTTTCTAAGCAAACTTATGCATACTGACACTACTCAAGATTTCTCTAAGGAAAAAGCTCAGACTAGATCTTTTTCCTTCTAATTTTCACAAAATAAAATAGAAATGCAAAGTTGGATTGCTATTTTTCTCAGGGCCTCTCCTTGACTTCCATTGATCCCTAAACAGGTCTAGTTCATAGAAATTTTAAAATCAGAGAAATTTTAACAAAGATACATGTTTCCAAGACTATCCCTGGCAGAAGAAAGTCTCCATCTGAACTTTATTTCCCACTTTCAGGAGTCCAGCTCTTTTCCAGGACTTCTGTCCCCATTGGCTCCAGGCCCCCTGCCCCTCCCTTTCAGTCTCCACCTTCTATGTTAGAGTGCGCATCTGGGAACACGAGCATGGCTGTCTTCTCTTCTTCACACGTGCTCTAGGTGATCAGTTGATTCCATAAGGGTGTACAAGGCAAGAGTTTCTCTGGCCCAGAGATACTTCAGACCCCAGTTCCAGGACTGCTTTCCAGCTCATGGACTCCCAGTGGCCGCCCAGCAGGACCTCACTTCTCACCGTCAGTGTTGCTGCAGAGTGCAGGGGGCTACCTTTCCCTTGTTAGGCTTTGTACCTTTACACCTGTCGTGTAAGTTAACTTCTCAAGATGTCAGATTTTATATGTACTTAGCATGAACCCAAAATGCTCCTCCCTTATATCCGTTTCTTGTCTGGGAGCAAGACAGACAGAAACATTGGATTTTTCTTGGCTTGAGAAGCAAGATCAGCTCTATAATTTGTGGTCCCCATTGCAAGATACAGCTTTGGTGGTTCAATGGTAAAATTTGGTTCAATTTTCAGCTAATGTAGTCTCATGTTTTTGGGCTTCCCAGGTGGAACTAGTGGTAAAGAACACACCTGCTAATACAGGTGGACATGAGAGGTGTGGGTTTGATTCCTGGCCCAGGAAGATCCCCTGGAGAAGGAAGTGGCTACCCACTCCAGTATTCTGGACTGGAGAATCCCATGGACAGAGGAGCCTGGTGGGCTACAGTCCATAGGTCACAAAGAGTCAGAAAGAGCTGAAGCGACTTGGCACAGCACAGCACAATGCAAGATTCAAATGTGAGGTCTCTTGTTAAAAATAAAAAGAAGAAGAAATTCAAGGCAACAGACAGCAGGACACTACAGTAGTGTGGGGTCCGGTCTACAAGCCCTGGAAACCAGCACCGTTGAAGGCAGATTTTGACAAGATATTCTTCTAAAGAATAGTGTTTCAGGTGTTAATTACCTTCGTGGGGATATTTGTGAACCCTATGAAGATTCCCAGCTGAGCTAGTGGTAAAGAATGCGCCTGCCAATGCAGGAGACATAGAGACAAGGGTCCTACCCCTGGGTCAGGGGAGAGCCCCTGGCAGAGGGCATGGCAACCCACTCAGGTATGCTTGCCTGGAGAATCCCATGGACAGAGGAGCCTGGCAGGCTACAGGTCGAGGTGAGCCCAGTGGAGCTCTCATTGAAAATAAGACCCTCGGTAGCCCACCTTTAGTGAATCCCGGGGACATGTGTAAATCTGATCCCATTTTTGAAGTTTGAACACCATCCAAACAAATTCTGCCGATAGTAGAGCAAGACCCAGATGAGCAGGGGGAAAAAAAAAAAAAAAGACAATGGCAGAAAACCAGCATGATTGATCCCTTTTAGGAAAATGATCAGAACAAAAAAGACTGGTATTAAGGCTGAGTGCTGACACGAGCCATCAGTTTTTCACCCCTTTGGTCTCACTGTTGTATACAAAGGATGGGTTCTCCTTTCTTAAATGCAAGAGCTTATACTGTGTCTAAGAATTCTGTGTGGATGGATGATGTATTGCTAAGTAACATCTTTTTGCAGGTAAATCTCAAGTCTTAGAGCTCTTCAGGTAGGAGACAATAGGTAAATCACCTTCCAGAGGCAGTCCTGAAAACACCTATTGATGTGTTTTTAGCAAATATGAGACTGTGCGTGTAAGATACATCAAATAGCAGCTCCTGGCACTGATAAGAATAGAATGTCTTCATTTTCCCACATTTTCACCTGTGAAAACTGTCCGAAGACACAGTAATTTACACTCCCTTCCTTGTGATTTGTTTGTTCTTGGATTTTAAAAGCTTGAGCGTAATGGAAAGAAATCTAATACCTTCTTGACCCTTAGGCTAATTGTCCCCTAATTACTGTTTTCTCCCCTGTTTCTCTCTGCACCATGTTCTCAATAGGAATAATAGAAGATTAAGAGGTAATATTAGAAAAACAGCCTATATGGGTACATGTAACTCAGAAATAAGTTTTATTTAAAAAGTGATGAAAGAATCAGGAAAAAAGTGTTAAATTATCAATATCAGAATTTAGTAACTGGTGCCAATTTTTTAGAGATGCTTTCCATGCTATTTTTTTGAGGGGGGGTGCTCTACCATAAACACTTTCAAACATTGAGTTAGGATCATCACATCAGAGTTGGATTTGTCTCCATTGGTAAATATAGATGTGCTCTATACTTTAAAATTCTTTAAAATATTTTCAAATATGTATTCATTAATATGTGAACACCTATTAAATATAAAGATGAATATGACAGCATTCCAACTATCACTAGACTTAAGGATTTTAAATCTAGTGAAAGGGAGACAAAAAAGTCAATGGCTAATATATGAAATGTCAAGTATTATGATTAAGGTAGGAATTTGAAAATCTATTCTTTGGCTCTAGCCTCAAACTGTAATACGTAGTCAGAGAAAAAGTGTTAATCTCAAATCATCAGGAGAAGCTTCCTTTCAAAACCTATGCCTCAAAATTTCAGGAGCCTGGTGGGCTACAGTTCACTGGGTCGAAAAGATTCGGGCACGACTGAGTGACTAACACTTTCACCCTTATCCAAGGTTGACCACTGCTTTGTTCAGAGAGTCTGTGTCCTAGGGAGCAGGTCTCTCTCGCTTAGCAAGTAGTGAATTCAGCTTGTTTCGGGTAAATGTAAGTGTGTGTGTGTGGCGGGGGGGAAGCAGGATATGTGGGGCCTTGTTTCTCAATAAAGATCTACAAAGTTATGTGCATACTCTGAAAAATGGACCAAGAAGGGACTCTAACTCTACATAGAGTCAGGAGAAGGGTGGCTAAACAGGAGGGATGCAAACAGTCAAATCACTGTTGAGAGACAAGAAAACTTTGAGCTGAAATTTGAAGCTAATTCAGTAAGTTGTGCATGAATTTCTCAGGCAGAAAGAACAGATGAGCCATGTTAGGGGGACACTGGAATTTCTGGTGCATTTGAGGAACACTAATGCTCAATGGGCAGAGAAGGCAATGGCACCCCACTCCAGTACTCTTGCCTGGAAAATCCCATGGACAGAGGAGCCTGGTAGGCTGCAGTCCATGGGGTTGAGAAGAGTCGGACATGACTGAGCGACTCCACTTTCACACATTGGAGAAGGAAATGGCAACCCACTCCAGTGTTCTTGCCTGGAGAATCCCAGGGACGAGGGAGTCTGGTGGGCTGCCATCTGTGGGGTCGCACAGAAGAGACACGACTGAAGTGACTTAGCAGCAGCAGCAATGCTCAATGGGTCAAAGGACTGCAGGTGAATGTGTAATTGGAGATAACTCAGGGGATACTCAAAGGTGCAATGCATATGTGGTACATTGGGATAAAGGGAAGTCAGTCAAAGATTTGACCTCAGGAGGAGTTAAATTAGTTTGACACTTTTGAAAAATAATTCTCATGTGTTAAACAGATAAAGTGCAGATACTCTAGGTGAGAGGCGACTTGATATTGCTGTAATGAATTTTGGATATTCTCCAGGGAAACGTTTTTATTCTGAAGATAATAAAAATCAGGCCCAGTGCACCAGCCCCAAGCTTCCTGTATCCTGCATCAAACCTGGACTGGCGATTCATTTCTTATATGATATTATACGTGTTTTAATGACCCAGAGGGATATTTAGGGAGGGAGGTGGGAGGGGGGTTCAGGATGGGAAACACGTGTACACCCATGGTGGATGCATGTTGATGTATGGCAAAACCAATACAATAGTATAAAGTAAAAAATAAATAAATAAACATATAAAAATTAAAAAAAAAATCAGGCCCAGTGGATTATTTTTAAGTGGCTCATTCAAAACCATAGAATGAGGACTGGAATGCTAAACGGTTAGCTCTGATTTCTGATGAGAAATCAAAACAAGCTACACAGCCACTTATTCTCCTATGACCAAATCCCGGCTCAGGAAAGAATCTCTAGGCTTAAGGTAGGAAGAATGCAGCTTCACACAGGTCAGTTTCGTTTCATCACAGATTCAGCTCTAGGCTAAAACAACAAATGTCTGGAAGACAAGTGATATGCACAAGTAAGATATCTGGAAACTTGGCTGAGTGTCGTGTGACCGAAGGAGACTGAACTTGCAACGTGTGCCTGAAATGCACATGCTCTGATTTCAGGAATCAGAGCGTTTCGTCGAGGTTCTCCACTATGCAGGTTAAGGTTCAGAAAGGTTAAGATATTGGCCCAAAGTCACATATTCAGAAGGCAGAAGAGAAATTGAAGTTCAACCTGCCTACAGGGGCTTCCCTGGTGGCTCAGTGATAATCTGCCTGCCAATGCTGGAGACACGGGTTCAATCCCTGGCCCAGGAAGATTCCACACGCCACAGAGCAACTAAGCCCGCATGCCACAACCATTGAATCTGTGCTCTAGAGCCTGGGAGTTGCAGCTATTGAGCCCACGTGCCAACTACTGAAGCCCAGGCGCCCTGGAGCCTGCGGTCCACAGCAAGAGGTGCACTGCTGTAGAAGCCTGCACACTGCAACGAGGAAGCAGCTCCACACGCAGCAACCGGAGAAAAGCTTGCCCAGCAACAAAGGCCCAGCACAGCCAACAAATAAACAAAATTACATTTTATATATTATGTAAAACCTGCCTGCAGTCGAGGCCAATTCTTCCAAGTCAATGGAAAGTTTGAATTCCAAACGGATTGAAAGATCGTGATCCTTACTGAGGTTCTCTTGATTGTTTTTCCTCCAAATCCTACTTTCAAAATTTATGTCTTGTTTCTTTTTGGTTTGCTTTTAATTTAAGGATACTTTACAATTAAACATACATGGTGTGTCCTGATGACGACACATACCTATATAACCATGTTTAAGACAGGGAACATTTTTATCACCCCAGGAAATTTCCTTGTGATTCTCTCCACTCAGCACCCCCTCCAGGCAACCACTTTCTGATTTCTCTGATTATAAATTAATTTTGCCTGCTGTTTAGCTTTTATAAATAGAATAATGGTATGTGGTTTTTGTGTCTGGCTTATTTTGCTTAAGATATATACTTTTAAACCCATCCATGTATTTGCATGTATCAGTAGTTAATATTATTATTTTTTTTTATTGCTAAGGAGTATCCATATGTGTGCTGCTGCTGCTGCTAAGTCACTTCAGTCGTGTCCGACTCTGTGCGGCCCCATAGATGGCAGCCCACCAGGTTCCCCCATCCCTGGGATTCTCCAGGCAAGAACACTGGAGTGGGTTGCCATTTCCTTCTCCAATGCATGAAAGTGAAAAGTGAAAGTGAAGTTGCTCAGTCATGTCCGACTCTTAGTGACCCCATGGACTGCAGCCTACCAGGCTCCTCTGTCCATATGTGTGATTACTCCACAATTTATGTATTCAACTATTAATAGACAATTGGGTATCAGTTTTTTTTAATGAATAAAGCTACTCTATGATCATTCAAAAAGAAGATGAATATCTGTCATTCTGTATCCTTGAGTAAATATCTAGGAGGGGAATTTCTATATTATAGAGCTGATGAATCTTTAATTATATGAGAAATTGTCAAAACAGTTTCCATAAATGACCTCACAGTTTTACACTCACACCAGCAAGTTATGAGAGCTTCAGTGTCACCGTACTTGCCAGTATCGATGTTTTCAGCCCTTTCAACCTTAGCCCTTCCAGTGTGTATGTAGCAGTACATCATTGTCGGCATAGTTTTGGATCTCATTAGTGACTAGTGATACCGTGTGCTTTTCAACTGTTTATATGTCTTATTTTAAAGAGTCAGATATTACCCTTGAAGATGCCACCAGGAAACTGCTAGAGCTCATAATAAACTTGGTAAAGTTGCAGGATACAAAATTAATACACAGAAATCTCTTGTATTCCTATACACTAACAACAAAAAAATCAGAAAAAGAAATCAAGGATATGATCCCATTTGCCACTGCAACAAAAAGAATCAGATGCCTAAGGATAAACCTACCTAAGGAGACAAAAGACCTATATTCACTTAAGACACTGATGAAAGAAATCAAAGATGATACAAACAGATGGAGAGATATACCATGTTCTTGGATTGGAAGAATCAATATTGTGAAAATGACTATCCTCCCCAAAGCAATCTAAAGATTCAATGCAATCCCTATCAAATTACCAATGGCATTTTTCACATTAATATATTTGTCAGTCTTCATAGTCATTGGAATATATTCACCAATCTACAAAGAGCTGACATTTTAACAATGTTTTGTTTTTTTAAATCCATGTACAAGTCATTTCCATTTACAGAGAACTTTCATTTCTTTCAGCAATGTGTTTAGTTATCAGTTTGCATGTTTGTATATATCATATTAAATTGATTCTTAACTATGTTATGCTTTTGATGTAATTATAAATGAAATCTTTTTTGGATTTTAGTTTTCAATTGTTTCCTGCTCTTATATAGAAATAACAATTAATTATATCAATGTTGCATCATGCAACTATGATAAATTCACTTACCAGTTCTAATATTTATGCTGAAGATACCTTAGAATATTCAAAATAAAAAGATATATGGCCTGTATGTTTTTTTAAGTCTTACTTTTTCCTTAATTCTTATGTGTTTTACGTATTTTTCTCATTTTATATACAAGTTGAGGCTTCCAGAACGACACTGAATAAAAGTGCTGGGATTCCACATTCTTGCTTGTTTTGCTTGCCACCTTAAGGGGAAGCTGTTGGATATTTTGCCATTAAGGAAAATTTTAATTGTAGTTTCATCAGACACCATTTCCCAAAAGGAAATAAATTCCATTGTATTTAGATTCCTGAGAATTTTTATTTATTATAAATGAGTGCTGAATAAAGTTGGCTGCATTTTCTTTAAAATTTTATGTTTATTATTTTTGTTATGTAAAGAATATAAATTCGTTTTCTCTTTTTTATTATTAAGCCAAACTTGACTTCTGAAATAAAGCCTATTTGTTCACTTCTTTATATTTTTACTTTTCACATGCCATATTTTTGTAAAGGTCTTTTGTATCTGTATCCATATGTGATACTGCTGTATCACTTACCATTTTTCTTAAAATACCTTTGTTATTTTTTATCAGTGTTATTCTGAATTTATAAAAGAAGTCATTCATTATTTTTCCTTCTATTTTCTGAAAGAACTTTTATAAAATTTGTGTTTTTTTCCCTTAAAACTTTATCATTTATAACCAGTCTGATACTTTTTTTTGTAAGAATTTTATAGATTAATTCATTTCTAAAAATTTATAACTATTGATATTTTCTATTTATTCAATTTTGGTAATTTTATCTTCTCAGGCTCCATGGGGTTTATGGTAATATCTACTCCCACTTATATTTCCAACATATATTTTTTTCTCTCTCTTTATTATTTATTTTGCTGAATTTTATTAACAGATGATTTAATTTTGTGAACTTTGTCAAAGTTTCACGTTTTTCTGTTATTCCACATTCTCTTCAACACTTGGTATGGTCAATCTGTTAAATTTTAGCCTTACTAGTGAATAACTCGGAGAAGGCAATGGCACACCACTCCAATACTCTTGCCTGGAAAATCTCAGGGACAGAGGAGCCTGGTAGGCTGCAGTCCATGGGGTCGCTAAGAGTCGGACATGACTGAGCGGCTTCACTTTCACTTTTCACTTTCACGCATTGGAGAAGGAAATGGCAACTCACTCCACTGTTCTTGCCTGGAGAATCCCAGGGACGGGGGAGCCTGGTGGGCTGCCGTCTGTGGGGTCACACAGAGTCGGACACGACTGAAGCGACTTAGCAGCAGCACCAGCAGCAGTGAATAATTACTAATTATATTAAATACTTTTTTATGTGTTTATTTGAAATCCATATATCTTCTTTGGTAAAATTTTAAAATCATTTGTCTTTTTAAAACTGGTTTACTGTTAAGTTGTAAATGTTCTCTGTACATTTTAGATATGGGGGCTCTCATTCATTCTAAGATAAAAAAGTTTAAGGATCACATACACAGTAGCTGTTGGAGCCATCTTTCCTGACAAATAATAAGACACAGAAAAAAAAAAAACAGAGTTGGAAGAGGAATACTGCTTTATAGCTATGTATAAACACTCTATTCCAACCATTCATGGACCTACGTACTTCAAAATTGTTCAATGAAACATCATCTGTTCTCTTTTTCTTACACTAACATAAGTTGTATTTCTATCTAGCAACCAAAAGTGCTAACATAAGAGCTTTATTTACATCCCTTTGCACATGGCAAAAAACAGCTCTAGCAGCCTAAAAAAATCCCAATCCAAAGGTTCCCCAGGAAGCAATTAGAGTCTCTGACTCTCAATTGTAAGAGCTTAGGAGAGAGAATCTGGTTTCTAGGATCAAGGGACTATAGGCAGGTAGATGGTTTGTAGGACCCACTATTCAAGCATCATGATTATGGAAGAAGATGTGGGAACTCTCCACAATAAAGGCTGAAGAGATAAGGAAAAAACGTCACCTCTTTACAGGAGGCAATGGCTACTATGATTTTGTAGCAAGTGACCTCAATTGTATAAAAGAAACAGTGTAGGGAATACGAAGGTAATGAAGAATACAAGCTTGAGTAAATAAATTGATGATAGATTGACTTTTGGAAGAAGCTGCTTGAACAAAAGAATCATGAAAATGGAGACGTGATTAAGCACGCTCATGTAAGCACCCTGTCTTTAAAGATGGATTTAGCTATAATGATTGAACTTAATCCTCGACTAAGCATGTTAGCATGTGTGTCTTTGCCTTTAGGGATCCTACATTAGCTGTGGGCACTTAGTATCAGTTGCCAGTTGCCTGGTGAGAATCTTCCCTGCAGACACTGGTGTCTTTAAGCCAGGGGAAAAGCCGGTGAGCACTGCCAAGCACACAGACTCAAACTGCACTCTGCACTCCGTCCTGCTGTGACCCCGCTTCTGGATGCTCAGCCCAGATTTCATCCAGTTATCCCATGTCTCAACCCTAAACCTGAGCTCTCCTGGCCTTCTCCTACTAGACACTCTAACAAGGCTGCAGTTCACACCTGGTTCACCTTTTAGATGTCTCATTCTTGGTTCACATCCATCTTGACCTTCAGGATTCACGTGCCAGTGAATTTGCTCGTTCTAAACTTTGATGACCCCCTAATATTTGACATAGTGCCCTAACTCTGACTCTTGTGCTGTCCTTTTTAATGGAAAAGGTACTCTTGGCATAATCTCTCACTACCCTTAAAATGGTGCTACTCATCTTAAATTAGTGTTTTAAACATGTATTTCTAATTTTTCAAGCCATAAGCCATGGTGCTTGACCAAGCAGAGAAACGTATTGCTTTTTGGTCTCACTAAAGATGCACCAAAATTACCCAGATTATTAGGAGAAAATTAGAGTTCATTAGTTATAAGTAAACATTATTGAGAATTTAGCATATGTCAATAAAGTGTGATAACCTGGAAGTCTTCAAAGAAAATAATAAAAATAGCAATAGCTGAAATTTGTTGAATGCTAACTTCTACCTGGCTTCCCTGGTGGCTCAATAGTAAAGAATCCACTTGCCAGGGCAGGAGACCTGGCTTCAATTCCTGGGTCATAAAGATTCCTTGGAGAAGGAAATGGAAACCCACTTCAGTATTCTTGCCTGGGAAATCCTACGGACAGAGCACCCTTGTGGGCTACAGTCCATGTGGTTGTAAAATAATTTGACATGACTTAGCGACTAAATAACAACTAGCTACCTGGTACTCTGAAGGAATTTTAGTGGTATTAGTCTACAGCATCCGGCTGATGTGCCGTATGTGGTACTGTCATCCCCACATTACACCTGACGATGCTGAGGCACTGAAAGATTCACAAGCTGTTTGTCTTATATTATCCAGCTAAGATGCAGCCAAATCAGGATTTTGACTCTGACCTCAGTGCCACAGATTATCTTTTAGACTTATGGAGAAGAGAGTCATATGTAAGTAAAACAGAAATAGTAAAGGCAATACTATCTAAGCATTAACAAGTTTTTGAAGGAATCCAAAAAAGTACAACTAATTGCTTGAGGAGAAAAGGGTTAGGGTTGGCTTTGTAGGGGAAAGGAGATGATTGAGCTAGGCTTTGAAAGGTCAGGGTAATTTGAACAGAGGAAGAAAGGCAGAGCCATTCCAGGCAGAGAGAATGGACTGAACAAGATTAGGAATGACTGTGTGGAGGTGTGATAAAGCAGCAGTGTTTTCTCATTCTCCAGAAAATTCGACAGTGAATCGTAGACCTCTGGAAAGGGCTTTCCAATATCAGCCGGGAAAAAAATGGCTGCAGATAAAACATCCTGCGTGTTCTCTCTTCCTCTGGCTCATCACTCGGTTGTGGGAAAGGACGCAAAGAAACACCAAATCTCAGGATGCAAGGACGGACGGGGTGACGTTACACCTGGGATCCTGAAACTACAGTAATTTGACCATCTCGAATCTAAATAACTTCCCATAGAGTAAAATGATATCAGATAACGAATCCTGTTTTCTTTTTCTTCAGAATCCTTTGCCAACAAGACAAGAGACGCGGCACACTACAAGCTCGCACTGCTCCACCCAGTGCCCCGCTGACCCTGTCGAAGCTGAGATGCTCAATGTTCTCATCATCTATCTTCCCATCTCCAGGAACTGACAGCTTTGTCAGGTGCTTCTGCATCATCCTGTAACTTTCCAGGCTATTCATGTGCAAAGCCACGCAGAGAAGGCCCTGCTATTCATTTCCGGGAAATGGCCTAACCAGCTCCATTTCTCTAAGTGGCCTATTTCAGTAAATTGCTGTCTGGGATGGGAGATGATGCCTCTGACAGCCATCCTGCACCATAGGCCCGGTTCTGGGCCCCGGCCCCGCCCGGCCGAAATCCAGCTAGTGCCGGGCAGTCTGGGAAGCTGGCCCTTGTTTTCTCTCTCAGCGGGGCTGCAAGCGCTGGAGCTACTTTGTGGGTCTTTCACTCACGAAATCATCTCCTTTCCTTGCTCTGAAATTGCTCATTGAACCAAATTCCTTGCTGTGGAATATTTGAGAGCTCCTCACTTATCTTTTCATTAAGGTCTGCTTTAGTATCTTGCCACTTCAGCCTGGAAAGCACAATTCACTTGATTGTTATCTTTTGCTAATACACTAAGACCAATATGCTTATAAACATGGTAGTTCCTAACCCACAGCGACTAGAATTCTCAAAGGAGAATGGTCAGAGTACAGACAGTTCAAAATCAAGAAAAACAAAGAGCTACAAAAAAACTAATTGCTAATGTCCAATTTACAAATCTATACAGAAGGACCAATTTATACACAGAACATAGAACATAATGCACTGATTTCCTTGTCTCCTAATCTTGGTCATCTTTTTACTTTTTTAATCATGTTTTTAAAACTTTTAAATTTTATTGAATTTAAATTTTCTTTTCAGTTGTAAGTCCTTTATATTTATTTTATCTTATCAGTACTCATAAAACCTTCATGAAAATGTGATGTTGCAGACTCTGAGATCCTTTGGTCACATATTTCTTACATGAGAAACAAGTGGAATTTCACCCCACAGCAGACTTCTCTTTAGGACCCCGGCCGTCTCTTAATGGAACACTTTACGGCATTCTGTGGCTTAATCTGAACCTTTCAGTTGTTTTCTTCTCTCTGTACTTTCAAACTGGCCAGTTTACTAGAGGCTGAGAAGCTATGGCTTACAGTACCCTGCATTTTTTGCAGTGTTACAAAATGCTTTCATGTTCATCTCTCTTTCCTCTCAATATGAAACTGATGAAGAAATAGGCTAATGATCACACAGCTAACACTATGATCGAGATAAAGCTTTGTGCTCCAACTTTTGACCTCTAGTCCAAATCTTAATAATAAGGGATATAAAGATTCAAGAGGCAGATGTTGAAATGAGAAATAGAAAAAAATCTTTTTCTGTTCTCCACCAATTTCCACTTCCCTCCACTTTCCAGTGAATAAATCTGATGATAAAGATTCTCAAATAACATGTTTCACATGGTCTTTGGCAGAATTTCTCATTATGTTGTGGAAATTTAAAATCTAGACTTGTGGAATTTCCTGGAATAGTTCACCTGTCTCCAGATGTAGCCAAAAACAGATCAAAATTTATCTTTGGAAGAAAATATAAAACCATGGTCAAACTGAGGCAAGCATTTGCTTGAAAGCCCGGAGAAAATTAGACTTCCCTGGTGACTCAGTAAAGAATTTGCCTGCAAAGCAAGAGACCTGGATTTGATCCCTGAGTTGGGAAGATCCCCTGGAGAAGGGAATGGCAACCTACTCCAGTATTTTTGCCTGGAGAATCCCAAAGACAGAGGAGCCTGGTGGGCCACAGTTCATGGGGTCGCAAAGAGTTGGATAAGACTGAGCGACTAACACTAACAAACTATGGGGGAAATTGGTATTTAATATAAACCTAACAAACTTAGTCTAAAATAATTTAAAATTTAATCAAATAGATCCACATGCTTTATGTAGAACATTTAATAAAGATAGACTTTCCATCAGATGTCAACTGTGAATAAATGAAAATAGTAGTAATTTATAGTGGAGAAGGCAATGGCAACTCACTCCAGTACTCTTGCCTGGAAAATCCCATGGACGGTGGAGCCTGGTAGGCTGCAGTCCATGGGGTCACTAAGAGTTAGGCACGATTGAGCGACTTCAAGTTCACTTTTCACTTTCATGCATTGGAGAAGGAAATGGCAACCCACTCCAGTGTTCTTGCCTGGAGAATCCCAGGGACGGAGGAGCCTGGTAGGCTGCCATCTATGGGGTCCCACAGAGTTGGACACGACTGAAGCGACTTAGCAGCAGCAGCAGCAGCAGTAATTTATAGAATACCTCCCACATATGAAAATCTTTCCGTATGTAATCCCATTCTATCATAGTCATGTAAGACAGACATGCTTTTATCACTTATACTTTACAGTTGAGGAAACTGAGAAATATAAAGAAGTAATTTAACTAAAGTCACATACTTAATGGAAAGACCAGATATGACATACAAGCTTGATTTTAACACTACAATATGGCCTCAACTTGTTCTATAGAAAAACTTCTTAATAGAGTTACTTAACATCACATTAAATATGGGAGCATATTTACAAAATGTAATGATTTTATTTTAGTGTAACCGATAATAAATTGTTTTTGATAGTTTAAAAAATGGAAATAAAAATGAGTAAAATTTAGCAATAACATTGATATTCTGCAAAGAACTTCTTTAATGTAAGTCTCTGGTCATATCCTCAACCTGAGATGCTAAGATTTGCAAGCTAGCCCATGATTCATCCTGAGTTAATTGCTACATAAAGGATAAGGTACAGGTGGAGAGCCATTTTGGCCAATGGAGGTCCACTTCCTTCAGCTCTGTTTACTGACCTGGCTCTTCTGTCAGCAGCTAAGTGCCACGTTTATGTCAGTCTGTGTCCCCAGGCTGCCTTGTTTCGTTGATCTCCGTTTCCCCTTCTCCCAGGAAACACTGTGGTGACCACTGCAGCTATGTTATAAGCTTTAATATTTGGAAAACGATCATTTCTTTAACTTTTCTATTTCTCTCCTTTCTTCAAAGTTGTTTTTGGCTAATCTAGGGGATTTATCTTTCCATGTAAATTTTAGAATATACTTATCTATGCTTTCAAAGAACATTTCTGTGATTTAGATTGGAATTATATCTATAGATGCATTTAGGAAGAATTCACCTACTGTTGCAATATGGAGTTTTCCAAATGGTGTGTGTCGTTCAAAGATTTAAGGTCCTTTTTGACTTCCTTTAATCAGCATTTTGTTAGATTTATAACTAAGTATTTTATTTTCTTTGGAGAAACCATAAGTGGCATTACTGCATTTTAATATTTGGTTTCCATTTGTTCGGCACCAGTATATATAAATGCAATTGATTTTTATGTGTTACTCTCTTATCCTGTGTTTTTATGACAGCTGCTTTAAGTCTTGTCAGATCATTCTAACATCTGATTCAATTTAGTATTGATTGTTTTTCTCATTCAGATTAGGGCTTTCCTGGTCTTGGGTGTGACATATGATTTTCTATTTTAACCTGGACATTTTAATTTTATATTAAGAGACTCTTACTCTTTCTCAAATCTTCTGTTTTAGCTGACAAATGCCCTTAGTGGGTAGATTTTAATGGGTAGATTTCTGGCTTGCTTTGCGAGATTTAGTTTCAGTGACAGTTTAGTTTTCAGAGCCTTTGCAATACTACTTTCTTCTGCGTCACTTTTCTGAGCTGCTGGGGTCCCTGCTCAGTCCTGTCTGGTGTCATCTATCAAGGCAGGCAGCACCCATCTCGGCGGCCTCTGTTGTCTGTGGAGCCAGGAGGGCAGAATCCGCTGGGCTGAGTCTTCTCATCCCATTGGGTGAAAGGCAGGGGAGGGCAGGCCTCTGGGACGCTGGTGCCCTTGTGAAGTGAGGACTGAGATCGCCTGAAGTGTTACTAAGTCCAGCAGATCAAACCGCTGCCAGGACCGGGTGAGACTGGACTGCTACCGCAACCTTTCGTAAACACAAAAAAGGACCGAGGACAGCAGAGACCACTGGTCCTAAAAGTGTGGTCCGTGAACAGCGGCGTCAGCATCAACCAGAAACTGGTGGGAAATGCAGAACATTGTTGTAAAGCACAAACCAGCATGACCTTGTAAAGCAAACATCCTCCAATGAAACATAAATTTAAAAAGAATGACTACAGATAAACAAAATCCTACTGTACAGCACAGGAGATTGTACTCAATATCCTGTAATAACTATAATGGAGAAAACATAAAAAGCATATATACAAAGTATAGTGGATCACTTTGCTATACAGCAGACCTTAAGGCAATATTTTGAATCAACAATACTTCAGTAATTTTTTTTTTAAAAAAAGAAAAAATATCTGACTCAAACCTGCTCCGTCAGAAACTCTAGGGTGGGGCCCAGAAGAATGTGTTTTAAGCCCTCCAGGTGCTTCTGATGAGCAGCTTTTAGGGCACCCTTCTGTTCCTCACGGGTGTGTCCCCGGAGGTCTTAAAAACAATAATCTGAGAAGCACCAGGATTCCCACAACAAAGCGGCTCCTGCATCTTTACTCCAGGCATGTTCTTCTCCACCCAAACTAGAAGGAGCTCAGCAGCAACCTGACAGAGCCAATGAGATATGCTACCAAGACACTCATTCCCCATCCAGAAAGCCACGTAAATTTCTGGGCATGATTGTTTATTCTTCACCTATGACCCTTCATCCTAAATAACATTTTATAACATGTTGTCTTCTATGGTATTTGAGAGGTAATGCAGTCCAGAGCCAAATGGCCTGGGTTTAAATCCAGCTTCCATTACGTATCACTTGCAACACTGTGCAATTAACCTCATAGAGTTACTAAGGGCGATAAACAAAATAAATGAGGAAATACATGTAGAAACCATAGAACAGCACTCCATAAATGATGGCTGTTAGCTTACCAACTAATATAAGTTCAGTTCAGTCGCTCAGTCGTGTCCGACTCTTTGTGATGCCATGGACTGCAGCACACCAGGCCTCCCTGTCCATCACCAACTCCTGGAGTTTACACAAACTCACGTCCATCGAGTCAGTGATGCCATCCAACCTTCTCATCCTCTGTCGTCCCCTTCTCCTCTTGCCCCCAATCCCTCCCAGCATCAGAGTCTTTTCCAATGAGTCAACTCTTCGCATGAGGTGGCCAAAGTACTGGAGTTTCAGCTTCAGCATCATTCCTTCCAAAGAAATCCCAGGGCTGATCTCCTTCAGAATGGACTGGTTGGATCTTCTTGCAGTCCAAGGGACTCTCAAGGGTCTTCTCCTACACCACAGTTCAAAAGCATCAATTCTTCGGCTCTCAGCCTTCTTCACAGTCCAACTCTCACATCCATACATGACCACAGGAAAAACCATAGCCTTGACTAGATGAACCTTTGTTGGCAAAGTAATGTCTCTGCTTTTGAATATGCTATCTAGGTTGTTCATAACTTTCCTTCCAAGGAGTAAGTGTCTTTTAATTTCATGGCTGCAGTCACCATCTGCAGTGATTTCATGTAATAATGGAGACAGGTATGTGTGATCTCACTGACGGCTCCATCACACATTCCATCCTTTCCCACAGTGATGTAAGGATGTGAGTTCGGGTGGTAGGAGTGAACTCTGGTCAGGAGACACGGTCAAGCTGATTTATCAGCATTTGTGATGCCCATGCATACAACTTAACTAGTATACTGCGCTAACTGAACTAGTCAATCCCTTGGAGTTTCGATCTTTTTTCTATATAGGTTACCACTGAGGACATTTTAGTGGAACTATTTACAGACCTGATAACCAAAGTCAGATAGAAGTGTCTTAAGAAGAATTACACCACCTTACACAAGTTTACACCCCTGGCATCACAGTTGGCACTTTCTGAGAAACATTAGGCACTCAGAAAAATGTCTGTGGGGCTGAACCTTTGAAGAAGCTTTTATGGTGTTCATCTATTTAAAGCCAGTGAATCCTTTTTGGTTTTATTCCTCTGAGACTCTTTTTGGCCCCCTGATTTATAAAGAATCTCAGAGTGTGATAAACCTGTCACTGTAGGTTACCTGTGACTCCCTTTAGATCCGAGTTAGACTCAAGGTTCTCAGTCCCAGCTGGCCTCTGGAACACCTTCACCTCTTGTTCCAGGCGCATGTTGCCAAATGCCTATTTCCCCATGTTTCTCTTTCTTTTTTATGTGCAAACCTGTCATCTGTTGAAGGTTGCTCAGATTCTACACTCTCTCTCCCTTTCCACAGCAGAGTGTATGTGCAGATCTCACTGCTTCGTAGAGAGGCTGTAACGGGTGATGGTTCTCTTGTTACAAAACTCCTCATTCTCGAGCACACGCTGCCCCCGAGGGTCCCCCTGCCCGCGGCCCTCGAGGCCCCTCCCTGGCACCCCCAGTGCCCCTGCGAGGCGCCCTCTGCACGCCTCCTCCCGGCCCTGGGCGGCACCTGCTCCATCTGACGCTGCCCATCAAGTGTCGGGTATCCCTCATCCAGAGAGGTCCTCCACTCCAAGGCCTGCAGACCTTCTTTTAGTCCTCAGATCACAGACTGCCCACTTCAGAATTCCTTTTCTGAACATGCAGGTACAATGAATCGGTCTCACTCTGCCCTTCCAGGTGATTTCTTTGGGCTTCTGTGACCTGATTTGTCACACTGTCATTTATGTGTTTACATGGCTTTTCCCCTGGTGGGAGACAGTCCCCACATCTTATTCATTTCTGGATCCCTAGAACTCAACACAACTCAATGCAAATTTTAAAAAAATTTAATTAAATGATCTCTTCAAGTATTGCCTTTATAAATAATATATTTCAGAATCCTCTTGAAAGGATTTTTCAAACTGCTTACTTTTATTTACCCTTTCCTTGTGTACCCTGCTTTGCATGTAAATGGTGAATTAAAAAAACTTAATAAATCAAAATTAATGTTGTTAAAATACACAAAAGGAGGAAGTTACGACTCTATTTACAAATGCACATATTTTCTTAGAATTATCTGCCAACAGAAAGCACACCATACCTGGAAGAATTGGTATTTCCTTCATGTTAGAAAATTTCTTTCAAGGCGATTTCACCAGCCACATTCCAAGCATGGATTTATTCTCCTTTCCATTGGCTTCGTAAGGACCAGTAAACTCTATATGGCTAACTTTTATTTCTCTTCCAATAAAGTTTCCAGCATCGCTTTTCTTATTACAAAAGAAATAAGGATTTATTTCAGAAAAACAAAAGATAAAATCAAAAGAATGTAAAAAAAAAATGGCAAGTAAGCATATTCCCATTAATTGAAACACCTGCTGCCAGCACCCTGGCATGCACACCAAGGTGGCCGACGGGTGTGTTCTGCCACAGGAAGTACCTCGGTGACTCAACACTGGCTCTGTGCTCTGCTCTCTCCAGAACTCCCATTCTAGGGCCAGGAACAATCCTTTACCATCTTCTTGATTTCTGTAAAGTTTAGAGAAATTAGTCCTGTCCTCTTGCACACTGTTCTACTTTTCATCAGGGGTGTGTGTGTGTGTGTGTGTGTTCAGTCGTGTCCAATCTTTGCAACCCCATGGACTGTAGCCCACCAGGCTTTTGTGTCCAGCAAGAATGCTGGAGTGGGTTGCCATTTCCTCCTCCAGGGGGTCTTCCCAACCCAAGGATCGAACCTACAAGTTCAGTGCCTCCTGCACTTGGAGACAGACTCTACCAGGCAGCCACCTGGAAGCCAGCTCTCATCGTAGGTCAGGTCAGTTCTACATATTAAACCTGCATCCACTTGCAGTTCTCTTAGATGTTTGTCCCAAGTCCTGCTCAGTCGTAGCCCACTGAGCCCTCCGCAGGCCCTCCTCCAGCCCATGAACTCATCTTCTATCCACTGATTTTTATTTTGGGCTTCTTCATCTTTCCTTCCAAAGTCCTTCTAAGAGAGCTCACATGTTCCTCCTCTTCTTAAGCCTACAACATAAAGATGATCTTTTGTCAAGTAAACCTGCCTTCTGGGTTTTACCGGCTACCACAAATTATTATTCTAAATAAGTAGAATAAAGAGCTAAATAATTCTGGAGGGATCATTTTTTCATATCCTGATGGAAGCATAATATTGTTTAAATCTCATAGCAACACATGATGAAGTACAGTTAGCCCTACTTTACAAGTGAATAAATAGAGCATAAAGAGGATAAGCAAGTTATAATAGCATTCTAGAATCTCTTCTAATTATCTGCATCCCTACTGATATGTAAGCTTATAAAAGATTCTTAAGAGTGTAAATTATGCCTGGTTCTCATTTCTATCTGTAGTATCTAATAAGTGGCTATAATATAGTAGGTGAAAGTGTGCCTAGATTCTCAGTTGTGTCTGACTCTTTGTGACCCCATGGACTGTAGCCCACCAGGCTCCTGGCCATGGGATTCTCCAGGCAAGGACACTGGAGTGGGTTGCCTTTCTCCTCTAGGGGATCTTCCCGACCCAGGGATGGAACCGGGGTCTCCTGTGCCTCCTGCATTGGCAGGTGGATTCCAGGTACCTCACTACCTGGGAAGCCCATGATACAGTGGGTGGACTGTAAGTAATTTTGAAATAAACAATGACAGGAATGCGCGAGTCACCTTATTCTATACCACAGCGTTCATCTCAGTGGATGTAACACGGCTCCAGGCACTCTTAATGCTCCCGCTGCAGGCACGCCCCCCACCTGACTCCCCAGACGTTTGCCCACGGGTTGCTCCTCGGTGTCCTTTGCGGCTTTTCCCTCTTATCTGAGCTTCGGAACATCCAAGGGCTGCAGCCTCGGTCACCTTCTCCCTTCAGTCTACGCTGGTGACTCCATCCAGTCTCGTATCTCTGTTCATCACCAACGTGCTGCTGACTCTGAGTCTCATGGACTGTCTGGAGCTGCCCAATTGCTATCTTAACCACACATATTTTTCAACTCTTTATTTCCCACAAACCCTTTAATCGTGTTTGTCTCCTTAATCCAAACCCTGGCGTCTCTCCCTCACACACACTGCATGTCCAATATCTTTGGAAAACCTACTGATTCTAATTTTAAAATAGTTTCAGAAGTCAGAAAAGTGTCACCACTTGCGTGGGTGCCTTTCTGGTCTGAGCCGCCAGTGCGTCTCTGAATAACTACAAGCTTCCAGCAGTTCCTCCTGCCTGCTTCCGTGCCGCCCCACAGGCTACACCCACTACATCCGCTCCACTGGGTCCATCACTCCTGTGCTCAAAATAATCTAAACGCCTAATTCAGGGAAGGTCCTGCCGTCCAGTGGGTGAGGCCCTGTGCTTCCACAGTGGGCACCTGAATTCAACCCCTGGTTCGAAAACAAAGATCCCATAGGCTACGTGGTGTGGCCAAATTAAAAACAATTTTTTAAGTCTAATTTGCACTAATAATAATAATAAAAAAAGTCTCTAAAATAAATGGAGAAAATATGAACATTGATTGGACATCTGAAAACATCAAAGTCTTTATTTTTAGGTGTGAAGTATGGTTTTGCAGTTGTGTTTGAGACAATGAAGGTCCTACCTCTTGAAGATATAACTAAAGAATTTACAAGTCATTGTCTGGAATCTGCTTTAAAATAATCAGGGTTTGAGGGACTGGGCAGAGAAATAGATGGAATAACACTGGCCTTATAGCAATAGTTATTTTTGCTGGATGATGGGTTGCAATTGTACTAGTCTCTCCACTTTTATATGCCTTTGAAAATTTCTATAATGAAGAGAAAAGAAAAATAATCCTCTAACCACTCTCCTTTTCACTCAGGATAAAAGCTAAACTCCCGACCTGGTGGGTCTTCAGGTTTTCTCTTTGACTTCACTTCCTATGACTCTACAAATGGCTCATTGCACTCCAGCCTTTCTGCTGTTCAAGCAAACACTTGAGACACATGTCTGCCTAGGCCCCAAGCTCTAGACCTTTTATCTGCTTTGTTCCTTCTGTCTAATTCTCTCAAAGTTTTGGCTTTTTGTTCAGATATCACCATTTCAACGAGATCCACCTTGACCACTTAATAATGAAATCTGCCCCCACTCCCCAAACTCCAATCCTTCTTAAACACCTCTCCTTTTTCCCATGCCCTCCATAATCTTTTATTACTCTTTGAGATATATTCGTTATTATGTTTATTATTTGCTGAAGATCTGACTCCATTAAGATGTAAACTCCCCAGGGACTTGTGGACAAGCTGGGGAAGGAGAGGGTGAGGTGAATTTAGAGGTAGCATTGACAGACATCCACTGTCGTGGGTAGGACAGATAACCAGTGGGAGCTACTGTACAGCTCAGGGAGCCCAGTCTCATGCCCTGTGATGACCCAGAGGGTGGAGGGGCGTACAGTGGAAAGAGGCTCAAGATGGAGGGGATAAATGTATATTTAGGGCTCATTCACTTTGTTGTACAACAGAAACCAACACAAAACTGTAAAGCAATTATCCTCCAATTAAAAATAATTCTTAAAAAGTTGCCGTTGTTATATCATATGGTGGTATGCTGTGGATAATTTAATTCTTCTTTAAGTCTGTCATATTTTAATACAATAAATATATGTTACTATTTTATGAACAATATAAATATTTTAAAAAGATGCAAATTCTCAAAAGCAGTAGTCTTTGTTTTTTTCTCACATACAGAATATGGTAGGGATTCAGCAATTATTTGTTAAACAAATGAATGAGTAGGCAGGAACCGACAGAGCACGGATTCAAACCAGAAGAGGCTGATTCCAAAACCAGTGTTCCCACCTGCTCTGCCCCTGTACCAAGTATACAGGTTTCAGTTCAGTTCAGTCGCTCAGTCGTATCCGACTCTGCGACCCCATGAATCACAGCACACCAGGCTTCCTTGTCCATCACCAACTCCAGGAGTCCCGTGTCCATTGAGTCGGTGATGCCATCTCATCCTCTGTCGTCCCCTTCTCCTCCTGCCCCCAATCCTTACCAGCATCAGGGTCTTTTCCAATGAGTCAACTCTTTGCATGAGGTGGCCAAAGTACAGGTTTCAAATGATCACTTAAAATGTGTCAAGTGACTTGCCAGTAAAGTAAACCTCCGCAAACTTCTTTATTGTTGAGTAACCAGTGTAGAACATTGCATTTTCATATTTAAATACAAAACTAATTTTGAAGTTTGCTTTCTATGGTGCAGTATGTGAATTACAATGTCCCCCACAGTTAGAGGGTCCCCCAGAGCAGTCTACACAGCCAAACCAGTTTTTGTCTCTTAGTCTTGAAGAGGTTGCTGATGTTTCTGGCAATAGAATTTCAATAAACATCAAACTCTCAACCTAATATTCTTCACTTCAAGCAGGAGACCATTGACTTTGCTTCTTAAAACTCCTTTCTGGAGCTTGACATATAATATGTGAGTAATTCTTTCCACCTTGGCATGAAAGACACTCTCCACTTAAAGGTATTTGACAATCAAGAAAGTGGAGCCTGGGGCCTTATCTTTTATGACAGTTCTCAAATTTCTGCCTACAGTAAGTCCCCTGCATGTGAATAAGTTCTGTTCTGGAGCACATTCATCAGTCCAATTTATTCCTACATCTAGCAAAGCTAGCCTAGGTGCCCAACTAACCTAACCGGCTCTGCCGTACTGCACTGGAATAGGTTTAAAATACTTTTCACACAAATAATACATAAAAACAAACAATAAAAATAAAGAAAACACCTTTAATCTTACAGTACAGTACCTTGAAAAGTGCAGTAGTACCAGCTACCTCACCAGTTTTACACTTGCTTCTGGACATCCTGGAGTCGAAATAAAGACACTGTACTAGTGGCCTCTGTGCAGGACAGTACGCACGTGTGTGCGGTACTGTACACACAAGCACGACCACTCGTGGAGGCTGCATGTGACGGCCATGTAGGCCAGACATGTGAACTAACGTGAATGGATGTAGGAGCACACATTCACATCTGAGAGTTCACAATTGAAGGTTCGTATGTAGACTTACTGCATACTCCCAACTCAACATGTCAAAAATAAAACTCATTATCTCTCCACCATTCAAACCATCTGCTTATCCTCATTTCTTCATTTCTGCAACTGACCTCACTAGGCTTATGTTACTTGTCTCAAAGGTTCAGGTCACTGTTTTTTTAAATTATGCATTCATTTGTCTGCATCAGGTCATAGGTGCAGCACATGGGTGCTTCGATATTCATTGCAGGTATGTGGAATCTTTAGCTGCTGTCTTGCAGGATCTAGTTCCCTGACCAGGAATCAAGCTGGGCTTCCTGCATCGGGAGCACAAGCTCTTAGCCACTGGACCACCAGGGAAGTCCCTCAAGTCACTTTTAACTTTCTTATTCTCATCATCCCGTAGCTGTCACCTCCACAGCAACTCAGCAAAGCCTCTTGCATGCATGTTTCTTCTGTAATTTCTTTTCTATTTCCCTCAAAGTTAACCCTTTTCTATCAGTTAGGCATTGGAAGTGCTCTTCGCCCTGACCCCTCAACACTTTATCTGCCCTATAAAGTGAAGTTGCTCAGTCGTGTCTGACTCTTTGCGACTGCATGGACTGTAGCCTACCAGGCTCCTCTGTCCATGGGATTTTCCAGGCAATACTACTGGAGTGGATTGCCATTTCCTTCTCCAGGGGATCTTCCCGACCCAGGGATCAAACCCAGGTCTCCTGCATTGTAGACAGACGCTTTATCACCTGAGCTATACACTCAGCCAAATGATGGTTTCTACAGCCAGGCTTTAGCTATATTACTACTCTCTTGTTCAAAACACATTGGGATAATGATTCTTATCACTTGGGGATGGCTCAGAGAAATTTTATGTCTATGTTTAAATGTACATTTTATTCCATTTATGGGACTGAGAGCCCATCAGTTGGCTTAACTGTCAGGGAACTGCTTGCAAAGACCGCTATTATAAAGCCCCTTTCATGATCATTAAACTGGGAAGGAGCACATCCTAGAATTTAAGATTTTCTGCAATCTACCGCCACTAGACATTACCAGCTAGATTAGTTAAGTGTGGTTGCATAATATTAATACATCATGTCAAAGTGAGATGACTTAGAAAAATAAGCATTTCTTTTTGTCATTTACAAGTCTATAAGTCAGGTGAGGGAGCTTTTGCTTTAGGGGAGGGTTTGGTTGAATTCACACTTTGCACTGGCTCCAGGTCTGGTCAACAAGTCTCATTCTTAGAACAGAAGCTCCCCTTGGACTTGCTCTTTTGGCAAGAAGCAAGTCAAACCGCGTAAGCATTTTAAAGCCTCCACTTCAGTCACATCTGATCACATCCTGTTTGTCAAGGAAAACCCATGGCGGAATCCGAAGCCCAGGATCCGAGTTGAGAAGGATATTCTGACACAGAGAGAAAGGAGGCTTCAGTGCGTCACGGCAGCCTTATTCACTCACTTGCCCTTTCATGTTTGATGACTACTGGTGATAAGAACGATTGCAACTGGGGATCAGTAATTATTGTCACTATTTACACTAATAATAAAGACAGTGATGTTTGGGGTGACTTTGGTATGCATCTAGCTGACACTCTGCTGTTCACCTATATTCAATAATTCAAAATAAGCCACCTTTCCTCAGTTGTGTCCCATGGTTTTGCTTGTTTTGTTCATTTTGCTTTGTTGGTTTAGTATACTCTCCACTTTTATTACTTTCAAAGTCTCAGTTTTCTATGATCTATGGGAAATACCTTCTCTATAAAGTCTATTTTGATGTAACTAATGAGATCTATCCCCATTGAAACTTTAGACAAATGTTAAGAAATTGATGACATTTCAATTCTGTTCCGTCTCAGCCATTCATGCTTCTCTTTGAGGACACCACACCCGTCCTCACCCCGTGTCTGTGCACCCCCCCGGGTTCTGAGTCATAACACGCAGTTGGCGTTCTCTGCTGAGGCCGGGTCCAGACAGGGAGCCGCCGGGTGCCCAGCCCCTTTCCACAGCAGCATCGTGGATCCGGTGTGACTTTGAGAAAGTCACTTGACCTCTCAGCGCCTCATTTGCTCCAGCTGTAAAAACCAGGAGAATGGTGCTTATCATCAGGCTGTCTAACGATTCAGAGGCGCTGTTAAGGATTAATGAGATAGAATAAAGCTGAGTCCTCTAAGGAAAGGTGTGATAGAGGAACAAATGAGTTATTATTATCTATTAGTGACACCTTGCATAAAATTCTCCCCAACCCTGAAAATAAATTAGACAATTTTGGAAGAACAATTAACTCTTTTGGTCCATTAGTCAATGAATTAGTACATTAAATTCAATAATAAGGTCCTACATATTCCATTTACAAAGTGCTCTCATAAATACATTATCTAATTTCACCTTCCAAAAAATTTATGGAATGAGGAGAGCAAGCACTGTTATCTAAAATCTACATGTGAAGAAATTCAGGCTCAGAAAGATGAAGTGGCTATGCAAGCTTAAACAATTAGTAAATGATAAAACAAAAACTTGAACTCATTGTTTTGATTAGAAGGCCCAATCCCATCTGATTTTACCACACAAGAGTAAGCAGAAGCTTTAGGATGATGTGTAAACATATTTTCCATGGTTAATCATCCCAGAAAAGCAAATAAAAATAACCGTCTGTAAATATGAGCCTTTCTTTTTTAATGTTGACCTTTCAAAAGGTAGAATGCACGGCTTCCTACAATGTTGGCAATAAGTTCAAACAAGACAATAAATTCCAAAACCCACTCATTCATTCAGCAGATACTCACAGTCTTACTGTGATGAGCTAAGGTGCTGAGCATATTGTGTATCCTGCTCTTAGATATGACATTCTAGTGGAAGAAAAGGAAAAGCAAACATGCAGTAAGCTGGTGATTTCAGAGAGTTAAAAACTGCTTAAGCTAATGAGAATCAAAGGGCTTTGGGATAGAGAATTATAGAGGCGGGTATTTCAGATACCCACCTGTTAGGGAAAAATCCCTGAGGAGGTCAGATTTCAACTGAGAGTTGAACAATGAGACTTTTGCCATGGGAAGATTTAGGAGAAAAGTATTACAAGTTAAGGAGGGGCAATGACTCAGGGATGAGAAAGAAAATGGCCCACTGAAGAGTCAGTGTGAGAGTTCAGGCTGGGAAACCTAAAAACTGTAGTCATTCCTTAAGAAAAAAGATACATAATTCTGTTGATCTGAACCTCCACCGACAAAGAATAACAAATCCCAAAGACTCCCTCGTGTCTCCCTTGCTTCCACAATGTTCAATGTGAAAAAATATGAAAATTAGTAACTCCAATATGAATAAAGTTACTAAGGATTTCAAATAAACCATTAAAACATTTTTAACTGTAAAAATAATGTTTGTAAAAATAAATAGAATCTGTTGATTTAAAATCTCCCAACAAGGAACATTAGCACCAAAAACTGTAATACCTTTGACAAGAGAGATGAATTTCTGTCTCCTATTCCAATGGTAATGATGTTATTTAAAAAAAAAATCATTCTCACTAAAAGGACAAAAAGGAACAAATTATGTATTTTTTCTTTCTTAAAAAATTAAATCTTTCAAACTATAATTTCATTTCTCTACTTCCTTACTTTAGATAATCAAACTTACATTTATGTACAAAGAAGATCTAAATAATAACAGAGACATTACTTTGCCAACAAAGGTCCATCTAGTCAAGGCTATGGTTTTTCCAGTGGTCATGTATGGATGTGAGAGTTGGACTGTGAAGAAGGCTGAGTGCCAAAGAACTTATGCTTTTGAACTGTGGTGTTAGAGAAGACTATAAAGAGTACATCATGAGAAACCCTGGGCTGGAAGAAGCACAAGCTGGAATCAAAATTGTCGGGAGAAATATCAATGACCTCAGATGTGCAGATGACACCACCCTTATGGCAGAAAGTGAAGAGGAACTAAAAAGCCTCTTGATGAAAGTGACAGTGGAGAGTGAAAAAGCTGGCTTAAAGCTCAACATTCAGAAAATGAAGATCATGGCGTCTGGTCCCATCACTTCATGGCAAATAGAGGAGAAACAGTGGAAACAGTATCAGACTTTATTTTTTGGGGGGCTCCAAAATCACTGCAGATGGTGATTGCAGCCATGAAATCAAAAGATGCTGACTCCTTGGAAGGAAAGTTAAGACCAACCTAGATAGCATATTCAAAAGCAGAGACATTACTTTGCCAACAAAGGTCTGTCTAGTCAAGGCTATGGTTTTTCCAGTGGTCATGTATGGATGTGAGAGTTGGACTGTGAAGAAGGCTGAGTGCCGAAGAATTGATGCTTTTTTTTTTTTTTTGGTGGTTTTTTTTTAATATAAATTTATTTATTTTAATCGAAGGTTAATTACATTACAATATTGTATTGGTTTTGCCATACATCAACATGAATCCGCCACAGGTATACTGTGGTGTTGGAGAAGACTCTTGAGAGTCCCTTGGACTGCAAGGAGATCCAACCAGTCCATTCTAAAGAAGATCAGCCCTGGGTGTTCTTTGGAAGGAATAATGTTAAAGGTGAAACTCCAGTACTTTGGCCACCTCATGCAAAGAGTTGACTCATTGGAAAAGATTCTGATGCTGGGAGGGATTGGGGGCAGGAGGAAAAGGGGACGATAGAGGATGGGATGGCTAGATGGCATCACCGACTCGATGGACCGAGTTTGAGTGAACTCCGAGAGATGGTGATGGACAGGGAGGCCTGGCGTGCTGCGATTCATGGGGTCGCAAAGAGCTGGACATGACTGAGCAACTGAACTGATCAAGTGAACTGACTGATAGTACAATATAGTATGTTATATCACATTAATATAGCATAGTAATATATATAGCCATACTATATATTAGTACAGATACCAATAGCTATATTATTCTACATTTTAAAACTATCATTAAAATAAATAATACACAGACTAAAAGAAAATAATAACAAAATATATCTGACAAAATAATGGTATCAAGATATACAACAAATTTCTATGAATCGGTGATAAAACAACTCAACAGATAATATGTAAAAGACTGGAACTGAACTTCATGAAAGAAGAAACAAATTAAATATATGAAGAGGCAATCAAAATCCTTAGTCACAAAGAAAAAATAAAAATTAAAACCACAATTGAAATATTATAAACACACTATAATACCTAAAATTCAAAAGATCAACCACATCTAAAACAGGTGAGCAAATGAAATTCTCATCCTAGGTGACTGCTATTTTGGATTATCAAAAAAGGCAAGAGAATTCATTTTGATTACACCAAAGCCTTTGACTGTGTTTAGTTCAGTTCAGTCACTCAGTCGTGTCCAACTATTTGCAACACCATGAACTGCAGCACGCCAAGCCTCCCTGTCCATCACCAACTCCCAGAGTTAACTCAAACTCACGTCCATCGAGTCAGTGATGCCATCCAGCCATCTCATCCTCTGTCATCCCCTTCTCCTCCTTCCCCCAATCCCTCCCAGCATCATAGTCTTTTCCAATGAGTCAACTCTTCGCATGAGGTGGCCAAAGTACTGGAGTTTCAGCTTTAGCATCATTCCCTCCAAAGAAATCCCAGGGCTGATCTCCTTCAGAATGGACTGGTTGGATCTCCTTGCAGTCCAAGGGACTGTCAAGAGTCTTCTCCAACACCACAATTCAAAAGCATCAATTCTTCAGCACTCAGCTTTCTTCACAGTCCATCTCTCACATCCATACATGACCACAGGAAAAACGATAGCCTTGACTCGATGGACCTTTGTTGACAAAGTAATGTCTCTGCTTTTGAATATGCTATCTAGGTTGGTCATAACTTTCCTTCTAAGGAGTAAGCGTCTTTTAATTTCATGGCTGCAATCACCATCTGCAGTGATTTTAAAGCCCCAAAAATAAAGTCGGCCACTGTTTCCACTGTTTCCCCATCTATTTGCCATGAAGTGACAGGACCAGATGCCATGATCTTCATTTTCTGAATGTTGAGCTTTAAGCCAGCTTTTTCACTCTCCTCTTTCACTTTCATCAAGAGGCTTTTTAGTTCCTCTTCACTTTCTGCCATAAGGGTGGTGTCATCTGCACATCTGAGGTTATTGATATTTCTCCTGACAATCTTGATTCCAGCTTGTGCTTCTTCCAGCCCAGCGTTTCTCATGATGTATTCTTTATATAAGTTAAATAAGCAGGGTGACAGTATACAGCCTTGATTTACTCCTTTTCCTATTTGGAACCAGTCTGTTGTTCCATGTCCAGTTCTAACTGTTGGTTCCTGACCTGTATCACTTCATGGAAAATAGATGGGGAAACAACGGAAATACTGAGCAAATTTATTTTGGGGGGCTCCAAAATCACTGCAGATGGTGACTGCAGCCATGAAATTAAAAGATGCTTTCTTCTTGGAAGAAAAGCTATGACAAACCTAGGCAGTATATTCAAAAGCAGAGACATTACTTTGCTGACAAAGGTCTGTCTAGTCAAAGCTATGGTTTTTCCAGGAGTCATGTATGGGCGTGAGAGTTGGACTTTAAAGAATACTGAGTGCTGAAGAATTATTGCTTTTGTACTGTGGTTTTGGAGAAGACTGTTGAGAGTTCCTTGGACTGCAAGGAGATCCAACCAGTACATCCTAAAGGAGATCAGACCTGGGTGTTCATTGGAAGGACTGATGCTGAAGCTGAAACTGCAATACTTTGGCCACCTGATGCAAAGAAAGGACTCCTTAGAAAAAAGACCATGATACTGGGAAAGATTGTAGGTGGGAGAAGAAGGGGACAACAGAGGATGAGATGCTAAGATGGCATCACTGACTTGATGGACATGAATTTGAGTAAGCGCCAGGAATTGGTGATGGGCAGAGAGTCTTGGCACACTGCAGTCCATGGGGTCACAAGGAGTCAGATGTCCGTGAGCAACTGAACTAACTGAACTAGCTACAAAAGTCATATTGGAGAAAACTGTGAATTACAGTATTTAATTATTTGGTTTCTGGTAATAGCTTTAAAATCACCAGTGGCCTACTCTCATTCCCTAAGTGCCCGTTATAAGTATTCACAGACATTTCTTTAAACCTTTTATTTCACATTGGGGTATAGCCAATTAAGGGGCTTCTCTGATGGCTCTGCAGGTAAAGAATCTGCCTGAAATGCAGGAAACATAGGAGATGCTGGTTCAATCCCTGAGTAGGGAAGATCCTCCCGAGGAGGAAAATGGCAACCCTGTCAGTATTCATGCTTGAAAAATCCCATGGACAGAGCTGCCTGGCAGGCTACATGCAGTCTGTGGGGTCACAAAGAATTGGATGCAACTGAGCAACTGACTCACACACCCTTAGCCAACTAACAACTTTGTGATAGTTCCAGGTGAACAGTGAAGGGACTCAGCTGCACATATCCATGGATCCATTCGCCCGCAAGCTCCCCTCCCATCCAGGCTGCCACATAACAACGAACAGAGTTTCATGTGCTGTACACTAGGTCCTTTTTGGTTATTCATTTTAAATATAGCAATGTGTACATGCCCATCCCAAACTCCCCAACTGACTTTAGCTCTATTCTTCCCCCTAAGCGAGCATAAATTCATTCTCTAAGTCTGTGAGTCTATGCTTTATAGATTCATTTGTGTCATTTCTTTCTGATTCCATATATAAGGGATGTCATACGATATTTCTCCTTCTTGTCTGACTTACTTCACTTAGCAGGACAATCACAATCTCTAGGTTCATCCATGTTGCTATTTGTAAATGGCATTGTTTCATTTTTTTTCAGGCTGAGTAATATTCTGCTGTATATGTGCACCACATCTTTATCCGCTCGTCTGCTGATGGACATTTAGTTTGCTCCTATGTCCTGGTTACTGTAAACAGTGAACACCGAGGTGCATGTAGCGTTTCAGATCACAGTGGCTCATCAGGCATGGGGTCTTCCTCTCCACTGTTGCTCCAATAGTTTATTCACAGTCTCGTCTCTACAGATTTCATTCTCTTTTCTTTAACAGGTAAAATAGCAACCTTTATAAAGAACGATCCTCACAAACTTTAATGCCTAACAATTAGCTGGAATCTTGTGAAAATTGAGATTTAGGTTCAGTAGTTCAAGGGTAGGGACTGAGTTTCTGCATCTCTAGTGAACTCTCAGATGGTGCCAAGGCTGTGGCTCACGGACCACACTTTGAGTAGAGGCTGCAGATTCCAACAGCACTCTCTCATGCACAAATCACTGCTCGTCTGTATCTGTCCTTCACTGCACCCTTCTGGTTTTGGAAGAGTCATCTCAGATTTGTTCTCACATTTTACATGCCACTCTCTCCAAACAGACTGTGTTTTTTATATCTTGGTATCTTCAATGTCCAGAGCATAATAGGAACTCAATACATATTTAAGCAAACCCCTCAAAGAAATAAAATAATGAAATGAAGAACTTATGAAGAATTTTGCCAACATCTTAATGAAGTAAAATGTTTAAAAAATACTAGGATGATTACAAACACACATACATATTCATGTACACACACATACAGAGATACCACTCTGGAATAGCCAAATTCAAAAGTTTCAAGAAGTTAAGTAAAAGGCTACAGTTCTCAAAAAGGACAACTCCCTATATTATAAAATCATCATTTTTGCTGGTATATTAGTACTCAGACTTGAAAAAGAAGCTTTTTCTACCACAGACAAGCAAGGGTTATAACAGACAACGATGGTAATAGATTGTCAGAGAAGTAATTGCTTTAGCCGCAAAGCCAGCAAACACTCTATCTTTTGCCTCCTTTTAGTTGGTGCTGGAAGAGTATTTTATTCATTTTTTATTACAGAGAGTCTTCCACCATCTACAAAAATAGCTAAATCTGGAGATTTGCTCTTTCTGTCTTTGATGTATTTCATGTAAAAATGATTTCTTTCCCTCAGAGGAGAATTAAAAAGAGCAGCTTCTACACATCGACCTCTCACAATGCAGAGATGCGTCCATCTTTGCAGACTAATTAGATGAACAGCTAAATCCTCCAGCTTTCAAACCAAAACATCATCACTAGGTTGAAAAACATTTATTCCAAGAAAACTTTGTAAGCCCCCATTTAGTCCCTGTGAAAAGGGGTTTTGTGTTTGCATTTTTTAGAAGTACTGAGTAGTCTAATATGAAAATAAAACATACATTGCTTTAAAAGGATCATTTTTTCTTACATAAATTTGGGAGTTTGGAGTTTTCCTCATGAAGATTTGTGGAAGTTATAATCGTTCTCATACACCACACTTCAGACAATTATGGGAAGTAAGGTTTGGAAGTCCATAGAGATAAGCAAAGCCATAATTTTGCTCAACGGTGAGGGCCCAGTGTCCACAAAGAGTGAGAAGCCCATGGGAGATCCCGCACGAGAGCTGACTTGAGGACTCTGGCATGTGATGTCGCGACGTGATCCAAGTGAATCCGTGTCTGGCTGCTCACACGCTGTTGATGTCATTGCCCTTGTGGCACGCTCCTTACGTGATATCTGAACACAGGCTTTTTCTCTCTGACGGCTTTTCCCCCCTTAAGTCATAAATATTAACAAGAAGACAAGCAGGTTCCATCTTACTTAAGTGCCCTTTATTACTGTGTTCAACTCTGGTAACCAAACTCCTAACAGAAAGACGGCACTCACACTCTGTGTGAAGCTGGATCCCGGGTCTTGCTAACTCTGTATCTGAATTACATTGTATTTTCACACCGTGTTAGGAACAATTTCTCTTATCCCAAGCATTTGGAACTGCAGCTGCACAGCATAGCTCAAACTCACACCAAGTCCTTGGGCTGTGAAGGTGTCTCTCTTCACCATGTGTCTACTCTTATCTTCCTGAGAAGAATTCTTGAGCTTACTTTTAAGGTTCTGGCACCCAACACCCTATTATGAGGTCTTGAACTGGGAGTCACTGGAGAGATTGTAATACTACCTTTTAAAATTAAGGGGCTCCATGGGAGAGTTGGACTGTGAAGAAAGCTGAGGACCAAAGAATTGATGCTTTTGAACTGTGGTGTTGGAGAAGACTCTTGAGAGTCCCTTGGAGTACAAAGAGATCCAACCAGTCCATTCTGAAGGAGATCAGCCCTGGGATTTCTTTGGAAGGAATGATGCTAAAGCTGAAACTCCAGTACTTTGGCCACTTCATGCGAAGAGTTGACTCATTGGAAAAGATTCTGATGCTGGGAGGGATTGGGGGCAGGAGGAGAAGGGGACGACAGAGGATGAGATGGCTGGAGGGCATCACCGACTCGATGGACGTGAGTTTGAGTGAACTCCAGGAGATGGACAGGGAGGCCTGGCATGCTGCAGTTCATGGGGTTGCAAATAGTTGGACATGACTGAGTGACTGAACTGAACTGAACTGATGGGAGAAATCAATGTGATACATCAAAGTCATTTCAAAATAATATTTTAATTTACATTTACAGAGATCTCAAAGACCTCCTCCAACAAAATGTTAAATGTGGTAGAAATGGATTCTTGCATTAATCTCAGTTTGTAAACTCTGGCAGTAAACCAAAGTTACAATGACGTGAAAGGATAATTTAAAGTTTTTAAGAAAAAACACTGACATATGTCAGACATTGAATTATTATGTTGAGGTTGTTCATGGTTTCAATGTTAGACCATGCTATATTCCTCCTGATGATGCCGTATCTTTGTGAAGCTTAGCTTCCAGCAGTTGCTATGATGTAAAGCCAGTTCTGCATGAAATTCAGTGTGAAGAAAAAATGAGGGTGACACCGATCAATTTGATTCCAAAGTTCAAGACAATGCATGGCATGCAATAGGTGCACTAGTCACTGTGGTTACTTAAGAATGAAATAAAGATATCTTTATTTTAATTTATGAGGCTTATTTTATACATTAGTGCTTCCCTGGTGGCTCAGAGATAAAGAAGTTGCCTGCCAATGCAGGAGACATGGGTTCGATCCCTGTGTTGGGAAGATCCCCTGGAGAAGGAAATGGCAACCCACTCCACTATTCTTGCCTGGGAAAACTCATGGACAGAAAAGCATGGTGGGCTACCGACAATGGGGTCACAAAGAGCTGGATATGACTTAGGGACTAAACCAATAACAAACAACAACAAATTTTACACACTGCTGCTAAGTTTTAAGAATACAAATACTTATTAAAGTATTTATTTAGTAAATGGAAACATTAGGTACTTCCTTAGAACTAGGAGTGTCATTAAAAAAGGAAATATTATCAAGTCATTAAGCATACCATGAGCCAAAAAGGAACTTCTGCACCAATTGATTTTACTAATTTGCTAAATTTGTTGTTTTACAATAATACTGTTCATAATTTGTGAAATTCACATTTGCTATTTAATTTTTAAAAAGCAGTTTTGCAAAACTTACCAATTACAAACGTTTAATTCGATGAGTCCTGACAAATGTATATAATCATGGAACCACCACCACAGCAATGATATATAATATTTTTATCATCCCCGTAAGTCATTTTGTGTCTCTTTGTACTTAATCCCTTCCTGGGCTCTGGCAAGCACTGATTGGCTTTCTGTTAAGATAACTTTGCCCTTTCTAAAATTTTATATAAATAGAATCATACTGTATATAGTATTTCAGTTTGGTTTCTAGCATTTAGCATAATGCTTTTGAGATTCATCCAAGTTGTTCTGTATCAGTAGGTTTTTGGTTTCCTTTTAATTCTCTATCCCATTGTACAGATTTACCACAATTTGTTTATCCATTCACCTGTCAATGGACATTCAGATTGCTTCCAGTTTATGACTATTACAAAACATTTGCTTCATTTCTCTTATATAAATCTCTAGGAGTGGAATTGTTGAATGAAACAAGTGTGTGTTTAACTTGAGAAGCACTGTCAAACTGTTTTCCAAAGTGCCTATTAATAGATTTTTTGCCGCATAAAAACCAACACCAAGTCCCATTGACAGGCATATAAACAAATATTGTTGAAATACAAAGCTGTAGTTTTGGAGGGGTTTGGCTGAACTTGGCTCCAGGCTCCCGACCAGGTTTGGTTTGGTTCCCCCATGCCTCAATCTGGGGTCCAAGCTGAAGGGGTGACCACTGTCTGAGGCATAATTTTCTTATGGATCAAGGAGCAGAGAAGGCAAACTAAGCCATGAAAACACTTTTAAACCCTGTGCTCAAGTCATGTCTTCACCAAACCAGGTCACATGGCAAGGCCAGCACTGAGGGAGCGGAGGCGTAGACCCCGCCCAGAGCAGCAGGCAGTGTACACGCCGCGGAGTGAGTAACGGGAGCAGGGGTCCCGCCCACCACGCTGCAACGCCAACTGTCACGACTCTGTATTTTGATGCCCACTAGACAGAATTCTACCCCACTCCAAGGTATTTTGACCATTTTGGACTTTATGGCCTTAAGTTGACTGACTCTAAGAGTCTAAATTACATGGAATTAGAGAAGGGAACGGAGAAGGCAATGGCACCCCACTTCAGTACTCTTGCCTGGAAAATCCCATGGACGGAGGAGCCTGGTAGGCTGCAGTCCATGCTAAGGGTCAGACACGACTGAGTGACTTCACTTTCACTTTTCACTTTCCTGCATTGGAGAAGGAAATGGCAACCCACTCCAGTGTTCTTGCCTGGAGAATCCCAGGGATGGGGGAGCCTGGTGGGCTGCCGTCTATGGGGTCGCACAGAGTCAGACACGACTGAAGTGACTTAGCAGAGAAGGGAAAAAGACTGGTTGCATTTTTATCAGAGACCACACAGTCTATAGAAGAGAAGGATATGGAGAGTGTCACAGTCTCCAAATAATACTAACTCGTGCTGAAACAAATGCACCTCAAGCAGGAGGAAGGAAAGGAAAAGACGACAGACACTTGAACATTGTCATTATTTTGTCTTCAAGTAACATCTAGTCACTAGTAGTAAATGGAAGATAGATTCTAAACGTTCCTGCTGTCTCCAGAATTTACTTCATTATTTGATTATTAAGCACTTATGTTAATACAAGCTAATGTGAATCAGCATTTGCTTAATACTCATTAACTTCTTAAGAGGCATCCTCATTTTTTTTTTCAACCTGAAATGCTCTCCACTTCCAGGCTGCCAGGTCAACCTAGTTGCTCAGAAGATACTAAGATATATTTTAAAGTTATCCAAGAGGGAGCATTCTCTGACATGCAAACTGTTTCCTACACACACACACACACACACACACACACAGGCATTTCTCCTTTCTCTATCACCCTCTACCACTGGCAGTGAGGAGTTAACACCCTCCTCTGTGCAAACTCTGTCTCAAATCTATTCTTTTCATATCCTTTATCCCATTACACTGGACTTTATTTACACTGGGGGTGGGGGGGGTCCCTCGTAGCTCAGTTGGTAAACAATCCACCTGCAATGCAGAAGACCCCGGTTTGATTCCTGGGTTGGGAAGATCTGCTGCAGAAGGGATAGGCTGCCCGCTCCAGCATTCTTGGACTTCCCTTGTGGCTCAGCTGGTAAAGAATCTGCCTGCAGTGCAGGAGACCTGGGTTCAATCTCTGGGTTGGGAAGATCCCTTGGAGAAGGGAAAGGCTACCTACTCCAGTATTATGGCCTGGAGAATTCCATGGACTATACAGCTCATAGGGTCACAAAGAGTCAGACACGACTGAGCGGACACTTTATTTACACCTATATCTTTCTTAATACGCCAGCAAATGTGGAAAACTCAGCAGTGGCCACAGGACTGGAAAAGGTCAGTTTTCATTCCAATCCCACAGAAAGCCAATGCCAAAGAATGCTCAAACTACCACACAATTGCACTCATCTCACACGCTAGTAAGGTAATGCTCAGAATTCTCCAAGCCAGGCTTCAGCAATATGTGAACCATGAACTTCCTGATGTTCAAGCTGGTTTTAGAAAAAGCAGAGGAACCAGAGATCAAATTGCCAACATCCACTGGATCATGGAAAAAGCAAGAGAGTTCCAGAAAAACATCTATTTCTGCTTTATTGACTATGCCAAAGCCTTTGACTGTGTGGATCACAATAAATTGTGGGAAATTCTGAAAGAGATGGGAATACCAGACCACCTGATCTGCCTCTTGAGAAATCTGTATGCAGGTCAGGAAGCAACAGTTAGAACTGGACATGGAACAACAGACTGTTTCCAAATAGGAAAAGGAGTACGTCAAGGCTGTATATTGCCACCCTGCTTATTTAATTTCTATGCAGAGTACATCATGAGAAATGCTGGACTGGAAGAAACACAAGGTGGAATCAAGATTGCCAGGAGAAATATCAAGAACCTCAGATATGCAGATGACACCACCCTTATGGCAGCAGGTGAAGAGGAACTCAAAAGCCTCTTGATGAAAGTGAAAGAGGAGAGTGAAAAAGTTGGCTTAAAGCTCAACATTCAGAAAGTGAAGATCATGGCATCTGGTCCCATCACTTCATGGGAAATAGATGGGGAAACGGGAAACAGTGTTAGACTTTATTTTTCTGGGCTCCAAAATCACTGCATATGGTGACTGCAGCCATGAAATTAAAAGATGCTTACTCCTTGGAAGGAAAGTTATGACCAACCTAGATAGCATATTCAAAAGCAGAGACATTACTTTGCCAACAAAGGTCCATCTAGTCAAGGCTATGGTTTTTCCTGTGGTCATGTATGGATGTGAGAGTTGGACTGTGAAGAAGGCTGAACACCGAAGAATTGATGCTTTTGAATTGTGGTGTTGGAGAAGACTCTTGACAGTCCCTTGGCCTGCAAGGAGATCCAACGAGTCCATTCTGAAGGAGATCAGCCCTGGGATTTCTTTGGAAGGAATGATGCTAAAGCTGAAACTCCAGTACTTTGGCCACCTCATGCGAAGAGTTGACTCATTGGAAAAGACTCTGATGCTGGGAGGGATTAGGGGCAAGAGGAGAAGGGGACGACAGAGGATGAGATGGCTGGATGGCATCACTGACTCGATGG
>NW_011494808.1:10599883-10608755 GCF_000754665.1 Bison bison bison
AAGAGGAGAAGGGGACGACAGAGGATGAGATGGCTGGATGGCATCACTGACTCGATGGACGTGAGTCTGGTGAACTCCAGGAGTTGGTGATGGACAGGGAGGCCTGGCGTGCTGCGATTCATGGGGTCACAAAGAGTCAGACACGACTGAGCGACTGATCTGATCTGATCTGATATCTTTCTAGTAGACTGTTTATTTCTCTTTTTATGGCCACTTCACACAGCATGCAGGACCTTAATTTCCTGACCAGGGACGGAACCCAGGCCTCCTGCACTGGGAGTGTAGAGTCTCAGCTTTTGGACCACCAAGGAAGGTGCACACTGCTTGCTCCTAAAGTCAGGGATTATGCTGAAATCATCTCCACATCACAAGTTTCTAAAAATGGAGTATAAAGAAAAAGTAGTAATGAAATGGAGTATAAGACCTCTTGATTAAGTTACAACTTCTCTCCTTTTTACTACTGACCACACAGTGTTGTTATAAAGATCAAATAAGGTAATGGACTGAAAACACTTATCTGGTACCGACAGAATGGATACGGATATAATAAATACATATAGGACATTAAAGCACACACAAGCTTCTCATTCTCTAATTTGATTCTTGAAACTACCTATTGGATAGACAGGAAAAATAGTGCTCTTATGTCCATTTTTTCAGATGAAGAAACTGAGGCTTAGGAAACTTGAAGTGGTGGCTACGCTTCCTTGAGATAATATGACTTCCTAAGCGGGCAGGGCTACAGAAATCCAACGCAGAGCACGGCTGTGCACCCAACTGCTACAGCACAGGAAAGGACTCTGTCGGAGTTCAGGGTCACACTGACTAAAGGCTTGTTTTCAGTTCCTTTTAAAAGAAGAATTGCTTATTGACCAGGATTATGTCCATTTCCAAAACCAGCTTTATGATAACTAATGCAAATCTATTTAATGCTATGTTTTCAGTTCTGGACAAAACCAGAGAGAACACAGCCTTTCGCTAAGGCCTTTGTTTGTTTCAAAATATAAATGAAAAAGAAAATAGCAATTGTTCTCTGCCCTTCTTGCTGGTCACCCCACACTCCTATTTCCTCAACTCTCCAAATCCCTTTAATGTCTTCCTGGTAGACCATCGCCATAGAAATCTGCTGGAACTCTCCGACCAAGTCCAGCCCGCCTGTTCCTCTTTAGACTTCACCTGTGCCAAAGCTCTTCCCAGGAATCTGTACTTTTTGACTAAACAGGCAAAAGTGAATAGCGGTAGGAAAATGATTGCTTTTATTTCTAATGCAAAAAGCAACTACTTCTTTTTGTGTTGAAGCCCAAAGAATATGCATAGACGGCTTTGTCACCAAAGTCAAGTCATCTCATATTGCCAAATGGCATAGCCCACTTCTGAGTTAATGAAGCATTTTGGTTTTTAATACTCTAGTGACTGAAAGAACTGTAATGAATCTCCCTGACTTGGATTTCAGGGCATGGACCTGCTAATCAATGGCTTGGAAAAGTCACCTTCAAGGTTGTCAAAGTAATACATTGTACTCTATTTCTCCTGATATAGAAAACCACTCTCTTTTCTTGTTTAAGAGGGTATGGCTTGCATATTTGGGAGTCTACCAAAAGCTAAAAGAGTATCATTTTCACAGGGATTATTACCCATAGCCCATGAGATTGCAGTTCAAAATACCCAAATTTGAAACTGCACACCCAGAGAAAGAAGAAACTACAGTAAATATTGCAGGGTGTTCTTTGTCAAATGCACTGTTTTCTGTTCTGGTTGCAGTCATGTTTTGGTTTAAAATTTTCAAATACAATAGAAAGCATTTCATCCAAAGGAACCTACAGCATGGCAGTTGTACAAGTTCGCCCTTCTGATTTACGGTCCCGTGGGAGGAGGATGTACATTCCACAGCAGAGGTCCTCTGTGTGTCTGGGGGCTCAGGGACCTTCTTTTATCTCTCATTCTTAATTTGCATTAGTGTTTCAACTGAACAATGTGCTTTCTGTTTAAGCTGACACACACATTTCTGGAGTCTGTTTGCAGCATAAAACCCCAGGGTAGAGAGAGCAATCCAGAGGAGACCCAGCAGTCTGACATGCTGTGGTTACCGTCATGTGCCCATTTAAAGCACGTCCTTAACTACAGGGACAGTCCCGGTTTCTTTGCTGTCAGGTGTATCTTGTATTTTTCTCCTTTCTTCTCTGCTCAGTAAACTGCTACTCCTCTCCTGAAACTTGGTACAAATATCAACTTTCTTGGAAAGCTTTTTCCAGTCTGTGGTTATTCTTTTTCTTTATATTCTTATAGTTTCCTGAACATACCTATAATAGTATAATGTGCTCAAGTCACTTAGTCATGTGTGACTCTTGGTGACCCATGGATTGTAGTCCACCAGACTCCTCGGTCCATGGGATTTTCCAAGCAAGAATGCTGGAGTGGGTTGCCATTTCCTCTTCCAGGCGGCCTTTCCAACCCAGGGATCGAACTCTAGTCTCTTGCATTTCCTGCATTGGCAGGCAGGTTCTTTACCACTGAGTCCCTGGGAAGCCCAATAATATAACACTTATCACCTGACATCGTGTGTGTGTGTGTGTGTGTGTATATATATATATATGTGTGTGTGTGTGTGTGTGTATAATGAGTGTGAATGTGTGTATATATATACACACACATGCATATATATGTGTATTTTTATTTCACCAAAGTTGAATTCTTCAAGGGCAAAGAGCATCTTCTCTGCGGCTGGTCCCTTTTTTAGAGCGCGTGGAACAGAGCTGGCAGAAAATGCTTACAGGAGACGTGTGCTCTGACAGGGGACCATGATCAAAGTGCCTTGATAGACAGACTCTGGCTATGTTTGAACCACTCGTGAATCATTTTCCCCTCCTCTACTTAGAGAGAAGTATTTTTAGGATCTCTAATGTGTCTTTAAATAAAAAGTCACAGGGAACTTCCAGGCTTAACTGATTTACTAGCCAAAGTAGATTGAACCTGTGCAGGTCACAGCTTCTGAGGGATCTTTTAATAGCTGGTTAAATGCAAAAGGAGCATACAAGCCCCAAGGTTCTTTGAAGGCAGATACATTTTCAGAAAAGTAATCCTCTTCTGAAGGGATGGCAAAGCTTAAATTATAAAACTCAAAGCATTTGTCTGCTCTTTAGTAGTGCTATTATAGCAGACAGTCCTCAGGGGTGTATGGATTTATTCCAAAGGTTAGCTTAGTTGCTTATCGAAATTTAACTGCTCATGACTGCAGCATATTTCATTCTGGCCACAGTCCAGTAGTGAGATCTCTGGGATCCAGCTGGAGGGCAGCCCCATCACTTTACCTCTCTGTGTGGCCATGTAACCAGGCCGAACAGGGGACTGAAGGCGTCTGACCAAAATGTGATGACCTGGCCCGTAGGCACAAGATATAAACAAGCTACTCAGAAAATATTAGACCAAATATGACCAACAAGACCAAGGAGAAATGTTCACCCTTATAAATATTCCAAATGAGAAACTTACCAGTAACAAACCAGGATGATATGCCATTTTCCCCATCAAAAATGCACTTATTTAAAGGACCAGTGATATAAACTGAGCCCTTCTCTATTCTGCATATCGTGTGAGAATACATTTGAGGACAATGACAAGAGGCATGTTTGCCAAGAGGCATGAATTTGGATTCCACAGTTCAATTCCCAGAATCTCGCCTAAGGAAATAACCAGAGATATGCACCTAGACTTAATCACAAGGGTTTTTATTTAATGTTCTTATGATATAAAAAATTGCAAGTTACACTGCATGCTCAAAATGAAAAATTTGCCTAAATAAATAGTATCAATTGCTTACATAAAATTTGATGTAAATAACTGTAAGAATCTGTATAGACAAAAAACCTGAACAAGATCAGAGTCTATTAGCAACATATAGCAATATAGACAAGGTTTTTATATGTTTGCATCTTGTAAAAAGGGCTTCCTCAGTGGCGCTGGTGGTACAGAACTCACCTGCCAGTGCCAGAGACATAGGAGACTTGGATTTAATCCCTGGGCACGGGAGATTCCCTGGATCAGGGCATGGCAACCCACTCCAGTATTCTTGCCTGGAGAATCCCATGGACAGAGGAGCCTGGCGGGTGACAGTCTATGGGGTCACAAAGAGTCAGACATGACTGAAGTGACAGCAGACACACTCAGCACATGTGCCAAGCAAGGGCAATGAGTCATGGGGGAGGGGAGTGGGGGTCAATACGAAAGTAAATCATAATATATAACTATATATAAAATGAAAATATAAGTATATACAAGAAAATATATATGAAAATATAAGTATATACAAGAAAAATAAGACCAAGAAGAGAGGGATTAACTGTGCACATAGATGTGGAGTTCAGTGAAAAGGTTACAGATAAAGTGATGATTCTAGAGAGCTTCAGAAGTCAAACTGCTTTCTAGAAATGGGCAAAGTGTGGGCATTTCAAATAGAGAAAGAGTGTACACTACGGTACAAAGAAATAAGCCAGTTATAATCAGCGAGTGTAGGAAACCGCCATGGCTGGAGACAGAGAATGCAAAGAAGCACACAGGTGGGTGAGGATCAAAACACAGATGCTTATTATTGTTGTTACTCACTCAGTCACGTCCAAATCTTTGTGACCCCAAAGACTGTAGCTCTCCAGGCTCCTCTGTCAATGGGAACCTCCAGGCAAGAATACTGGAGTGGGTTACATTTCCTTCTCCAGGCGATCTTCCCAACCTAGGAATAGAACCCGGGTCTCCTGCACTGTGGGAAGATTCTTCACTCTCTGAGCCACCAGGGAAGCCCATTAGTCATTGCTGTTGCTCAGTCACTCAGTCATGTCTGACTCTTTGAGACCCCATGGACTACAGCATGCCAGGCCTCCCTGTCCATCACCAACTCCTGGTGCTTGACCAAACTCATGTCCATTGAGTCAGTGATGCCATCCAACCATCTCATCCTCTGTCATCCCCTTCTCCTCCTGCCTTCAATCTTTCCCAGCATCAGGGTTTTTTCTAATGTGTCAGCTCTTCACATCAGATGGCGAAAGTATTGGAGCTTCAGCTTCAGCATCAGTCCTTCCAGTGAATAGTCAGGATTGATTTCCTTTAGGAATTGACTGGTTCGATCTCTTTTCAGTCGTAGGGACTCTCAAGAGTCTTCTCCAACACTACAGTTCAAAGCATCAATTCTTTGGCAGTCAGCCTTCTTAATGGACCAACTCTCACACCCATACATGATTACTGGAAAAGCCATAGTTTTGACTAGACGGACCTTTGTTAATAAAGTAATGTCTCTGCTTTATAATATGTTTTCTAGGTTGGCCATAGCTTTTCTTCCAAGGAACAAGCATATTTTAATTTCAGGGCTACAGTCACCATCTGCAGTGATTTTGGAGCTCAAGAAAAGAGCTGTCACTGTTTCCATTGTTTCCCCATCTATTTGCCATAAAGTGATGGGACCGGTTGCCATGATCTTAGTTTTTTGAATGTTTAGATTTAAGGCAGTTTTTCCACTCTCCTCTTTCACCTTCATCAAGAAACTCTTTAGTTCCTCTTCATTTTCTGCCATTAGAGTGGAATCATTTGCATATCTGAGGTTGTTGATATTTCTCCTGGTAATCTTGTTCCCAGCTTGTGATTCATCCAGCCAGGCATTTTGCATGATGTATTCTGTATATAAGTTAAATAAACAGAGTGACGGTGTAAAGCCTTGGCATCGTCTTTTCCCAATTTTGAACCAGCCCATTGTTCAATGTCTTATTCTGACTGTTGCCTCTTGACCCACATACAAGTTTCTCAGGAGAGATGTATGTTGGTTTGTTATCCCCATTTCTTTCAGGAGTTTCCACAGTTGTTGTGATCCACAGGGTCAAAGGTTTTAGCATAGGCAATGAAGCAGAAGTAGATGTTTTTCTAGAATTTTCTTGCTTTCTCTATGACCCAAATGATATTGGCAATTTGATCTCTGGCTCCTCTGCCTTTTTGAAACCCAGTTTGTACTTCTGGATATTCTTGTTTCATGTACTGCTGGAGCCTAGCTTGAAGTATTTTGAGCATGACCTTACCAGCATGGGAAATGAACACAGTTTTACAGTAGTTTAATCATTCTTTGGCACTGTCCTTCTTTGGGATTGGAATGAAAACTGACCTTTTCCAATCTTTTGGCCACTGCTGAGTTTTCTAAATTTGCTAACATATTGAGTGCAGCACTGTAACAATATCATCTTTTAGGATTTTAAGTAGCTCAGCTAGAATTCCATCACTTCCACTAGCTTTGCTTGTAGTAATGCTTCCTACAACCCACTTGATTTCACACTTTAGGATGCCTGGCTCTAGGTGAGAGACCACACCATCGTGGTTATCTGGGTCATTAATACCTTTTTTGTATAGTTCTTCTGTGCATTCTTGCTGCTGCTTCTTAATCTCTTCTGCCTCTGTTAGGTCTTTATTGTTTCTTTCCTTTACTGTGCCCCTCCTTGAATGAAACGTTCCCTTGATATGTCCAAGTTTCTTGAAGATATTTCCAGTCTTTCCCATTCTATTGTTTTCCTTTACTTCTTTGTATTGTTCATTTAAGAAGGCCTTATCTCTCCCTGCTATTCTCTGGAACTCTGTGTTCAGTTGAGTATATCTTTCCCTTTTTCCTTGTGTTTCTCTTCTCTTCTTAGCTATTTGTAAATCCTCCTCAGACAACCACTTTTCCTTCTTGCATTTCTTCTTCTTTGGAACGGTTTTGGTCACTGCCTTCTGTACAGTGTCACAAACCTCTGTCCATAGTTCTTCAGGGCCTCTGTCTACCAGATCTAATCCCATGAATCTACTGGTCACCACTACTGTAGTCCCAGGGGATAAGGGTAGGGGTTGGGGGTTTTTGGAGAGAGATGAATTGGGAGATTGGGATTGACATATACACACTACTATATATAAATTAGATAACTAATATGGACCTAGTGTATAGGACAGGACACTCTACTCAACACTCTGTAACAGTCTAAATGGGGAAAGAATCTAAAAAAGAATGGATATATATGTATATGTGTCATATATAACTTACTCACTTTCCTGTACACCTGAAACTAACACAGCATTATAAACTAACTATATTTCAAAAAATTATTTAAAATAAGTAAATAAAATATTTTTTTAAAAACTCTCATGTTGATTTAATAGTTAGATCACCAAAAAAACTATAAATGTATGGGGAAATTCCTTCTCCCCAACACTAGGTTTTTCTAGGACTCAATTAAGAAGCAAAGCACATCAGTTCAGTTCAGTTCAGTCGCTCAGTTGTGTTCGACTCTTTGTGACCCCATGAACTGTAGCACGCCAGGCCTCCCTGTCCATCACCAACTCTCAGAATTCACTCAAACTCATATACATCGAGTCGGTGACGCCATCCAGCCATCTTATCCTCTGTTGTCCCCTTCTCCTCCTGCCCCCAATCCCTCCCAGCATCAGAGTCTTTTCCAATGAGTCAACTCTTCGCATGAGGTGGCCAAAGTACTGGAGTTTCAGCTTTAGCATCATTCCTTCCAAAGAACACCCAGGACTGATCTCCTTTAAAATGGACTGGTTGAATCTCCTTGCAGTCCAAAGGACTCTCAAGAGTCTTCTCCAACACCACAGTTCAAAAGCATCAATTATTTGGTGCTCAGATTTCTTCACATTCCAACTCTCACATCCATACATGACTACTGGAAAAACCAAGCCTTGACTAGACAGACCTTTGTTGGCAAAGTAATGTCTCTGCTTTTCAATATGCTATCTAGGTTGGTCATAACTTTCCTCCCAAGGAGTAAGCATCTTTTAATTTCATGGCTGCAAACAACATCTACAGTGATTTTGGATCCCAGAAAAATAAAGTCAACCACTGTTTCCAATGTTTCCCCCATCTATTTCCCATGAAGTGATGGGACCAGATGCCATGATCTTAGTTTTGTGAATGTTAAGCTTTAAGTCAACATTTTAACTCTCCTCTTTCACTTTCATCAAGAGACTTTTGAGTTCCTCTCCACTTTCTGCCATAAGGGTGGTGTCGTCTGCACATCTGATATTATTGATATTTCTCCCAGCAATCTTGATTCCAGCTTGTGCTTCTTCCAGCCCAGCATTTCTCATGATGTACTTTGCATATAAGTTAAATAAGCAGGGTGACAATATACAGCCTTGACGTACTCCTTTTCCTATTTGGAACCAGTCTGTTGTTCAATGTCCAGTTCTAACTGTTGCTTCCTGACCTGCATATAGGTTTCTCAAGAGGTAGGTCAGGTGGTCTGGTATTCCCATCTCTTTGAGAATTTTCCACAGTTTATTGTGATCCACACAGTCAAAGGCTTTGGCATAGTCATTAAAGCAGAAATAGATGTTTTTCTGGAACTCTCTTCCTTTTTCCATGATCCAGTGGATGTTGGCAATTTGATCTCTAGTCCCTCTGCCTTTTCTAAAACCAACTTGAATATCTGGAAGTTCACAGTTCACATATTGCTGAAGCCTGGCTTGGAGAATTTTGAGCATTACTTTACTAGCGTGTGAGATGAGTGCAATTGTGCAGTAAGTAGTTTGAGCATTCTTTGGCATTGGTTTTCTGTGGGATTGGAATGAAAACTGACCTTTTCCAGTCTTTAGGCCACTGCTGAGTTTTCCAATGTTGCTGGCATATTGAGTACAACACTTCCACAGCATCATCTTTTAGGATTTTAAATAGCTCAACTGGAATTCCATCACCTCCACTAGCTTTGTTCATAGTGATGCTTTCTAAGGCCCACTTGACTTCACATTCCAGGATGTCTGGCTCTAGGTGAGTGATCACACCATCGTGATTATCTTGGTCATGAAGATCTTTTTTGTACAGTTCTTCTGTGTATTCTTGCCACCTCTTCTTAAT
>NW_011494808.1:10608855-10619943 GCF_000754665.1 Bison bison bison
GATTATCTTGGTCATGAAGATCTTTTTTGTACAGTTCTTCTGTGTATTCTTGCCACCTCTTCTTAATGTCCTCTGCTTCTGTTAGGTCCATACCATTTCTGTCCTTTATCAAACCCATGTTTGCATGAAATGTTCCCTTGGTATCTCTGATTTTCTTGAAGATATCTCTAGTCTTTCCCATTCTGTTGTTTTCCTCTGTTTATTTGCATTGATCACTGAGGAAGGCTTTCTTATCTCTCCCTGCTATTCTTTGGAACTCTGCATTCAGATGCTTATATTTTTCCTGTTTTTTTGTTGTTTTCCTCTGTTGTTTTCCTCTGTTTATTTGCATTGATCACTGAGGAAGGCTTTCTTATCTCTCCCTGCTATTCTTTGGAACTCTGCATTCAGATGCTTATATTTTTCCTTTTCTCCTTTGCTTTTCACTTTTCTTCTTTTCACAGCTATTTGTAAGGCCTTCCCAGACCTCCATTTTACTTTTTTGCATTTCTTTCCATGGGGAAGGTCTTGATCCCTGTCTCCTGTACAATGTCATGAACCTCCATCCATAGTTCATCAGGCACTCTGTCTAGCATATCTAGTCCCTTAAGTCTATTTCTCACTTCCACTGTATAATCATAAGGGATTTGATTTAGGTCATATATGAATGATCTAGTGGTTTTCCCTACTTTCTTCGATTTAAGTCTGAATTTGGCAATAAGGAGTTCATGATCTGAGCCACAGTCAGCTACCGGTCTTGTTTTTGCTGACTGTATAAAGCTTCTCCATCTTTGGCTGCAAGGAATGTAATCAATCTGATTTTGTTGTTGACCGTCTGGTGATGTCCATGTGTAGAGTTTTCTCTTGTGTTGTTGGAAGAGAGTGTTTGCTATGACCTGTGCGTTCTTTTGGCAAAACTCTATTAGCCTTTGTGCTGTTTCATTCCATATTCCAAGGCCAAATTTGCCTGTTACTCCAGGTGTTTCCTGACTTCCTACTTTTGCATTCCAGTACCCTATAATGAAAAGGACATCTTTTGGGGGTGTTAGTTCTAAAAGGTCTTGTTGGTCTTCATAGAACTGTTCAACTTCAGCTTCTTCAGTGTTACTGGTTGGGGTATAGACTTGGATTACTGTGATATTGAATGGTTTGCCTTGGAAACGAACATAGATCATTCTGTCATTTTTGAGATTGCATCCAAGTACTGCATCTTGGACTCTTTTGTTGACCATGATGGTTACTCCATTTCTTCTAAAGGATTCCTGCCCACAGTAGTAGATATAATGATCATCTGAGTTAAATTCACCCATTCCAGTCCATATTAGCTCACTGACTCCTAGGATGTTGACGTTCCTCTTGTCATCTCCTGTTTGACCACTTCCAATTTGCCTTGATTCATGGACCTGACATTCCAGGTTCCTATGCAATATTGCTCTTTACAGCATTGGACCTTGTTTCTAACACCAGTCACATCCACAACTGGGTATTGTTTTTGCTTTGGCTCCATCCTTTCATTCTTTCTGGAGTTATTTTTCCACTGATCTCCAGTAGCAATATGGGCACCTACCGACCTGGGGAGTTATTCTTTCAGTATCCTATCATTTTGCCTTTTCATACTGTTCATGGGGTTCTCAAGGCAAGAATACTGAAGTGGTTTGCCATTCCCTTCTCCAGTGGACCACATTCTGTCAGACCTCTCCACCATGACCACCTGTCCTGGGTGGCCCCACAGGCATGGCTTAGTTTCATTGAATTAGACAAGTCTGTGGTCCATGTGATTAGATTGACTAGTTTTCTGTGATTATGGTTTCAGTGTTTCTGCCCTCTGATGCCCTCTCGCAACACCTACCATCTTACTGGGGTTTCTCTTACCTTGGACGAGGGGTATCTCCTCACCGCCGCCCCTCCTGACCTTGAACATGGAGTAGCTCCTGTAGTGCCTCCTTCGCCCACTCAGCCACCACTCCTTGGGTGTGGGGTAGCTCTTCCCGGCTGCTGCCCCTGACCTCGGAAGTGGGGTAGCTCCTCTAGGCCACTCCTGCGCCATTGCAGCCTGGCACTCTCGGCTGCTGCCCCAACCTTGGACATAGGCAAAGCACATACTTACATTTAAAATGCCAAACCAACCAACCAACCAAACAAACAAAAAAATACCCCACAAAAAACAGCTTTTTCAGGCCCAATAACCCTTGCTCAGAATGATCAATAATAAATGTACAGATTGTACTCACTTTACTGACAAAATGATCAGTAAAATAAAATTTAATTGTTGGTCAACCACAAGTAATAAAATTTTGTGATTCACTGATATTTCTAATTTAGATTTTAAAGTAAATTGGGAAACCTGTTTAGCTGCATTGACAATTTGGTTCAATGAATGTGAAAAGTAAGGGGGAATAATCATAATAAAAAGAATATCTTTGTTAAAAAACTGCATTTTCTGACATTCCTTTTAAATGTCTGACTTTGTGATTAATGGATAAGCTTTTTGTTTGAAGCTGTGGAATTATAGTGGTTTCTCAGAATATAAAGAACCAGCAATTTTTTTTTAGAAGCCAATATTAGGTTTTAGCTATTTTTTTAAAATAGTGACTTTCTACCCTTTTAAGAACCATTTATGACTTTTATCATTCATCAATTATAGGTTGTAGAAAATACGAAACATACAGCTGAACAACATTTATGACCTCCGGCTCCAGCCAAGCTTTCTTTGTCCTAGTCCTTCATTTCCCAGAGGAGGCACATTTTTTCAGCTAAAACCTCTACCCAATGAAAATTGTTAAATAAAAATAATGCTGCAATTAAACTAGCTTCAAAAAGTTGAAAGCACAAAAAAAGTCCTGATGTATACATTTTTTAAAAATTTCCATTAAAAAAAAAAAACATGTCTTTTGTGGGTTAAGAATTTATATTCTGTTTTTAAAAAGCTTATCTTTTCAGTGTTCAACTCTTTGTGGTGCTATATAACAATGTGCAATCATGTTCTAGATGGAAATTAAAGTCATTTTTTGAAAACCCAGCCAATTTACCTGCCCTTCACTGCTTAATACCATTAGGCAGTCACTTGCTTTGCATCAAAGTCTTGTAAAAGCGATTGTGTCTAAAGCCCTTTGTGGAATCCAAAGTAGAATACCAATAGCCAAAGAACAGCCTGTTCTTACATTTTAAAGAGTGGAACTCATTTGTGGGATGAGCTTCAAAACTAAATTTGAAAAAAAGAAACTTCTATTAACATAAGCATGAAATAGTTCAGATCTAGAGAATTCTTAGACTGAAATAAGAATGGCTGGAAAAGAGTATTACAAATAATAAAGAGTTCAACTACCCATGAGACATTGGAAATCAACACTACTCTCAGAGTCAGAAGACTCTCTGGTTCTGATATTGGAATGAATTTTGCTGGTAGGATATAATTTAAATGCTGGAAGGTTGGCATCCAAAGACATGGGCTCCAATCCTAACTCTAGTAATTCCAGTTGTGTAATTTGAATGTAAACAAATTATATCCAGAAATCTCAAATTAATTCCTATATTTAATTAATGATTATCATAGATTTTAGCTGTTGACTGGAAAATATGCACAATGTGGGTAAGTTGTATTGGGAGTAAAATGAAGATGATAGCCTGGGAATCAGAATTATAGATAGCTCTGAGAACCTGCTCTGAAGAGGTACAAGGAGAGGTCAGTATACACATGATTTTGGTGAAGGGAAATACATACCATCTAACACATACTTTTTGCAGGAAGTTGTTGCTAGTCATGAGGAGCAGACATCACCATGAAGGATTTTGGTACTTTTCTAGATATGAAGAGATGCAAGAATTTGGCTCATAAAATGTACTGAAAATATCTACCTAAGTGAAGACTGTTCTGCCAGCTTTTCCCAGAGCACAGATGCCTCATTCCTGAACTCCCCCATGGATTCCTTTCAGAGGATATTGAAGGTCAGGAGTTGCAGTCCATCATGATTTAATTCTTGTGGAGGTGGATGGGAAGTGCCAATCTTTAGTTGGCAACTTCATAAGGTTTTTGAAACAATGAAACAGTTTGATGCTTGGGATAGTAATTGGCAAAGAGTAAGGACTTGCCTGAAGTGCAGGAGACCCAGGTTTGATCCCTGGCTTGAGAAGATCCCCTGGAGAAGGAAATGGCACCCACTCCAGTCCTCTTGCCTGGAGAATCCCATGGACAGAGGAGCCTGGTGGGCTACAGGCCATAGGGTCCCAAAGAGTCGGACAGGACTGAGCGACCAACATTTACTTACCTAAGGACACAATACGTGTTAGTCAGCTAATTAATCATGTAAACCTGGACAATGAGAATACATTGTCTTTTCATCATCAAACACTGGGTTTGAGTTCCTGACTTTAGGTGTTCCTCAAGCCTATAAAGTACATATTATCTCTAGTGAAGAAATAAAAACTGTGGCACACAGAGATACAGGCAATTTTCCAAAGGATGCAGAAAGCCACGGTTCAGTCCCATATATGTGCAGTTCACAATGCTTGTATCATTTTACCATGTTGCTCTCAAAGGCACTTAACAGTCCTGTGTCTCAGAAAAGCTTATTTCAAAACTCAGTGATTCTTGTTCTGGATAAGATGGAGGGAACATATTCTAATCTAAAAGCTGATTTAAAAAAAATGACCCCAGTCCTGACAAATATCATATTACCTCCCTTCCAGACTATATAGGTCTTTTGCTTTTTATGAATCTGGTCAAAGTAGAAACGTCAATCTTACCACCTGTCAGTACATTGCTATAGAAATAATTTATATTGCAAGCAAACATGGGTTCCAAATAGTGATATCTTCTCTCAAGGTCTCAAGAGGCCCCATCATATTTGCCAACTCTGTAGACATCAGTGCTCTAGCTCCCAATTTCCAGAAAATATCCAAGAAATAAATTTAAGTTGGCTCTTATCCTGGGGTTCATAGAATCCTTGTAGAGAGTTCATTGATTTGAATGGAAGAAAAATACATCTTAAAGTTGCTATTACATTTGTTATATAGCAGTAGATAATTATAGATCTATTTGATATATTACATGTCTTTCAATTATAATTCTGGTGGAAAACTAATAACAATAACAACATTGGTATCAAATAGTATCTGTGGCTTTGTCACCAAGGTCACAATTACTTCGTGTCATTTTACATTCATTGTAGATATATCTCAAAACACTACATTTTGACTAATTCAAGATTATATTAGTTATTAGATGTATTGGTAAATCTTTTATTTATTATTCTTATAAAGAAAAAATATATTGGAATAGTACAAATTTAAAAAATATTTACGTAATTATATTTAAATATCATTGGTTTCTTTTATAATGCTATTCATTTTGTTGTATGCATTTAAAAGTATTATTCTTCAAAATAAATTTCAAACTACCAAACACAACAAGAGCACTGGATGAACAAAACAAAACCAAGAACCCCCTAAATCAAAGGTCAGAGCACAGTAATCCTAATCACCCAGCCCTGGTAACTCCAAACAATGGAAAGGTAGTCTTTAAAAAGTCACTAATAATTGATTGATTACAGTTTATTGATTTATTGATATGTATTTATTTATTTGCCAAACATGAAATTATTCTTGTAATCATTAGCAATCAGCGTAAGTTGGAGCTGGCAGCTCTGGGCTTGACTTGCAGCAGAAAATAAAGTCTAGTATTCCCTTCAGCCATTCCATCTTTAAGGACATTTCCAGAATCCCAGTAATTAGAGGTGGGATTATTAAGTAATTCTAGGACGCAAAGCAGTCATATCATTTATCTTTTGCTAAAATATAATATACATGAATCTTTGTTCAAAAATTCTTGATGAGACTTTGATCTTTGACTAGGTTGCTACAAATGGCATTTATTTCACTCTTTTTTATGGTTGAGTAATACGATGGACAGGGAGGCGTGGCGTGCTGCGATTCATGGGGTCACGAAGAGTCGGACACGACTGAGCAACTGAACTGAACTAAACTGAACTGAATGCTACATTGCATCCATATAACTGTCCAAACTATTTCTTTACTAAGCTTTATCTTCTTCTCTTTTGTTTGGAAGCATCCAGTGACCCCCTGCCATCTACAGCATAGAGCCGGGTTTCTTTCTTGGGCATCCAGACGTCTTGTAGCCCAGCCCTGCTGGTACCCGCTGCCTTCATCTCCTTCACGTAAGCCTCCACATAGATGCCCCCATTTGTTACACCTTTAAATCCCCATGCCACTGTTCTGGTATGCATTTACTCCAGCAGTGTGGAAGTGTTTCTTCTACCCTCCACATTTATCTGAATACAAAGCTTAATTTATTGTAAGAACAAAGTTACAAGTCATATTTATAGAATACCTCCAAATTCTTAAAACGCATTCCACTGATTTTCTAACTTGTGGTTTTTGATCCTCACCAGGCTATAGTGAAGTGAAGTCACTCAGTCCTGTCCGACTCTTTGTGACCCCATGGACTGTAGCCCACCAGGCTCCTCCACCCTTGGGATTCTCCAGGCAAGAGTACTGGAATGGGTTGCCATTTCCTTCTCCAGGGGATCTTCCTGACCCAGGGATCGAACCCAGGTCTCCCGCATTATAGGCAGATGCTTTACTGTCTGAACCACCAGCTGCTGCTGCTGCTGCTGCTGTTGCTGCTGCTGCTAAGTTGCTTCAGTCATGTCCGACTCTGTGCGACCCCATAGACGGCCTCCTACCAGGCTCCTCTGTCCCTGGGATTCTCCAGGCAAGAACACTGGAATGGGTTGCCATTTCCTTCTCCAGGGGATCTTCCTGACCCAGGGATCGAACCCAGGTCTCCCGCATTATAGGCAGATGCTTTACTGTCTGAACCACCAGCTGCTGCTGCTGCTGCTGCTGTTGCTGCTGCTGCTAAGTTGCTTCAGTCATGCCGACTCTGTGCGACCCCATAGACGGCCTCCTACCAGGCTCCTCTGTCCCTGGGATTCTCCAGGCAAGAACACTGGAGTGGGTTGCCATTTCCTTCTCCAATGCATGAAAGTGAAAAGTCAAAGTGAAGTCGCTCAGTCATGTCCGACTCTTAGCGACCCCATGGACTGCAGCCTACCAGGCTCCTCCGTCCATGGGATTTTCCAGGGAAGGCTATTAATAGATAGGACCGATTTTAGTTTGACCAATTTACAGATAAGGAAAGTGATTCAAAATAAGGTTATGAGTGCAATAGTGAGTTAAAAAAAAAATCAACTAAAAGTTTTGAGTCATTACTGTTTTCCAATTATGCCACGTATTCCACCAGCTAAAACTCACACTCAGGAGGTTAGAATTCCAACAACTGAGCAAGTGGCAACTCCATCCTCCCAATGGAAATGTGCAATGCTCTCCCGCAGGGTGAGTAATTGGCCACTAGGATTCTCCCAGACAAAGATGCTCTGCCATGGAACTGACTGCAGGCCCTGGAAAGCCTCTCATTTCACCCCATCTCCCTGCCGAGGTGAGAGCTGCTGTTGACTTAACACCTTCAGCTTTTGGTCGCTTCTTAGGTGGATCTGCATGATGGGAAACTAGACGTGTCCAACCCAGACGAGTCCACTGGGACTCGGGGTGAACCCCTGAGACTGTCAGGAGAGTTGGTGTCAAATGGAACATGATGAAATCTTGTAAGAACTGAAGGGGCTAAAAACATTGCAGATTGGCTACAACAGCAGAGAAAACAAGAAAAATGTTTACTGGTGAGAGAAAGAAAGAATAAAAATCACTATGAAGAGACAACAAAAAGCTGGAGCTCGCCGCATGTCACTCTTCTGATTGAAAGACACCTTTACTCAGCGAAGAAATTGCTCTACCTCAGCTTTTTTAAGGTCAATTTGGTTATTCTTATACTGACATGCATATTTTCACATTTTATATATTGAACGTGAATGGGTATTTTGGTCAAAATTGCACAGACAGTAACTATCTACCATTGGCAATTTTATAGAAAAACTTATCTGTTTTGAAAATATATCTTTCTTGTCTGAATGAGAGCCACCATCTATTTTTCTAACATGTTAATACTAGAAAATTTGGTATTCTGACTGTAAATATACATCCTAATAGCAGAGGGTGTGGAGGAGAGGAGAAAAACCAGTGGTGTTTCCTAGGCCCCCACGATGAGCTCAGATGTTTACCCAGATCTTATTTTATTTGGTGGCAAACTTAAAAGATCTTTCAGTCTACATTTTGGAAATAAATAACTGGAGAGTTAGAAGGATTAAGCAATAAACCCAAGACCCCTCTACCAGTAGGTGTCTGACCCACAGTTGAACGAGGTGTGTTTTTCTCAAAACTGTTGCCTTATCCACTTAGCACAGCATCTGCCACACATCCGATGACCACATGGTAATGAAATTTCTTTCAATATTTTTCTGATATATTAAAAACAGAATGAAAATAAAAAAAAAAAAAAACCAACCTACAAAGAGGTATGTATCTTTGTAGAAAAGTTGGAAAAAAAAGGTTTATCTCTTAAATGTGCAAAATTTGTATTCTTGCTACTCTCAGCAGTGAAGAGTCATTGCAAACCTATTAAACCACAAAGATCATATGCTTATTTCTCCAATCCACAAAGACATGAGAAGTAAGAAGTGAGATACAGAAGTGAGGGGAAGCTCTCCATCGTCTTTGAAAAGAGATTAAGCAGCGCTCCCCCGACTGGGGAAGACGGACAGGCTTTCCTCAGCTTCTTTAAACGCTGGTGTCACAGCACTACTCTGCCGGCAGCACCAGTGCCAGGGACAAACTGGCTTCTTCCTGTGATGGAGCCTGTGCCAACCTAGCCAGTGTAGCTTTACAGCTTTGGTCTTTTCTCCTGTATTTCTTACCTTAATGATGCGAGGGAAGATGGACGTTTTTGTTTTTATCTAAAATAACCCCTTGCTTATATTTCATCTTTAAACTCTTTTCTTTTGCTGATCGGTATTGGAATTCCTAGGAGAAAAGTGTTGCATATAGCATAAATATGTTCTTGTCACTGGCATTAAGCAAATACTATCTGTTGTTTTGTTGTTGTTGTTGTTTGTTTACTCTTGTCATTTATTTTTTACTGGGATATTGTTGCTTTACAATGTTGTACAACAAAGTGAATTAGCTATATATATACATATATCTCCTCCCTCTTACAGTGATTAAAATGTCAAGATCTGGAATCAGACTCAGGAGGGTCAAATTCCAGTTATGTAATATGGCGATTATGCATTAGAGCAAATTAAACTTTTTTGGCTTCAGTCTCATCTTTAAAATGGGATGAGTCATAATAGTCTCACTATGTCCCATACATAGTGTTATTTCAAGGATTAAACGATGCGTGGCTCGCATTTAACTCAGTGCTTTTCACGTGAAAATCACTTATGATCATTGTTGCTGTGGTTCAGTCCATGAGTCATGTCCGCCTCTTTGTGACCCCATGGACTGAAGCACTCCAGGCTTCCCTGTCCTTCCCTACACCCTAGACCTTGCTCAAACTCGTGTTGATCAAGTCAGTGTTGCCGTCCAACCATCTCTTCCTCTATCAACCCCCTCTCTTCCTGCCCTCAATCTTTTCCAGCTTCAGTGTCTTTTCCAAGGAGCCCACTCTTCATATCAGGTGGTCAAAGTATTGGACCATTATTATTATTAGTTTTCATCCAATTATCCATTTAAACATGCAGAAGACTTCAGGAAAAGAAAAACTATATGTATCTCTTTGAAATGTGATTAGTGTCTCTCTGGGAAGGTCAGACTTGGCTTTTCTGAGTCTTACTTCTCAGTAAGTCTGGTGTGTGTGTGTGTTTTTCAACCTAATTCATCCCCTCTGAAACTGGATCCCAAGAGTGCAGGAAATTCAACAATTTCATCTCAGATGAAATGGAATTGAGTAACACAAGTGATGATACACTATAAATGCCCAAAGATTCTGCATATTAATACAGCCACCAACTTCTTCATCACGGAAGTGGCAATGACCGCACTGAAGGTCAATTAATCTCCACGTAAGGATTAAGTTTTATATGTTTAATATAAAATATTCCACAACCACATGATTCCTATAAGATCAATATTATAAGGTTAAAGCAAAAGGCAAATTATTCAGAAAATTCAAAGAAAGAACTATAGTAGCAAGGTCTAAATATCAATATCTAGAAGCTCAATATCAAGGTGAAAGCCAATCGTCAGTATCTCTGCTTGGCAGATAATCACCTTTTTGCTGTGTCTTCACATTATAGAGAGAAAATTTTGGTGTCTCTCCCTCTACATATCCTAAGGGCACAAGTCCTGTGAAACTAAGGTCTCACCCTTATGATCATGTTTAACTTTCATTATCTCCTGCAATCACTATGCCCAAATACTAGGTCATGGGAGTTAGGGATCCAACATATGAATTTTGAGGCAAACACAATTTAGCCCATAGCAAGGACACAGCTCAAACTACCACACAATTGCACTCATCTTACACGCTAGTAAAGTAATGCTCAAAATTCTCCAAGCCAGGCTTCAGCAATATGTGAACCCTGAACTTCCAGATGTTCAAGCTGGTTTTAGAAAAGGCAGAGAAGCCAGAGATCAAATTGCCAACATCCGCTGGATCATGGAAAAGGCAAGAGAGTTCCAGAAAAACATCTATTTCTGCTTTATTGACTATGCCTTTGACTGTGTGGATCACAATAAACTGTGGAAAATTCTGAAAGAGATGGGAATACCAGACCACCTGACCTGCCTCTTGAGAAACCTATATGCAGGTCAGGAAGCAACAGTTAGAACTGAACATGGGACAACAGACTGGTTCCAAATAGGAAAAGGAGTACGTCTGTATATTGTCACCCTGCTTATGTAATTTCTATGCAGAGTACATCATGAGGAACGCTGGGCTGGAAGAAGCACAAGCTGGAATCAAGATTGCCAGGAGACATATCAATAACCTCAGATGTGCAGATGACACCACCCTTATGGCAGAAAGTGAAGAGGAATTAAAAAGCCTCTTGATGAGAGTGAAAGAGGAGAGTGAAAAAGTTGGCTTAAAGCTCAACATTCAGAAAAGTAAGATCATGGCATCTGGTCCCATCACTACATGGGAAATAGATGGGGAAACAGTGGAAACAGTGTCAGACTTTATCTTTTTGGGCTCCAAAA
>NW_011494808.1:10620043-10620126 GCF_000754665.1 Bison bison bison
TGACCACATGGTAATGAAATTTCTTTCAATATTTTTCTGATATATTAAAAAAAGAATGAAAGTAAAAAAAAAAAAAAACCAAC
>NW_011494808.1:10620358-10627640 GCF_000754665.1 Bison bison bison
AAAAGCAGAGACATTACTTTGCCAACAAAGGTCCGTCTAGTCAAGGCTACCGTTTTTCCAGTGGTCATGTATGGATGTGAGAGTTGGACTGTGAAGAAAGCTGAGCGTGGAAGAATTGATGTTTTTGAATTGTGGTGTTGGAGAAGACTCTTGAGAGTCCCTTGGACTGCAAGGAGATCCAACCAGTCCATTCTGAAGGAGATCAGCCCTGGGATTTCTTTGGAAGGAATGATGCTAAAGCTGAAACTCCAGTACTTTGGCCACCTCATGCGAAGAGTTGACTCATTGGAAAAGATTCTGATGCTGGGAGGGACTGGGAGCAAGAGGAGAAGGGGACGACAGAGGATGAGATGGCTGGATGGTATCACTGACATGAGTCTGGGTGAACTCCAGGAGTTGGTGATGGTCAGGGAGGCCTGGTGTGCTGCGATTCATGGGGTCGCAAAGAGTCGGACACGACTGAGCGACTGAACTGAACTGAAGGACATAGCTCTGAAAATTTTTGATTCTGAAAATTTAAAAAAAAAAAAGGAAAATTTTATAACTCAGATATATATGCTTCTGAAGGGATTAGAAGAACCTGGTCTTTATGAAATGGGAATGGGTAACCAGAAGTAGCAAAGTAGCAGAGATAACTGAAAGGTAACAGAAGATAGAAAATGCAGTCAAGACTAAAATGTGCAACCCAGAGACTACTGATTACCTTACTAAGTCATTCTGGTAGACTTTGTTCCTAAAGCTTCCATTCTAACAGAGGAGTTACTGTGATGAAGGCACTCTCCTTAATATTTAGTGATTGTTTTAATTGCAGATTTTCAAGAAGAGAATTTCAGGAATAATTTTAAGATAAATTTAACATTTTAGTACTTGGTGTGAGAAGGGAAGTGGAAAGAGAGGTAAGTAGATAATTGGAAAATAATAAAGAAGGGAGATAATAAGATATGGACAAGTCAAAAGAACTCAGGAAGGAAATTTTTTTTAAAAGTAAGTGGTTTAAGACAATCAGCTGAGGAAATGGTAGAAATCAAGCAAATAATAGGATAAAGAGAAAAGCAGACTGTTACCTCAGGAACAGCACTTATGACATTAGCTTATTAAGAGATGATCTAAGTAATGTTAGTTTCAGGAGAATAATAAAAGGCTAAAATGATAAAGGAGTCCAAGTAATTATTTCATAGCAGTTTTAAAAATCTTGTTTCTTTTTACTTTGTAAGTTACTTTAAGGAATACTCCTTGTCTTGCATTGCCTGTTATACCCAAAGTACCTTGTAAACAAATTGAGTTCCACAAATATTTGTGGATCATTGAATTCAATAAACATGGATTATGTCTTTATTACCTACCAGATACTATGCTAGTTGCTAAGGATATAAAGATAAATATGTCTTAGTTTCTGGCCTCAGAGGCTTATCAACTCAAAGAGAAATATAGATACTCAATATTTATTCCTGAAATAGAAGCACAAGTCATCTGAAAACGTGAACTGTTGAACGGCACAGCACAGGGAAGTGTACTCAGTGCTCTGAAGTGAGCTAAATGGGAACGAAATCCAGAAAAGAGAAGATGTATGTAGACATACAGCTGATTCACTCTGCTCTGCAGCAGAAAGGAACACAACATTGCAAAGCAACTAAACTCTGATAAAAATTAATAAAAAAAAAAAAACATGAAGTGTTGAAGAGGGACTAAAAGCTCTGATTATGGAGAAAAGATAAAACTTTAAAGTGGAAATGGAAACTTCCATGTCCACTTACATTGGTTAACATGAGACGACATCCTTCTCCATATCAATATGAAATAATTCTAAATCTATACCAATGTTTGTAATCTTCAGTAGCTATTTACATTTTCAGATTTCCTACAAATGGATTTTTTTTCTTCTAGTTCTTCTATAAGTTAGATGCTTCCCTCATTTCCTGACCTTCATGCAGTGTGCAATCTGACAGTAATGAGCAGGAAGAAGAGCTGAATTTCTCCCCACGGCAGAGCTGCTGTGGGGCAGAGGGTTTAATGACGAGCCCTGGAGGTGTTTTAGTCTGAAAATTTGGAGAGAGTAGCATGGCAGATCATTCTTATTACTTACTTTAGTGGAGTATTATGTTCTCTTTCTTCTCTTTTGAGGTGAAACTCAGAGGCAGTTGTACTGCAGAATTCCATAGCTCTATTTGTGTGTTTAAATCCAACCCACTCATTCTAATTTCATCCTTGAAAGAACTAATCAGAACTCTACAGGTCCTTTCTAAGGCTAAGGATGGGAAACAAAAAGGAGGAAGTAAGGCCATCTAGTTTAAGCACAGGGCCACTTTTAAAATCAATTCAATTTCTACCAAAATTTCTCATCATAAAATTTCTGCCTGAAAGAGCCCAGCAAAAAATGCATTCCCTGCCAGGTTCCTCTGACACAGCTCAGGTTTACAGCTCTCCTTCAGAATTTCAGCAACCTTGGCTAAATCACCAGATGGGTCTGAAAGAATGTCATTACAATGCCCTTATGGGAGTTGGCAAATAGATGTCAACAAAAGCTTTGTGCTTTATCCAGAACAGTCCACGCTGAGAAGTCCAAAATCTAAATCTCACTGCTGAAAAATCTGCAACTAGAAAATAATTCCCCCCGAACTCTGCAGCCATGCTCCCTCTTTGCTCACTCTCTGTCTCCTCATTTTTCTTTTTAAGGAAGAAGCCCATGTTATTTAAACTTCAGGCTTTATAAGAACAAAATATTTTAAATGAGTTACAGTTTCAAAAGTTATAAAACAGGCTAAATCAAAGACACTGAACAATAGCAGCATTTTGGGGGGACTGAAGTCTCTGGGTACTTAAAACGATTCATTTGTGTGTGGGGGGTACACCACAATTTTACCCTTTTGTGTACTATCTCCTTTGTCTTATATTTGTTCCATGAAACAGACGGTGGGTCCTTCTCTGAGAAAAGATAAATCCACATGACCAGTTACTGGCACTGTTGGAAAGTTCTGTCTTCTGGATTACAACGGTATCCCCCCAGCCCCAAAACTGGCTTTGCAGAAAGCAGGGCACAAGCATTTCCAGGAGGAAACCTGTTAGGTTGTATCTGTGTCGGGCAGGCCACCTGGGTTGTCAAGCGGCCCATCTGTTCACGCTGGCAGGCTCTGTGAGAGGCAGGAGTGATTCTGCTAACCGTAATGTTCCACACAGCTGCCATGATCATCGAGGGAAGAGGCACCAAATGGCTCCCCCATGCTGGGGCCCCTCCACGCAAGAACACTGGTGCGGTGGAGAAGGGCACGAGGGCAGATGTCCTCGGCGGGAAGGAACAAGCAGCATATTTGCAAAGGATGCTTCTGGTCATGCTTGACGGGTGCGGGGTTGGAGTAAAGAAACACAGAACACTGAGCTGCAAAGAAGCAAGCAGAGAATCATGCTTCTGTGGAACAGTGTTAGCCTGTCATTATATTTCCATATGTGAGAAATAAAATATTGCCTCCGTATCAATCAGCAAAGCATATCACAGGCATCAGTGATTGCAGCCGCCTCCAAAGGTGAGTTGGTGAGCCCTGAGGGAACTCAGGAAGGAAAAAATACCTGCAAAAAACAAAACAAACAAAAAAAAACCCTGCCATCTAGCAGCCATCAGATGGCAGCCAGTCCCCAAGGTGCCCTGGGGAAAGTCAGGAGGTGAAAACACAGGATACCGGCCCTGGATAGCCGAGGTACACGTCACAGGAATGAGTCCGGTGAGTCAAACTCTTCCATGTTTCCATACAAAGGAAAGCACTAGCTTCCCTAACTTGAGACATCTGGTTTTCATTTAGTGAGAGTACTCTTTTGTTCCTCCAACTTGTCCTTTGTGTCAAAACTCCCACACACACCAGAGCCTCTGTTCACTTCCCAGAGCGGCTCTTCCCTTACTCGAGATGCTGCTTCCCAGACTTGAAGTCCTCAGTGTGTTTGCTGAGTCAAACACAGCTCTCATTTTTTTAGGTTGTGCATATTTTGGATTGGCCAAAAAGTTTGTTCAGGTTTTTCCATAAGATCCCTAAACAAACCTTTTTGGCCAAGCCAATGTATTTTAGTCAATATATGTATTGAGCAACTTAGTCATAATGATTGTACTGTGATATGTCCCTCACTATCTAAGCTCAGAGAGGAAGCCTAAATCCACCTAGATCTGGAAACCAGTGCTTTCCTTTCATGTCCCCATTTCTCAAGAGAACTTGTAGCCCGTGAAGAGGGTTTCTGGTGTCCGGGACTGGTGGGTGGCAAGGTTGTCCACAGCAACTGGGGTGGACATTTGGAGGATGACTCAGAGACTTTGATGTCCCCACACTGGAGGATGTCTCAGAGGCCCTGATGTCTCCAACCTGGAGGATGTCTCAGAGGTCTGATGTCCCCACCCTGGAGGATGTCTCAGAGGCCCTGATGTCTCCACGCTGGAGCATGTCTCAGAGGTCTGATGTCCCCACCCTGGAGGATGTCTCAGAGGTCTGATGTCCCCACCCTGGAGGATGTCTCAGAGGTCTGATGTCTCCACCCTGGAGGATGTCTCAGAGATCTGATGTCTCCACCCTGGAGGATGTCTCAGAGGCTCTGGTTTCCTTTCCCTTTTCCATTTAATCTCCTGACAGAGGTCCTTCTCACCTCTCCTTCCTCAAAGACTCAAATTCCTGTTTCAGTTTTGGCCCTGATCTGCACCTTCTAACTCTCTTCTCTATTTCAGTATTACCTAGACTTTGAGAGAGAAAAACTTACCTTACAATCTTATGCTAACTTCAAGTCTTTAGTTCATCCCTTACGGCAAACATTTCTTTAAGAATTTCTTTCAGCTTTTGAAAGAAAGAAAGTGGTAGTTGCTCAGTCATGCCCAACTCCGTGTGACCCCGTGGACTGCAGCCCACCAAGCTCTTCTGTCCATGGGATTTTCCAGACAAGGGTACTGGAGTGGGTTGCCCTTTCCTTCTCCAGGGGATCTTCCCAACCCAGGATCAAACCCGGGTCTCCTGCATTGCAGGCGGATTCGGCCTTTGGATGGGCTTAAAAAGAAACTGACTCACTGCCAACCACTGGCAGAAGTGTTGAAATTGTCTCCTTTAATTATTTTTAGGAAATGACAGAGGATGAGATGGTTGGATGGCATCACCGAATCAATTGACATGAGTTTGAGCAAACTCCAGGAGTTGGTGATGGACAGGGAAGCCTGGCGTGCTGCAGTCCATGGGGTTGCAAAAAGTCAGACACAAGTGAACGACTTCACTTACAGCCTGAGAGAAAATATAGACATAGGTTTTACAAGCCAGTGTTGCTTCTTAGCCTTAGGTAGAGTTGGGAAGATTAATATATTCACTCATACGTACATATGGATTACAGTGTTTCCTGAGTAATGCAGTGTATTAGCTACTTGTGGTCTTACTTCTGTACATAACTCACTGATTGATAATGAAAGCTTGTAACAGAGGAATGTGTCCTCATTTAGTGGTCTAAATGAAAGTAGAACCTACTTTACTTTGCACAGTGTACAGAGAAGAAGAGTGCAGGGCTTTCTCTTACTCTTTCTATGTTGTCAAAAAGTATATCTCTTATCTCTATGTATTTTATATGTTTCATAACAATATTTTTATGACAAATTTTACTAATGCAGAGTCCATGAAAGGCAAACGTTGGCTTCTATTATTGAAAAAGATGGCAGTTTCTTCCAAAATAAATTTTTCAATGAGCTAAAAACATTTGGTTTCAGAAAAAATACCAATTTATGTCCAGAAAAGAAAGAAAAAAGTATACCTCAAATTCAAAGCATCTAATGGCAGAAAGCCATTGGAACTGAAAGGGAACTACAAAATGGAACTAAAAAGGAAATAAAGAGCCTCTTCATGAGAATAAAAGAGGACAGTGAAAAAGCTGGCTTAAAACTCAACATTAAAAAAGTGAAGATCATGGTATCCAGTCTCATCACTTCATGGCAAACAGATGGGGGAAAAGTGGAAACAGCAACATATTTTATTCTCTTGGGCTCCAAAACCACTGTGGATGGTGACTGCAGCCATGAAATTAAAAGACACTCACTTCTTGGGAGCAAAGCTATGACAAACCTAGACAGCATGTTAAAAAGCAGAGACATCACATCTCTGTCAAGGGTCTGTCTAGTCAAAGCTATTGTGTATGGATTTGAGAGTTGGACTATGGTACGGGGAGGGAGGAGGGAGGAGGGTTCAGGATGGGGAACACATGTATACCTGTGGTGGATTCATGTTGATATATGGCAAAACCAATACAATGTTGTAAAGTTAAAAAAATTAAAAAAAGGGAAAAAAAAGTAATCAGAGTAATCTTGATAGAGAAAATTTGTTTTCAATTAAAAAAATTGGCAAGGGAAAAAAATAGAATAAAATAAAATGTGAAGAAAAAAAAGAAGAAAGCTGAGTGCTGAAGAATTGATGCTTTTGAACTGTGGTGTTGGAGAAGACTCTTGAGAGTCCCTTGGACTGCAAGGAAATCCAACCAGCCCATCCTAAAGGAAATCAGTTCTGAATATTCAGTGGAAGGACTGTTGCTGAAGCTGAAACTCCAATACTTTGGCCACCTAATGTGAAGAGCTGACTTATTGGAAAAGACCCTAATGCTGGGAAAGATTGAAGGAAGGAAGAGAAGGGGATGACAGAGGATGAGATGATTGGATGGCATCACCGACTCGATGGCATGTGTTTGAGCAAGCTCTGGGAGTTGGTGACGGACAGGGAGGCCTGGCATGTGATCAGTCCAGGGGATCACAGAGAGTCAGATTTGACTGACTGGCTGAACAACAGTGGAGGAGAAAGGTGTTGTTCAGGCCTGGAACTGGTGCAATTCTCCTTTTCAGGCCTCATAAGGGCTTTTCTGGGGCTCCCCTTGTAGCTCAGCTATGGGAGTGCCTACAGTGTGGGAGACCTGGTTCGATCCCTGGGTTGAGAAGATGTCCTGGAGGAGGGCATGGCTACCCACTCCAGGATTCTTGCCTAGAGAATCCTCATGGACAAAGGAGTCTGGTGGGCTACAGTCTGTGGGATCTTCCCTGATGGTAAATAATCTGCCTGCAATTTGGGAGACTTAGGTTCGATCCCTGGGTTGGGAAGATCCCCCAGAGGAGGGAATGAAAACCCACTCCAGTATTCTTTCCTGGAGAATTCCATGGCTAGAGGAGCCTGGTGGTCTGCAGTCTGTGGGGTCACAAAGAGTCAGACATGACTGGCAGCTAACACTTTCACACTACTAATGAGGCTCACGGCCCACTGGAAGTCAAATCCTCTGCCATCTTGGGCCCAGCTGGTTCTAA
>NW_011494808.1:10627740-10638739 GCF_000754665.1 Bison bison bison
CTTTGCAGCTTCCTCCTACACTTAGATAAGAGGGAGGCACAGAGGTGTAACACTGGTGCAACAGCCGTGGTGACTCAATCTTTATCCACGTCTGTGGAAACACTGTGTCATCTGAATAATTTTGAAGGCAGCAGGCTCAAAACTGACAAAGGAGTCTTCAACTGACTGTGAAATGTTCTGATGTTCAAGAGGAAGATTTGTGTTAAGGACAGACTCTTGTAAACAGTCATCTCTTCTCAGATAAGGAGGATAAGCATACAGGATCAGAACAAGGATCCTGACATACACTTCCACTTAGTCAAGGACTTAGCCTCAATTAATAAACATTGCAGTCAATCCCTTAACAGACGGTGGAGCTAGGATTGAAAAATGTGTGAGAACAAAGCATGGGATGGTTGGACGGCATCACTGACTTAATGGGCATGAGTTTGAGCTTATAGTGGATGCTGGGGTGTGTCAACTAGATTCCTTCTTCCGAATCAAGACTTCCCATAATTCTCAGCAATTTTGACTGTGACCACTCAGATATTTGTCCCCCTCTGCAGGAAGGACTTGCCTCCACTGAGGCCACATCCTGTGGGCAGCCAAGACCTGCAGAGAATGGACACAATGCTTTTTCCATTTCCTTCAGTAATGAAGGGAGTGAAGTGAGAGTTGCTCAGTCGTGTCCAACTCTGCGACCCCATGTACTAAACGGTCCGTGGGATTCTCCAGGCCAGAACACTGGAGTGGGTAGCCTTTCCCTTCTCCAGGGGATCTTCACAACCCAGGAATTGAACCCAGGTCTCTCACATTGCAAGTGGATTCTTTACCAACTGAGTCACCAGGGAAGCCCCAAGTGAAAGTGAAGGTACTTGGTCATGCCCAACTCTTTGGGACCCCATGGACTACACAGTCCAGGGAATTCTGCAGGCCATAATACTGGCATGGGTATCCTTTACCTTCTCCAGGGGATCTTCCCAGCCCAGGAATAGAACCAGGGTCTCCCTCATTGCAGGTGGGTTCCTTACCAGCTGAGCTACTAGGGAAGCCCTCACATTCCCACTCAGAGTGCCCATGAGATTGGCGGCGCTCTCGTTGCTACCGGTTTTATTTCTGTTTCTCCCTCTGCAGCCTTTGTGCTTTCATAGGTTTTGTTCCTGAAGGAAGTCCCTGGTAAGCTTCAGGCACGTCTTCATCTCAGGGTCTCGTTCTTGGGAGCTCAACTCATGGCAGAGTGATTTCTGTGCGTATATCTAATATAGTCCACAAACTGATGCAGAACTCACAGCATCACCAATTTGCACTCTCCAGCCCTACCTTCTTGGGGCAAAATGTTCTGAATTTATTATGTTCTTCATACTATCTTGCTGGTTCAGCCCAATAGGGGAAAGACAAAACGTCATATTTATCATCGTAAATAATTCTTTCTGGTTTCTGTGTCTGGTCTGGGCCAGATGGAAAGAGGCCAATACTCTGCCAAAACTGGAAATCAACTTTTACTTTTCCTTTGTCGTAATTAGAATATATAAAAACATATCAGCCAATTGGAAAAAAATGCTGACACTTTGCTTATTTTCTGCTTCAGTAACCCTTATTAAACAGCAATCCTGCTCTACATGAATAATATTTGTTTTATTTGGAGGACCTTATAATTCTTTATCTAAAATTCATTGTGTACCTGGTCTCACCTGTACTTCCTGATAGCTTTTTATGAGAATAAGCTAGCTCAATAATTATGGGCTGCAAAGAAACATTGAGAATAATACCAATATTTCTGTGATGCAAAATAAATATTCCAAGGTCCATTTCTCTAAAGAGTCTCTACCTAGATGACAGGATCTTAGCTAATATAAGCTTGCAAAATGATTGCCTCAAATTACTTCCCAAATTCAGTAAGGCTGTGCTTATGAAAACTCCAAGAGGAAAATACTGGCTGCTCTCATTGCCATATCATGAGTAGGCTTTCAGGGTAGATGTTCTGAAACAGCAAGGACATATGTATCCATCTTTTCATCTACTCACTGCTATTATCTAAGCTAAATAGTAATAAAAATGCCCAATATTAGAAACCAAACATTGAAAAAGAGATACAAGTATACTTTTCTAAACAAGTCCCAGTGAATTCTCTGTATCTGGGTCTCTAATATGTAAAAAGAAGCAAAACTGCAAACTTGCAGACTTATTGCCCTCGACATGAGGTCTATGCCAAAGCTCTGTAAGACGGATGTAGTGAACCAAAGTGGAAAATTCACATGTAAATGGCACTGGCTTAACAACATTTTTTTTTTCTTTTTTTGGCAGATATTCCAGGCCAAAATAGAAACCAGTTTTCCTCAGAAGGAACTTTGGTATGGGAGAGCGTGACTTCTCTGAGACATACTGTGACTGCAAAAGACAAAAACAGAACAGAAAGCATCTTTTGCAGCATTCTCTGTCCTTAAGAAACAAAGATCTCACTGCCATCTGCCACACCAGCGTGGCCTTACCATGAAGACTTCCAAAGACCCCACTGATAGAAACTACAACTTCAAGAATATGAACATTTGAAATATTGTTCCACTACTTTATTCTAAAAATATTTGGAAATGCCATGCTGCTATGCTTTTTTTCTTTTTTGCAAGAAAATTATGTTAGAATAGGAACAACACACACTATTCTCAAGAGTATCAGTGAATGCCGAGAAAAGTGCCAGAAGAACTGTGGAATCATAGGACTCTGTATCCCCAGAAGACTCTTTATCCACAAAACTAAATAGTGTTGGGTTGCAGGCAGAAGGTTTCCACTTAAAAAAAAAAAAAAAAAACTATACAAAAACAGATGACTTACCATATTGTGCATTTCAGAAACATCAGGGAATCCCTTCTCCTTTAACATCTTTTCCTCTTTATTGTCTTGATTTCTTAAATAGAAAGGAAAACAGTATTCAGTGCACTGGGAGGACCCAGGGGGATGGTACGGGGAGGGAGGAGGGAGGAGGGTTCAGGATGGGGAACACGTGTATACCTGTGGCGCTTCATGTTGATATATGGCAAAACCAATACAATATTGTAAAGTTAAAAAATAAAAAAAAATAAAATAAATATATCACATTTTATTAGCCAAAAAAACAAACAAACAAACAAACAACTAAAGGGTAAATAGGAAAACTACCTTTGAGCTCTTCTTGTGGGCTAGAATTCAGCTTGGAATTATCTCACAATTTATCTCACTTAATTCATTAAGAGGAACAAATATCAGATAATGTGGTCATGGGTCATGGGTCACATGCACAACCTCATTTCTTTATTCATTCCTTTATTCAGCAAATGTTTATTGAGCACCACCTCAGAGCTAGGGACCATGTTTGGTACTGAAAACAGAGAACTACTTCTCTGTTTATTCTCAAAAAATATTATTCTCAAAAAAATATTATGACAATCAGAGTTCCCAGAAGGCAAAATGATCACTGATTCAATCAATAATGTTAGGTTCCTCTGGAATCTGGTCTGAACATGATGTGGAGAATAGCTAATAGGTAGAGAAGGCAATGGCACCCCAGTCCAGTACTCTTGCCTGGAAAATCCCATGGATGGAGGAGCCTGGTAGGCTGCAGTCCATGGAGTCGCTAAGAGTCGGACCTGACTGAGTGACTTCACTTTCACTTTTCACTTTCATGCATTAGAGAAGGAAATGGCAACCCACTCCAGTGTTCTTGCCTAGAGAACCCCAGGGACTGCAGGGCCTGGTGGGCTGCCGTCTATGGGGTCACACAGAGTCAGACACGACTGAAGAGACTTAGCAGCAGCAGCAGCAGAGAGGACAAAATTCAGCAAAAAAAAGCAACGGCAACACTTCTTGACAATGAGATCATGAGATGAAGCCTTGGAGGGATACAAAGAGGAAACAGTGTTATTTCCAGTTAGATTCTCAGTCTTATTCACCTAATGTGCATGCTGCAAGCTTAGTCACTCAGTTGTGTCTGACTCTGTGCAACCCTATGAACTGTTCCCTACCAGGCTCCTCTGTCCATGGGATTCTCAGGCAAGAATAATGGAGTGGGTTGCCATGCCCTCATTCGGGGTTCACCTACTAAAGTTGCAGTAATGCCCCTTTCTATAAAATGACCTGATAAATATGTCTAAATATAAATAACTAAAAGTCAGAAATAACAAAATGCAACTGGAGGCAGAATTTGCCATTCCTACTTTAAGTGAAATATATGCTGCTGAAAGAAGTAAAGGGATTTGCCTGACATCATACAACTGCTGCTGCTGCTGCTAAGTCACTTCAGTCATGTGTGACTCTGTGTGACCCCATAGATGGCAGCCCACCAGGCTCCCCCATCCCTGGGATTCTCCAGGCAAGAATACTAGAGTGGGCTGCCACTTCCTTCTCCAATTATACAACTGAGAATATTGAAAAACAGAAATTTTAACCCAAATGGATATAAAGTATACTATATAGGCTGCTTCTTTTTTTAAAAGGAAATTTGTATCTTAAATATTTCTATAAACCACAGTGCAAATATTTATACTCAACTAGCATTTATGCCAGAGCAGGTTTTTAATATTTATTGTTATTTATTTATCTGGCTGTGCAGGGTCTTACTTATGGCCCATGGGTCTTTGATCTTTCTTGCAGCACATGGAATCTTTCCCAGGTGACTCAAGTGGTAAAGAATCTGCCTCCCAATGCAGGAGGCGCAGATTCAATCCCTGGGTTGAGGCAATCCCCTGGAGGGAGGGGGAGCTGGCAACCCATGGCAGCATTCTTGCCTGAAAAATCCCATGGATAAAGGAGCTGGGGACTGCACTCCATGGGTTTGAAGAGTCTGAAATGACTGAGGAGACTGAGCACGCATGCACGAATACATACAATCTTTAGCTGTGGGGCATGAACTCTTGGTTGTGGCATGTAGGATCTTAGTTCCTCAACCAGGGATTGAACTCAGGTCCCCTGCATTGAGCATGAAGTCTTAGCCACTAGACACAAGCAAAGCCCCTATATGCCTCTTTAGAGACAACAAGAAGCAAACAAGCTTGGAGGGAAGAAGATGACTCAAAAGCTACCAATAATTAAAAAGAACGGAGTCATAAACTTCAGTGCACTGGGTTTAACAGTAGGCAGGGAATATGAATAAGAATTATTGACCACATGCAATGATATTCTGCAGTTTGCACATGTGCCTCTTACTGTGTGATAAACTATGATTTCATAGTCTTGCTTGAAGGTGAGTTATCTATAGGTTATCATCTTTTGGGTCTATACAGAATGTTAGGGTCTTTATGAAAAAAATGTGTGTAAAACTTGAGAGAACAATTTCAGTTACCATTAATTTCATTCTTAACCAATCGATATTGCAGTGACAAGTCTACTCCTTAAGACCAGTGGCCATCTAGTCTGACATAATATTTCTGCAGAAAATCAGGGCTTCCCTGGTGTCTCAGTGGTAAAGAATCTGCCTACCAATCTAGAAGATGCAAGAGTCATGGGTTCAATCAGTTGGGAAGATTCCCCTAGAGTAGAAAATGGCTCCCCACTCCAATATTCTTGCCGGAGAATCCCTTGGACAGAGGAGCCTATCGGGCCACAGTCCATGGGGTTGCAAAGAGTTGGACACGACTGAGCACACATGCGTGCTAAACAAAATCATCTTCTCTTAGTGAATCTTAGAATTGGAAGTAACTTTAAGACCATATAATTTAGCTCTTTGGAAATCAGCATTCAAGAGATTCTGTGAGGTTCAATGAGAAATACTAGGTTTAATCCCAAATGATTGATTAGTCCAGGAATGGACACAGTTGGAACTGCATAACAGCCTCAACACTTGCTGGATTAAAACAGCTATTATCTCCCATGTTTCTCTGGATTTACTTGGCCCTTTTTGGCTGTTCTTGGTTATGATGTTTCATGTGTTTTCCATCCCACGGAAGTTGAGGCCAAAACCATCTGATAACTCAGCTTACTCACAATTGATACTGGCTATTTGTGAGCTGAGCTGGGCTCTTGGTCAGACGAGTTCACATGCCTTCAATGTGCAGCGTGGGTCCCTGACAGCATGGTGCTTGGGTTCCTGAGGGAGCAGCCATGGGCAAGCCTTCCAAGAGGCCCAGGGCCTCACACAACGTGACCCAGGACGTCCAGGATATCCCACCACCATGTGCTGTTCAACCTACTAAATCATATCCACCTTACATTCAAGGGAAGGAAAATCAGACCCTGCATTTAATGTGAAAGGCAACATGGGCACTAAAGTAGGAAAAGGATCAGCGGTGGCCAGCACTGGAGGATACCTCCTGAAACATCTTTCCTTGTGCAGTTAGATCAGAGGGAATTTTTCTTGACTGTTTTATTGTCTTAACTTTCCTCATTTTCATCTTTTCTTGTGGGCATAAAGGGGAATTATTTGGTGTGGGAAATAATAGATAAGGGTGGTTTTGTTCCCATAATGTCAATTCTGAGACCAATCAATACCAAAATTAAATAAAATGAACCTAATCTTTCTCACTGAACTCTGCCCACTACAGAGCTCAAGCAAATGGTCTTTAAAAGCCATTCCAATATGTATTATGTAGATAATTACATAAATTGTTCTGCTTTAAAAAAAAAAACAAACAAACAAAACTTGACATCAGAGGTGCCATCTCCTTTCTCAGCAAATAATTAGCTCATCATTTAAGGAATGTGCCTTGTAGGAAATTGTGTTTTAAATGAAGGGATAAATTTATACTATCCTTCTGTCAGAATTCCTATCTGGTACTGTGGTTCTGGGCTTCCCATGTAGCGCTATTGGTAAAGAACCTGCTGCCAATGCAGGAGACATGAGATGCGGGTTCTATCCCTGGGTCAGGAAGATCCCTGGAGGCGGAAATGACAACATGCTCCATTATTCTTGACTTGAGAGCCCCAAGGACAGAGGAAAGTGCTGGGCTACGGTCCATGGGGCTGTAAAGAGTTGGACACGATTGCAGTGGCTTAGGACATACTGTTTTTACTGCCTTCAACCGTGCCTGTAATGTAGTTATTACTCAGTCAATGTTTGTTGAATCTTGAGTGATTGAAAGAAAGCATGTAGGCGTGATACATTGGTACTGTCTGAAATAGCACTGCAATGTGTTCCCCAAGTCCCAGGAAGGACAAATACATTCTCCTGAATTCTCCTTGCATGGATGCAAACATAGAAGAGCAATTTATGTGACACTGCCACAGCATAGTGCAGCAGAGCCACACTTCTGATGTTTACTGCATGGCGCCGTATGTCATACTCATAAACCAGACCCCATGGCCGTGTCCCCACTGTGCCCCAGAGGTTCAAAAGAATTCTGGATGCTCTGAGTCAGATAAAGAATTTACAAACTCAGTAGAGAGTGGAAAATCAGGTCTCTAATATAAACCCTCCAAAGATCTTTCTAAGACATAATTTCCGTTTTTGTCCCGTTTCTGGGCAGAGGAATTTCTGCCACGTTCCCCTGAGCCTGCATCCGGTGCACGCATAGCCTGCCTCCACATCCGTGAGGAAAGGACACGAAGGCACTGCTGGCTGAGCTGGTCGGTGCCCCAGCTCCTGGGTTTCCAAGGTGACTGCGAGCGTCCCGGGTAATTAGCAGCTCGGAGGCTCTGGCTCGTGTCCACGTAGCCTGGAGGACGTGCGTGCCAGCGCTTTTTGAATAGCGCTGCTAAAGTCCTGACCCTTCTCCTAATCACTAGGGAACTACGGCTGGTTCAAACACGGTACTCCAATTTCCCGAGTCCCTCTATTAGCCGGGGGGCAGATGCCTTGCCATGTACGGCCAGAATCAGGGCGGTTGGCTTTGCTCCAAGCTGTGCCCTGTATTCATGCTAATTTTGTTAGAGAAAAGCTTTATATGCAAAAACATAGATACATTCCTTAGGTTATAGATCCTTTCTACCTTCTCTGGAGAAGAAAATCCTTGCAATAAATAACATTTTCAAAAATATTCATGTGCCTTTTTATCTCTGTGTTTCCTCACATGTGACGTTTTCCCTTGTCATGCTGAGGTATGACGCTACTTCGAGGCCAAGGATTAGCAAGGTGCCAAGAGGGAGAGACAGCAGCTCCAGCAGGACTGCAGACACTGGCGGCTGGGCGCCTGCTGTCTCAACTGAATTTCAACGTCCACAGCCAGACAACAGTGAAACCAGGATTTGTCTTAAAAAAGAGTTTGTGTTCATTTTTTATCATCTTTCTTCCACTTGAAATATCATGAGGTAATCCTTGTCAATGTGGTCATAGAATTCTACAAAATGGCATTCTTTCCTAAATAGGGAGAGACAAAGAAAGGAAGCTACTTCCTGTCCTGGTGGGTTGGGAAGAGACTGAGAGGAGAGTTAAGGAAGGGGGAGAATGAGAAACATGCTGACTTTTGCCTGTCCAGGCCAAGGTCATGAAAAAGAAAGACACGGTATGTGGCGGCTGGAGAGGAATCCTCAGCATGGACAGGATTCTCCTTCATTCCTCATGTAGAGTCAAGGAAGAGGCTTCTCTGGAAAGGGTTTCCCCATAACTTCATAAGATAATCCCAAAGAGGAAACCAAGAAGAAATGAGAGCATGGTCAGATGGAGGGGGAAATTATCTAGCACTTACGAACTGCCATGGCCATCAGCTCCAAAGTGCCGGAAATAACTGGAAGGTCTTGCCTGCCTCCTAAGAGCCGGGGGTGTAGTCGACAGCTTCTGAGATGGGCCCAAGGATCCCCATCTCCTGGCATTCAGTCTTACAGAACCTCCTTGTGCTGAGTAACTTGATTCTAACCAACTCAATGGAGAAACCTGAAGGGGATGTCAAGTCCAAGATTAGGTTTCCAACCATGACTTCTGTCTTGCTGGCAGACTCCCTGTGGCTGACTCAGTTTCACACTTGAATGAAGGAAACTTCCCACGTGGCAGGGAGCAGGGGGAGCTGTAGGAGTCTGCCCAGGCATCACGACGATCTGGCAGACTGAGCACCCCACATAACAGAGAAGCATCTTGCCATTGTTCTGGGGCCATCATGGTTGGGTTCTTGGGAGACTCCTCTTGAGCTCTTGATGACTTCCTTCTCACCAGATTCACATGGCCCGTCCTCTGTGTTTATGTGGACAGAGAGAAAGAGAGAGGGAAATCTGCATCACTTCCTTTTCTTATAAGGAGACTGGTCCTATTGGATTAGAGCCCCACCCTGATGGCCTCATTTTTTTGTTTAATTAAAAATAATTATTGGAGTATAGTTGATTTACATTGTTGTGTTAGTTTCTGCTGTACAGCAAAAAAAAAAAAAAAATCAGCTATCAGTTCAGTTCAGTTGCTCAGTTGTGTCCGACTCTTTGTGACCCCATGGACTGCAGCATGCCAGGCCTCCCTGTCCATCACCAACTCCTGGAGTTTACTCAAACTCATGTCCATTGAGTTGGTGATGCCATCCAACCATCTCATCTTCTGTTGTCCCCTTCTCCTCCTGCCTTCAATCTTTCCCAGCATCATGGTCTTTTCCAATGAGTCAGTTCTTTGCATATATCCACTCTTTTATAGAATTTTTCCCCATCGAGGTCATTACAGAGTAATGAGAAAAGAATGTCACTTAACTGTAATCACCTGCTTAAAAGTCCCATCACCAAATGCCCATTGCAGGTTAGAACTTCAACACATGAATTAATGGGGAGGGGGCCACCAGCCAACCCATAACAGTAGCTTTGGGAAACAGCCAACGAGGAGCTGAGGTCCTTGGTCTAACAGCTCATGAAGCTCTAAAACTGCACACAACCAGGGAGGGAGCCTGGAACATCCCGCCCCAGTCCAGCCTGCAGGTGAGACTGCAGACCTCAGGCTAACGCCTCACTGGCAGCCTTCTGAGGGACTGTAAACCAGGATTCAGACAAGCCCGGCCAAGATTCTCCAGCAACAGAATCTGCAAGGTGACAAATCAATTGTTTTAAACTACTCCATTGGGGGTAACTGGTTAGACAGTCACAGATGCAAGAGATGGTTAATATAGAGCAACAGAAGTCCTGAGAGGCAGAAGGTCATACACAGAGGCCAAGAACCAGGCTAACACACAGTGTAAGAATAAATAGAGCAGCTTTTACTGAAGCAAACCTGCTGCTTCTCTTCAGTATGCTGTGAAAAAGAGCTTAAGTGTGGTTGAGAAGGTGGATTCCAATCCCTCTGACACTTCACCGACAGTGTATTCCTGGGCATGCCACTTTACAGCAAAACTGAACGCAAAATGGTGAATGAAAAGCTGAGTGGCTTAATATCTAAAGTGGGCATTTAAAAATGTTCTGAGGGAAAAAAAATGAGATGATGAAAGCAAAGTGCTTCACACGTAAACATTGTCTGGTTGGCATTAGTTATTATTATTAGATTACAAGTAGGGGAGAGGGTAGGGCTGGGGCTTAAAAGACATTAGCTGCTAATAGCACCAGGAAATTTACTGTGATATTAGTATTATATGCTATACAGACTTCATATGCTTTTGCATCTATATGTACAATGATCTTTATAAAATGATTTTCCATCCTCTGTTCAATTCTTTTAAATGGTTACTATCATCCTCCTTTTTGTAACAAGAATCTCAGAGATAGTTAGTAGCTTGATAAGAGTCATACAAGTCCCATGGACACTTGAATCTAAGATCACATATATCAAGAGCCTTGGCCCTTTTGGTTGTGCCTCGTCTCCAGAATGATAATAAAATCCTGACAAAAATCTGTGAAGGTTATTCAGTGTACTGCAGAGGTGTGTGCCAGCCTCTTGCAAAACAGAAAATTTAATTACAATGAAATACTCATTGATTCCACTGTCTTCAATTTGGATTGAATCCTTTTTCCTATCATTTCTGCTAATGTCATGGCCACATCAGAAAGAGATGATCATTGACTAATTTAAAATGACTTCACTCAATTTATTTGATTTACTTCACAAAAGAGAAAAGCAGGTTTGTATTTCCCATTGCTTATGAACAAAATAGGGTCATCACCCTTTGCAGTGTATTGACTCGATTTTTGGTCACATCTTTCTCACACAGCCCATTAGTTGCAG
>NW_011494808.1:10638839-10651175 GCF_000754665.1 Bison bison bison
CATTAGTTGCAGCTGGATTATTACAGCTTCCTGAAATTGATTAAGTTTACATCAGGAAAGATGTTTTTAAAGAGAGACATCAGAAACATGGAAACCTTTTTCTTTCATATTAATAAGACAGAGGTGGCTATTTAAATTGACATGTTAATCTTCTATTTCCACTTATTCTTATGGAACAAACCACCCTGCTGTATGCATATGTTTCTTGGGACTTCTCAATATGCTGTAAATGTTGTTTCTGGAAAATACAATGGTTAGGCTCCAGGAGAACATCAGTGAACTGTCAGGCCCATCCCAGGAAGAATGACAGGAAGACAAAGAACTGAGACCAGGGAGAAAAACACGAGATAAACAACATCAGCGTCAAATGTGCCGAATAAGAATAAGCTGGGAGCAAACAAGGAAAAGGACACCCTCTAGTAAAGACACTTTAAAATGCTATGTTTCTATTAAATGCAGAAAATTGCCTGCTAAAATGGCTACCAAAAAAAAGGAGATGAAAGAAATTTGAGGATTTGAGGTGTGCTTTTTTTCTCCCAGTCATTTGTTATACACTCCAAAATCCAGTAAATATATTCAAGGACATCTTGACCCTGAGTTTAGCCTTTATACTCTTTAGGGGAAAAGATATCTGACGTACAAGATGATCGATTGTGGTGACTGCAAAGCGGCGCGGCTTCAGCAGCTCTCCGTGCTCTGCTGTTTGCCTCCATCCTCACAGTCTGTGTTACTGTTGTGGGGGTAGGCTTTTGTTATTTTTCACTCTACATCTTTTCTCTTTTCTTGTTCTTTATTGAGTTTAATTACAGTTATTGTTCATGGACTGTTGAGCTTAAAAATCACTTGCTGTCTTGTATATTTACCCGGCACTTGATTCATGCCCAGCTGTTCATCGGTGCCATGCTTTTCAGACTAGGGAGTGAAATCTTTACAAAGCAAAGAAAGCAGTTTCATTTACTGAAGAGCCATAAAGGGAGAATAATAAACTGATTACAATGTCAACTCTTCAGTTCAATTTATTAAAATTTTCTTTAATGTACCAACATGGGGTATACTTTTTGACACCCTATTAATTATGGTCACTAATTCCTGGGAAAAAAAAAAAACCTGAAAGAATGAGGTTTTTTTTTTTTTTTTTCTAGAAAGAGTGGGTCAACATCTCTTGGCCCCACGTGAAGACATGGTGTCATCTCTGCCTTCAGCACTGATGTGTATGAATTGTTTTTACCCTATGGACATAATTAGAACAATATTAAATAAGCTTTCTCTGCATGACAACTTTGCTGGAGTGTTGGACATTTCCACACTGTAACTCTCTGCTTTGTGTGAAAGTGTCTTGAAGTGATTTCTTTTAATATGCAAGGTGTTACCTGGCAGAAGCAACACAGTAGCTGTCACCAGCATATGGGTTTTTTTTTTTTTTTTTCCTGAAATGACAGAGCTGCAAGTCATTCCATGGAGTATACTGTCTCATTTAAGGATGAAGCAGTTGTTCTCAAGCATTGAGCACTAGCTGGTGAGGGCAGCCCCTTCATTGAAGACCCCAGAGCATTCTTGACAAGGTGTGGCAAACCAACTTCCTCTCTTTACAATTAAGGTCACCTGCTAATCCCAAAACATATAGTTTGAAGGTTGTTGAAAAACCATACCAAAATTATTGAAAAAAATTTCAGATACTTGATCACAAAAATATTGAGACACAATATAAAAGACAACATACTCTAATTTTACTTTTAAAATGAAAAAAAAAATGACAGAGGTTTTAAATGAATTGGTGGCATGGTCAACATTTCACAGATTATTAAAAAGTCCAAGCAAGGGAAAATCTATAGAAGCAAGCAACTACTAATTTGGCGTTTACCTTGAAGGCAGGCTTATACATTGGGATTGAAAGGACTTGTGACTACAAAAGTCAGAATCTGGGGTCCTGAATAGCATGGAAGTTTGAATCAACTATACCCATACAAAGATGTAAAACCAAGACTCCTAAAAAGCAATACCTTCTTCATCCTGAGGGTCAAATGGACTGTTTGAATAGGAAGAAGGAAATGAGATTACCTGCTTACTCTATATCTCGGTCAAGAAAAAGAAAATCTTCCATGAAAATCTCTAGCTATATGCTGGTAAGAGGCTGGTGTGCATACTACTTGGAAGCCTCAAAGTACCCAGAGAAGAATTAATTTAAATGGAAAGTGAAAGAAAGTGAAGTCGCTCAGTCACATCCGACCCTTCATGAACCCATGGACTGTAGCCTACCAGGATCCTCTATCCATGGGATTTTCCAGGCAAGAACACTGGAGTGGGTTGCCATTTCCTTCTCCAGGGGATCTTCCCAACCCAGGGATAGAAGGCATGTCTCTGGCATTGTAGGCAGATGGTTTACTGTCTGAGCCACCAGGGAAGTCCAAATTTAAATGGAGTAATCCCCAGTAGTAGTGCTTCTAGGAACCTGGCAGAAAGAAAGGATAATTTTCCCTGGAGGAACACCCATTAACCAGGCCCCTAAGTTATGATATTGATAGCATTTGATACTGATGTCGTATGAAAATAATGCAATGAAAAACTCAAAGAAACAGGTCACACAGACTATAAACCCAAAATTACCAGATACAAAATAGTAAGTACATTGATAACATTTAAAAAAAAGAGGTTATAAAAAGAATGTATAGATGAAAAAGCAATCAAAAACAAATAGGCTGCTTTGGAAAAGAAACAAACAGAATTTCTTAGAATGAGACAAGTGTCAAAGCTCAATTAATGGGACTAATAGCAAATTAGGTGCAAATTAAGAGGTTATTAGTGAACTGGAATATAGAAATAAACATGTTGAAAGAAAGTATCAGAAGGTAAAATGATGGAAACCAAGAAAGCTGAAAAAACAAGATGGGTAGAGTGGGCTTATCTAATCACATGTCCAGCTGAAATTACAGAGACAGGAAAAAGAGAAAAAGAAGAAAAGGGAACATACCCAACTCATTTTATGAGATTCAGTTCAGTTCAGTTCATTTCAGTCACTCAGTCGTGTCCAACTTTTTGCGACCCCATGAATTGCAGCACGCCAGGCCTCCCTGTCCATCACCAACTCCTGGAGTTAACTCAGACTCACGTCCATTGAATCCGTGATGCCATCCAGCCATCTCATTCTCTGTCGTTCCCTTCTCCTCCTGCCCCCAATCCCTCCCAGCATCAGAGTCTTTTCCAATGAGTCAACTCTTCGCATGAGGTGGCCAAAGTCCTGGAGTTTCAGCTTTAGCCTCTTTCCTTCCAAAGAAATCCCAGGGCTGATCTCCTTCAGAATGGACTGGTTGGATCTCCTTGCAAGCCAAGGGACTCAAGAGTCTTCTCAATACCACAGTTCAAAAGCACCAATTCTTCAGTGCTCAGTCTTCTTCACAGTCCAACTCTCACATCCATACATGACCACAGGAAAAACCATAGCCTTGACTAGACGAACCTTTGTTGGCAAAGTAATGTCTCTGCTTTTGAATATGCTATCTAGGTTGGTCATAACTTTCCTTCCAAGGAGTAAGTGTCTTTTAATTTCATGGCTGCAGTCACCATCTGCAGTGATTTTGGAGCTCCCAAAAATAAAGTCTGACACTGTTTCCACTGTTTCCCCATCTATTTCCCATGAAGTGATGGGACCAGATGTCATGATCTTCGTTTTCTGAGTGTTGAGGTTTAAGCCAACTTTTTCACTCTCCTCTTTCACTTTCATCAAGAGGCTTTTTAGTTCCTCTTCACTTTCTGCCATAAGGGTGATGTCATCTGCATATCTGAGGTTATTGATATTTCTCCCAGCAATCTTGATTCCATCTTGTGCTTCTTCCAGCCCAGCGTTTCTCATGACGTACTCTGCATATAATTACTACCATCTTAAAACAGGAGAAGAACATTGCAGAAAGGATCACTGTAGGGCAAATCATAGAATAAGCAAACTCATGTAAATATAGTTATATATATATATATATTCATTTTTATATATAAATAATCTTTTAATGAAATTATTGAACAATGAAATAAATAAACTATAGCACCTGCATAGAATTCCAGAAACATAACATTGAAAATAGTCATGAAAGTATACAAGATTCTTTTGTTTTACAAGGTAATCCATAATTAGGCAAAAGAAACATCTCCAAACAGTTGATAATGTTTGTAATACCAGAAGAAAGCAATAGAGACAATAGAACATTTCACTCTTCAGTATTAAAGAAGTGGGGGCTTCTATGGTGGCTCCGTAGTAAAGAACTCGCCTGACAATGCAGGAGACATGGGTTCCATCCCTGGGTTGGGAAGATCCCCTGGAGAAGAAAACGGCAACCTGCTCCAGTATTCTTAGTTGGTAAATACCATGGACAGGGGAGCCTAGTGGGCAGCATTTCACAGGGTCATAAAAGAGTCAGACGCAACTCTGCAGCTAAACAGCAACGGCAGCTCTCAGCCTGCCTGCCCCCTCCTCCCCTGGTGTCTCCTCAAGTTCATTCTCTGCATCCTATTCCTTCCCCACAGGTATTTTTTCTTTCGTTTACTTTTTTTTTTATTCTGGACTTGGAAATCATTCACTCTAAGGGTAATGTGGAGAAAGGAATAGCAATCCACTCCTGTATTCTTGCCTGGAAAATTCCATGGACAGAGGAGCCTGGCAGGTTACAGTCCATGGAGTCACGAAGAGTTGGACAGGACTGAGCACGCACTGAACTGAGGGTAATGATGGTCCATTAAAGGGTTTTAAACCAAAAAGGAATTTATTTTAGATTTGTATGTAAGAAAATCACTCTGCTGTGTAAATATTTTAAGTTCAAAAAAGACTGAAGGAACGATATGTAGAAGACTGTTGAAGAAATCCAGGTGTTCTAGGACAAAGGGGTGAAATGGATGGGTTTAAGACATTTAAGAGGTATAGAGTCAACAGAATGCAAAGGAACTAGATGTTAGAGTAAAGCAAAGAAGGGTTCATAGATGACATTGAGATTTGAGTTGGGAAACTGAGAAGAGTGTGGAGTCAATCACTCAGCTCTAGAAATGAGCGAATAAGCAAAGTGGGCACAAGATGATGTGCTTGGATTCGGAAAAGTTGAGTTTGAGGTGTCTGAGCACTGCCCAAGGGCATCTGACCTGATGCCAGTCTGAAGGTCAGGTAATGGGTCTGCCTGAAACATTTAGGGAACAGCAGTTTCCTACAGAAAACTGAAGACAGGGTTTTGAGACCTTTCTCAGGGAAAATGTGTAGTTTGGGAAGAGAAAGATTGAAATTCCTAAAGAACTCCTATATATATATATATTTTTTTTTTACTTTGTATTTTATATTGGAGCATATTGGCTCAGACTGTAAAGAATCTGCCTGAAGTGCAGCAAATGCGCTTCAGTCCCTAGGTTGGGAAGACCCCCTGGAGAAGGAAATGGCAACACACTTCAGTATTCTTGCCCGGGAAATCCCATGGACAGAGGAGCCTGGTGGGCTACAGTCCATGGAGTCACAAAAGAGTCAGATGTGACTGAGCAACTAACACTTTCACCTTTTTAATAATTGATTAACAACGTCATGTTAGTTTTACATGTAGAACAAAACGATCTGTTATAGATATACATGTATCTACTCTTTTGAACTGTAGTGTTGGAGAAGACTCTTGAGAGTCCCTTGGACTGCAAGGAGATCCAACCAGTCCATCCTAAAGGAGATCAGTCCTGGGTGTTCATTGGAAGGGCTGATGTTGAAGCTGAAACTCCAATACTTTGGCTACCTGATGTGAATAACTAACTCATTGGAAAAGACTCTGATGCTGGGAAAGATTGAGGGCAGGAGGAGAAGGGGATGACAGAGGATGAGATGGCTGGATGGCATTACTGACTCGATGGACGTGAGTTTGTGTGGACTCTGGGAGTTGGTGATGGACAGGGAGGCCTGGCCTCCTGCGGTTCATGGGGTTGCGAAGAGTTGGACATGACTGAGCGACTAAACTGAATTGAACTGAACTCTTTCTCAAATTATTTTCCCATTTAGGCTATTACACAATGCCGAGTAGAGTTCCCTGTGCTATAGAGTGGGCTTCCCTGGTGGCTTAGCGGGTAAAGAATGTGCCTGCAATGCAGGAGACCAGGGTTCAGTCCCTGGGTCAGGAAGATCCCCTGGAGAAGGAAATGGCAACCCACTCCAGTACTCTTGCCTGGGGAATTCCCTGGACAGAGGAACCTGGATGTGCCACACAGTAGATCCTTGTTGTTTATCCATTTTAAGTATAGCCGTGCGTACATGTCAATCCCAGACTCCCAGCCTACTCCTCCTCCTGTCCTTACCCGATCCAATATTTTTAAAGTACGGAAGAAACAGGACTTCCAATTAGAAGTTAAAAATGAAGAGAAGAAAAATTGGGAGGCAAATCAAAAGCATGTAGGTATGGAAACCATAGGATCTGTAAGACTAACAGGGCTAAATGTCAGAGACAAGTTGAGTAAGATGAGGAATTTTAGCTGCTGATCAGAAGTGGCAAAAAAGAAGGCTGGATGACATCAATAAAAACTATAACACAGTGTCAAGGATAATGAAAGGAGGGATGCCCAGAGGATATTTAAACATAGAAAAAGCCTTTATAGAATTTAATTGGCTGGTTAATTGTATTAGGGAAGCAAGCAAGCAAACAAAAAATTAGGAAGGATGTGACCTCATAAGATTTAGATTCTTAGAAGATGAAAAGACAATGGGAAGGTATATACTTACTACTTTCTTTCTACTGATCAAATTGCTAATAAGTGGGTTCTAGAGGTTATGAGAATTGAAAGATATGAGTCTATATACTCCACTACACTTTAGAGTTTTGGGCCTGAGATTCCACTGGTGAATGACTATATCATGTTCTCAATGTACGTTTTCATTCAGTATTACTTTTGTTTATATTCTTTTCATCTCCACCATCCTATCAAGACCTTCTCCCTCCTCACAACGTTTTAGAAAAATCAAACAAAAATTGGATTTACAACAAAAAAAGTTAAGTCTCCCTTCCAAAATCATTGAAATAGATTTTTTTTTCTTGGCTTTTCTGGGAATTACATCCATGAATCAACCCAGTTTAAGTTCCATGTAACTGCAGCTAGCAATTAAGCCTCCAGTCAAAGGTGACACCTCTGAGGAGAGAGAGAATCTGCTGATTTCTGCAGCAAATACGGACACACATGTTGCTGAGCTGATGTGATTATGGCATAATAATTTAGTGCAGCATATTCATTTCAAATTGTTCCCAATCAACATTTGGTATAGATAATAAAAAGAGGACATGTGGATTTGCCATCACACTTTAATCACTTGCACTCTGTGTAAATGATTTTCTGTCAATTAAAGATTCATGACATACTTCAAGTGATATCTCTCAGAGTTTATACATAATGTAGAAAACTCTTTACCATGAACCATTTGCCAGTGACAATATCTTTTATCTGATATTAGCAGAGGCAATTCTTCCCTTGTGGTATGTTTCAGCATATCCTACTAATTTACTTGTAGGTAACATTCTCATTGTAGCCATATCCCATGATAACATTTATTAGCATCCAGGAAGAAGCCCTTGTAGTCTATACAATTTGACTCTGGGTTTTGCTGTTTTATTAGCATTTCTGACCTTGCCTTCACAATAGAACTGCTCAATAAAAGGAAAGCAGGCTTATCTCCCCAGACCCATTGCCCTCGTGATATCTGTTCTGAACACAGCTATGTATACCAGAAAGATCAACATTTTGCCTCCTTCTCTATCTGGCTTTTAGGTATTCTCTAAAGTATAATTGTTCTTCATGTTCCTAAATGACTGAATTTTGCTGCTGTCAAAAATCTCTTCCAGTTTACTTTATGCCAGAAACCATGTACTTGCCAAGAGCTGTAGGTCACTTTGTATCTCTCTAAAGGAAAAAACAAAGAAATTCTTCTCCTGCCTGCATGCTTAGGAAATTATTTGTCCCAATGTATGGGCAAGGTCCTCAGGATAAACAGAAACTGTGAAAACAGATTAAAAGTCTTAGCAGAATTAGGCCTACCTACGTGTTGAGAAAGGAATCAGGGAATAAAGTTGCATGATGTCTTAATATTCACCTAGTTCAAAAACTCATAAATTCAACAATCATTTATTTCTCCAAAACTGCAGTCTGCAGTCAGAAAGCTCCTTTGGCCCCAAAGCGCATCTTGCTGTGTCCTGCTTGGTCAGGAATTTGCACTTCTCTCTTTGTCCTCTGCCCACTCAGATGGTATCCCCGAGGTGAAACGTATGCAAACCTGGTGTCCTCCATCCAGTCCTAACCATCAAAGCTAGTTTCTTAAGGGCATCGTCCTCATTAGTAAGTGAAGTCTGAGACTGGCTGGACTGCCAGGAGCTTAGTATATGGTGGTCTTTGGAGTGAGCCCTCCAATCTCATCCATGGGCTGAAGCCTTTCCCTAAATCCAGACTCACTCACATGGAATCATTAAATTCCAGCTTTTGATAGATTCTTGACTCTGGAAAGTGACATGCTGTCATACTGCCACAGATTAACACAGTCTAACTTATTAGCTAAGCTCTATCCAACTGTGATTTCTTCAGTCTAATATGGGAGCAAAACAACTTACTTTGTTCTTCTGAAGATGGCATGCCTCCAAGTGAGCAGAACTCTGCTTTCTCCTGAGAACAAAATACAAAATTATGCCTTTGTTCTGAATAACTTCTCAACTATTAATGCAGCATAAAAGAATATTAAGTTTCCTAGGAGCTACATCATGCTGTTAACTTTTGAATTTACAAAATGCTAACACTTCTGCAAAGAGTAGTTATTCGTTAATTGGTTAAGTCATTTTTTTTTATAGCTAGATAGAGTCAGTTTTTGACTGTCAGTTTTTGAGCAGGTTGGTTTTGCAAGTCCAGAAATTTTCAGCTATTCATAATATATTTTATTTTGCTTTATTCAGTGTATCATTCTTTCTTATTTAGATACTTGCACAAAAATTTTCTTCATAAACAATATATAAAGTTTAGATTTTAGACTGTGTCACTTAAAACATATAATAATAGTGTTTTCTCTATACTCATTTGAATTATTGGTTAAATTTAGGGCTAAATTTAACCAAGGACAAAGCCTGTCTTTTCTCACAAAAATCCTCCTTTAATTTGTGTTTCTAATCTAATAATTATCACTTGGAGTCATCATAACTTGATAAATTGCAGGTTACAAAACTATGTCACAGTTTTCTATTTCATAGTAACTCAAGGATCCAATGAGATATTTTACTAAATATATGGGAGTTTTTGAAGATTCATCCCCAGTTTATAATTAAGGAACTGAAACTGAATCAAACTAAGAAATAATGCTTGCTCATCTCCTATCTTCCAGAAGTTCTACTGTTCTCAAAAAATGTCTTAATTAACAGTAATCTAATTCTTTATTTGTTCATCCATGAAATTAGTGTTTAGTTACTATGACAAGGGGCTTATTCAATTTCACATACCACTCTGACGACTTTTGTTGTTGTTATTCAGTCGCTCAGTCATGTCTAACTCTTTGTGACCTATGGACTACAGAATCCAGGCCTCCCTGTCCTTCACCAACTCCCTGAGTTTGCTCAAACTCATATCCGTTAAGTCAGTGATACCGTCCAACCATCTCACCCTTTGTTGCCCCCTTCTCCTCCTGCCTGCACTCTTTCCCAGCATCAGGGTCTTTTCTAATGAGTCAGTTCTTCGCATCAGGTGGCCAAAGTATTGGAGTTTCAGCTTTAGCATCAGTCCTTCCAATGAATATTCAGGACTGATCTCCTTTAGGATGGACTGCTTGGGTCTCTTGCAGTCCAAGGGACTCTCAAGAGTCTTCTCCAACACCACAGTTCAAAAGCATCAATTCTTCCATGCTCAGCCTTCTTTGTAGTCCAACTCTCACATCCATACATGACTACTGGAAAAACCATAGCTTTGACTAGACGCACCTACGTCAGCAAAGTGATGGCTCTGCTTTTTAATGTGTTGTCTAGGCTGGTCATAGCTTTTCTTCCAAGGAGCAAGCTTCTTTAGATTTCATGGCTGCAGTCACCATCTGCAGTGATTTTGGAGCCCTGGAAAATAAAGTCTGTCACTGTTTCCATTTTTTCCACCTATTTGCCATGAAGTGATGGGACCAAATGCCATGATGTTCATTTTTTGAATGCTGAATTTTAAGCCATTTTTTTTTCACTCTCTTTCACTTTCATCGAGAGGCTCTTTAGTTTCTCTTCACTTTCTGCCATTAAGGTGATGTTATCTGCTCTGTTCACCCCTTCATATCCCAGGTCTAACAGTATAGCAAAGGATAGGCACTAAATAAATCTTTGCCAAAAGAAAAGGTATTATGTCTTCACCAATACTAGGCTTCAGGTGTATCTTTAACTGTACATGCTCTGTCATGTTGAGCTTAAAACTAAATCTCTTTGGAAGAAGAAATAGCTAAAATAAAAATCAAATAGTCTCATATTCTCCATTTAATCCTTTTTCATTTTCTGCTCTATGCTAATCGTCTGTCCCTTCTTGATGCTAAAGTATTTGAGGTCCTGTTGATTAGTCTTTGCAATTATTTTATGATATTTGAACTGTAGTTTTAGCCATAATATTTTTATTTCATATAATAACAACTTCTTTTTCTTTATAAAGTCTGCCAATAATGTCCATATTAAAATAAAATATTTCAACTGATATTTACTCATGATGATGAAACTTGGACATTGAGAAATAATATATTTATGTGTATATATATATATTAAATATAGTGATGCCATATTTGTGAATCAAGACTCAAATCCATGACTGCCGTGGTGGGCAACTTACCTTCCACTGCCCTTTAGCTGCCTTCCCAACTCTTTTGTAAATGCCTCTGATTAAATACTCACTCTTTCCAACCTCTCTAAATGTCCTTGGAAAAGTAGGTTTAATTGAAAATATGTCTATGAAAATAAACTGTTTTCTTTTATGGATACCTCCTCATTTGCTTTGCTGCTTAGATCATTTATATATTAAGCTTTTTATGTTTGCATACTTCTATCCATCTTGAATCATTTTTCTTAGAGAGTCTCAGCCCATGAGAGTGCTAAGTTCCTTCAAACAGGGATTTTAAAAATTGGCCACATAAAGTAAGCCCTCTTGACAATCTCAAATGTCAAGAAGTAAGAAAATTTCTTGCAAGATCTCATTCTCTAATATACTCTCTCTTTTAGTGCTTATCCTGGCAATGATTATAAGTTTCTACTCCCACACACTAAACCCTCATATTTCTATTACTTTGAGAGGCCTCTGACTTCCTGATGTGACACAGACTAAAACAATACTCTAGAGAAAATTTAGCATGTCAGTTCTGGGAAGCATGTGCAATAATGTTCATAGCAAATAATAGCCAAATACTCACAATAGGAGGATTTTAAAGGCTAGCTCAAAGAAATGTTTTGCTCTTTATCAAAAGAGGGAATGAAATGAACAGAGATTAAGACTCCCCAATATACAATATTATTGTTGTCAATAATTCATTTCAGCCTATCAAATAGCAATTTTTAAAACATCACCTATATTTATCCTCAGTAAAATACTAGCAAACTGAATCTAATAACATGTTAAAAAAAGAATCATAAACCATGATCAAGGAGGATTTATCCCAGGGATGCAAGAATTTTTCAATATATGCAAATGAATCAATGTGATATACCACATTTAAAAACTGAAAAATAGAAACCATATGATCCTCTCAATAGATACAGAAAAAGTTTTTGAAAAAATTCAGCACCCACTTATGATAAGTGGGCTCTATGATAAGTGCCCACCCAGAAAGTGGGCATAGAGGTAACTTACCTCAACATAATAAAGATCATACACAACAAACCCACAGCAAACATCATTTTCACCATGAAAAAGAGAAGGCATTTCCTCTATGATCAGGAATAAGACAAGGATATTCACTCTCACCACTTTTATTCAACATAGTTTTGGAAGTCCTAGCCACAGCAATCAGAGAAGAAAAAGAAATTTAAAAAATCCAAATTGCAAAAGATGAAATAAAATTGTCACTGTTTGCAGATGATGTGATATTATGCATAGAAAATCCTACAGATGCTACCAAAAAACTACAAAAGTTTATCAACAAATTTGGTAATGTTGCTGAATACAAAATTAACACACAGCAATCTCTTGCATTCTTATACACTAACAACAAAAGACAAGAAAGAAAAATCAAGAAAGTAATCTCATTCATCATCACATCAAAAAGAATAAAATACCCAGGAATAAACTTACCTATCACTTCATGGGAAATAGATGGGGAAACAGTGGAAATAGTGTCAGACTTTATTTTTGGGGGCTCCAAAATCACTG
>NW_011494808.1:10651354-10656503 GCF_000754665.1 Bison bison bison
ACTCCAATACTTTGGCCACTTCATGCGAAGAGTTGACTCATTGGAAAAGACTCTGATGCTGGAAGGGATTGGGGGCAGGAGGAAAAGGAGATGACAGAGGATGAGATAGCTGGATGGCATCACCAATTTAATGGACATGAGTTTGAGTGAACTCCAGGAGTTGGTGATGGACAGGGAGGCCTGGCGTACTGTGATTCATGGGGTCACAAAGAGTTGGACAAACTGAGCAACTGATCTGAACTGAAGGAGGCAAAAGACTTACACTCAGAAATCTCTTAAGATATTGAAGAAGGATATCAAGGGTAACACAAAAGATGGAGAGATTTACCATATTTTTGGATTGAAAGGATCAATATTACAAAAATCATTCTATACAATCCAATGCAATGTACAGATTCAATGCAATTCCTATCAAAACACCAATGACACTTTTCACATAATTAGAACAAAAATTCTTACAATTTGTGTGGAAACATAAAAGACCCCCCAATAGCCAAAGCAATCTTGAGAAAGAAAAATTTAGCTGGAGGAATCAAGCTCCCTGACTTCAGATGATACTACAAAGCTACAGTAATCAAGACAATGCAGTGCTGGCATGAAAACAGAAACAGGTCAATGGAGCAGGGTAGAAAGCCTAGAGACAAACCCATGCACCTACGGGCACCTTATCTTTGTCAAAAGAGGCAAGAATATACAATAAACAAAAGACAATTTCTTCAATAAATGGTGCTGGGAAAACTGGACAGTTACATGTAAAAGAATGAAATTAGAAAACTCATTATTAATAACATACACAAAAGCAATGGGTTAATCAAAACTATATTTTTTTAAAATATAAAAAATAAACAAAATAAAAACTAAAAAAAAATCTAAATGTTAGGATAGATACTATTAAATTCTTAGAGGAAAACATAGGCAGAACACTCTCTGACATAAATTGCTGCAAGATCTTTTTAAATCCACCTTCTAAAGTAACAAAAATAAAAACAAAAATTAACAAATGGGACCTAATTAAACTTAAAAGCTTTTGCACAGCAAAGGAAACCATAAACAAAAAATGAAAAGATAACCCATAGAATGGAAGAAAGTACTTGTAAATGAAATGACTGGCAAGGGATTAACCCCCAAAATATACAAACAGCTCATGCAACTCAATAATAAAAAAAAAAAACAAATCATCATAAAATGAGCATAAAACCTAAATCAACATTTTTCTAAAGAAGACATACAGATAACCAAAACAAGCATATGAAAAGATGCTCAACATCACTAATTACTACAGAAATGCAAATCAAAACTACAGTGAGGTATCATCTTACACCAGTCAGAATGACAGTCATCAAAAAATTTGAAAAGACCCTGACGCTGGGGAAGATTGAAGGCAGGAAGAGAAGGGGATGACAGAGGATGAGATGGTTGGATGGCATCACTGACTCGATGGACATGAGTTTGAGTAAGCTCCGGGAGTTGGTGATGGACAAGGAAGCCTTGTGTGGTGCAGTCCATGGGGTTGCAAAGAGTTGGACACAACTGAATGACTGAACTGAACTGACTCCCTCTGAGAGCAGCACAGCTGAATGTGACCATTTGCAAAAGCAACATATTAAGTATGAGAGCCCTAGGGGTTGCCCATTGCCTTTATCACACCTTTGGGTGAAATGCTCACTCACAAAACTAAGCTAGTGAAAGCTTTGGCAAACTTTTGTAGAGATATCCATGAATGGGAATAACAGTATCCACCATGGGCTGAACGTTCAGTGTGCTACTTTACAAATGTATCTTGTTCTTCGTTTTGACCAATGAAGAGACTGAGGTTGAAGAAAGGTCAGTGGCAAGTCCAAGACAACACAGTGAGCTGCTACATGGTAGGGACAGTTCTCACATATAGATCTGTCTGACTTTAAAGCTCACGCTCTTTCCATGAAAAGAGGTGGCTCCCCCACACTTGCGTCACCGTGCATTCTTCTGTGAATTCCTGCTGACTGTGCTGTACCCGTCCAGCATGCAGGGACCTGAAAAATCACCCCCGCTTCCCAGGCTGGAGGACACAACTTACCTTCCGAGAACAGAAAGGGCAAACGTTATAGACTTCTCTAGTCAGTTGGGGAATGAGGCAGTGCTTCACTGCTGTAGCTCACAGGAACACCATCCTTGCTGTTTAGAAGAAGGTGAAGTGAGCAATAGGATAGTCAGTTTAGAAATCTATTTATGATGCTTTTTTTTTTTTCATTTTATTATGCTCCCTACATATGAACTTGCTAGTTACAAACTTTCACGGATGCAAGCTTGCCTTCCATCAGCCTTGGACACCAGAGATATTTCAGTTTTTCCTCTGCCTCCTATCACTGATGATTCTTCAGCTCTACCATCTCCCATGTCCTCTCCCTGCTGCAGTTAGTGACTCTTCCCTGGTCACTCTGTGCCAGCCCCTGCAGGCCAGCTGTTGCACTGTACTTTTGCACTTTTCAAGGTACTGTACTGTCGGAATAAGAAAGTTTTTGTTTTTGCTTTTTTAATGTGCTGTTTATGAGAAAAGTATTATACAGCTATTACAATGCAGTACTACTTAGTCGATTGTGTTAGTTGGGTACCTATGCTAACACTGTTGGATTTACTAACAAACTGGACTTATGAACACTCTCCGAATAGACCTTATTCATATGTAGGGGAGTTACTGAGCATAACAACTTTCTTGATTCCTCAAGGCTACCTTGTGTATTAGATATTCTTGTCATTGTTGTTAATGTTATTTTCTTTAATTTCAAAATTGAAAGAGTTCAAATGGCTTGCCTAAAATCACACAACAACTACTACAATCAATAATCTAGATTCAAATATCCTATTTCCTAACTTCAAATCTAAACTTTTTCCACAATATTTTGCAAAGTATAGCTAATTTTTATCACTGAGATATACAATTCCATTTGCATGCCATAACCATTAAAACATACTTTAAATGAGCAGAAAATAGGATGTGTGACTGCTGATAACTTGGAGGTAAAGAATCAAAGTATGACAGTCCTAGGAGAGAAGACTACATGTGGACATCACCAGGTGGCCAACACCGAAATCAGATTCATTACATTCTTTGCAGCCAAAGATGGAGAAGCTGTTTACAGTCACCAAAAACAAGACCAGGAGCTGACTCCAGCTCAGATCATGAACTCCATATTACAAAATTCAGACTTGAACTGAGGAAAGTAGGGAAACCACTAGACCATTCAGGTATGACCTAAATCAAATCCCTTATGATTATACAGTGGAAGTGACAAATAGATTCAAGGGGTTAGATATGACAGAGTGCCTGTTGAACTATGGACAGAGGTTTATAATGTTGCACAGGAGACAGGGATGAAGACCATCCCTAAGAAAAAGAAATGCAAAAAAGCAAAATGGCTGTCTGAGGCAGCCTTACAAATAGCTATGAAAAGAAGAGAAGTGAAAAGCAAAGGAGAAAAGGAAAGATATACTCATTTGAATGCAGAGTTTCAAAGAATAGCAAGAAGAGATAAGAAAGCCTTTCTCAGCAACAAATGCAAAGAAATCGAGGAAAACAATAGAATGGGAAAGACTAGAGATCTCTTCAAGAAAATTAGAGATACCAGGGGCACATTTCTAGCAAAGATGGGCTCAATAAAGGACTGAAATTGTATGGACCTAACAGAAGCAGAAGATATTAAGAAGAGGCAGCAAGAATACACAGAAAAACTGTATGAAAAAGATATTCATGACCCAGATAATCACTATGGTATGATCACTCACCTAGAGCCAGGCATCCTGGAATGTCAAGTCAAGTTTGAAGCATCACTACGAACAAAGCTAGTGGAGGTGATGGCATTCCATTTGAGCTATTTAAAATTCTAAAAGATGGTGCTGTGAAAGTGCTGCACCAAATATGCCAGCAAATTTGGAAAACCCAGCAGTGGCCACAGGACTGGAAAAGGTCAGTTTTCATTCCAATCCCAAAGAAAGGCAATGCCAAAGAATGCTCAAACTACCACACAGTTGCACTCATCTCACACGCTAGTAAAGTAATTCTCAAAATTCCCCAAGCCAGGCTTCAACATTATGTGAACTGTGAACCTCCAGATGTTCAAGCTGGTTTTAGAAAAGGCAGAGGAACCAGAGATCAAATTGCCAACATCCACTGGATTATTGATAAAGCAGGAGAGTTCCAGAAAAACATCTATTTCTGCTTTATTGATTATGCCAAAGCCTTTGACTGTGGATCACCACAAATTGTGGAAAATTCTTCAAGAGATGGGAATACCAGACCACCTGACCTGCCTCTTGAGAAATTTGTATGCAGGTTAGGAAGCATCAGTTAGAACTGGACATGGCGCAGCAAACTGGTTCCAAATTGGGAAAGTAGTATGTCAAGGTGTCACCCTGCTTAGTTAACTTCTATGCAGAGTACATCATGAGAAATGCTGTACTGGATGAAGCACAAGCTAAAATCAAGATTGCCAGGAGAAATACCAATAACCTCAGATATGCAGATGACACCACCCTTATGGCAGAAAGTGAAGAAGAACTAATGAGCTCTTGATGAAAGTGAAAGAGGAGAGTGAAAGTTTGGCTTAAAGCTCAACATTCAGAAAACTAAGATCATGGCATCGGGTCCCATCACTTCATGGCAAATAGATGGGGAAATAGTGGGAATTGTGGCAGACTGCATTTTGGGGGGCTCCAAAATGAAGCCGATGGATCTACTGCAGGGGTGGGGCATGAGCCGGGCCCAGCCCCTCCCTCACTGCCAGCGTGACAGACGGGAACCAGTCACCTCACCATGGACCACCCTGACCCTTGGGCGTGCCGTCCCTGCAGGAGCTCACTGGGACACCCAGATCAGTGTCATCACCAAAGCACGGCTGAAACAGCTGACGCCAGCCATGCCCATCATCTTCATCAAGGCCATCCCTGCCATCCTGAGAAGAAGTTCTTGATCAGTGGAGTCACCATCTTCACCCACAGCTTCACCTGCCGGCTCAGCTGCTCAAAGGTGAGAAGTAGATGGTGACTGCAGCCATGAAATTAAAAGACGTTACTCCTTGGAAGAAAAATTATGACCAACATAGACAGCATATTAAAAAGCAGAGACATTACTTTGCCAACAAAGGTCCATCTAGTCAAGACTATGGTTTTTCCA
>NW_011494808.1:10656603-10683752 GCF_000754665.1 Bison bison bison
CTAAAATCAAGATTGCCAGGAGAAATACCAATAACCTCAGATATGCAGATGACACCACCCTTATGGCAGAAAGTGAAGAAGAACTAATGAGCCTCTTGATGAAAGTGAAAGAGGAGAGTGAAAGTTTGGCTTAAAGCTCAACATTCAGAAAACTAAGATCATGGCATCGGGTCCCATCACTTCATGGCAAATAGATGGGGAAACTGTGGAAACAGTGTCAGACTTTATTTTTGGGGCTCCAAAATCACTGTAGATGGTGATTGCAGCCATGAAATTAAAGACGCTTTACTCCTTGGAAGGAAAATTATGACCAACATAGACAGCATATTAAAAAGCAGAGACATTACTTTGCCAACAAAGGTCCATCTAGTCAAGACTATGGTTTTTCCAGTAGTCATGTATGGACGTGAGAGCTGCACTATAAAGAAAGCTGAGTGCCAAAGAAATGATGTCTTGAACTGTGGTGTTGGAGAAGACTCTTGAGACTCCCTTGGACAGCAAGGAGATCCAGCCAGTCCATCCTAAAGGAAATCAGTCTTGAATATTCAATGGAAGGACTGATGCTGAAGCTGAAACTCCCAATACTTTGGCCACCTGATGTGAAAAGGTGACTCATTTGAAAAGACCCTGAGGCTGGGAAAGATTGAAGGCAGGAGGAGAAGGGGACAACAGAGGATGAGATGGTTGGATGGCCTTACAGACTCAATGGAGTTTGAATAAACTCAGGGAATTGGTGATGGACAGGGAGGCCTGGCGTGCTGCAGTCCATGGGGTCACAAAGAGTTGGACAAGATGGGTGACTGAACTGAACTGAAAGAATCAAAGAATCAGGGAGTTTGATTATGAAACTGCAGTATTACTTGACCCACAGCAATACCACCCATTTGGATTAGACTTTCTGACGATCATTGTGAGGAAGTGGCTTTACACTTTTTAAAATTGCTGCTCCTCCCAGGAAATGACTCCAACATGAAAAATCAGCCTTTACCCGTAGCTATACAGAGAAGATAGGGTCCAATACTAAACAAACAAAGTCAGCTACTAGTTTTAGAAGGGCAAGTGGAAAGCTGTGGTCAGGAAATAATCCCAGGATCAGGACCCAGGAATTCAAGAAACAAATCCGGCAACAAGAGGCATAGTGGGATTACACTGAAGGATAGGCCACGCTTGATGCCAGCGAAGAGTGCTTCTGGTGTAACAGCCATCATGCTTCTGGATTGCTCTGATAAAGGACACAGGAAAGGAGAAAAAGGTAAACTGTGATTGATGAGATAAACATCATACATTATCTTTGTGAAAGAAAAAAGCCCAACAAGCTAGTTTATTTAACTATTTAATAAATTGGGAAGTAGAAATACTGGAAAAAGTATTACTTAAAGCTAGGTGGCTCAGAGGTTAAAGTGTCTGCCTGCAAAGCGGGAGACCAGGTTCGACCCCTGGATCAGGAAGATCCCCTGGAGAAGGAAATGGCAACCCACTCCAGTACTCTTGCCTGGAGAATCCCATGGATGGAGGAGTCTGGTAGGCTACAGTTCATGGGGTCACAAAGAGTCGGACACGACTGAGCAACTTTACTCAGTCACTCACTCACTCAATCTGAGAGCTGGTGGAGGACAGAGGAGCCTGGCATGCTGTATAGTCCATGGGGTCACAAAGAGTCACACATGACTTATTGACTGAACAACAAGAACAGTTCAATCCCATACCTGCCCAGTTTGCAGCAGTGGCAACATAAATCTCAGGCTCTCTGAAGAGGATTTCTTAACCCTAATGCAAGGACAGGAACCTAAGATTTTCACATCCTCGATGAAGTAGCACTGGCAGGGAAAAGCACCCCTATGTTTCCATTCTCACACTGAGAAGCACATTGTAATATCTTTCCTCCAGGTCTTCTGACATCCAATTGCTTTTTTGTACAAGGAAAAGTGTGAACAGACGTATAGGGAATCTCAGGAGGAACAAAAATTATGGGATTAACATTGTCTTAAAAGAGACTAAAAGCATTAAGAGAAAGATATCTTCATTTTTTTAAACAAAGGGTTTATCTAATATTCATCTAGCATTTGAATATATGGCACTGTATCAAATATATAAAATTACAAATGACTTCTACATAGCACCTATACAATTAAAACATTATCCAGGTTATCAATGTGACCCTGTGCCTTAATCCAGCCCCAGTGACTTTTGTGGAAAAGAAAACTGAGCAGATTCTAGAAAAACTCAGTCCCCATGTAATGAATAATTATTCACACCAATATTTATCAGAAGTTAAATGCAAATGCAATGTACCTACCCACCAGCTGTCAAGAGTGACTGACACATTTGGTAATTATAATGTGATTTTGAAGGGAATATATTACCAGTTTGACATCTGGAAATCAGAAATCTAAATACTTATGCAAGTCTCTAGTGAAGATGTGTCTCAACTTGTATTTGTGTCATGCCTTTTAAAATGCCATTTTTAAAGTCATTTTCCATTTTAAAGGCATCCTTCCTGAATCTGCTGTCATTGCAGCTCAGCTCCTTCATTTCACAAATGGTGTTAATCCAACTAGTTTATGGTACAGCTGACCTCATTATCTATAGATGAAATGATGAACTAGGTTTTCCTCGAGTACAAAAAAAAAAGAAAAAGAAATGAAAACATTCAATTATGTTATTATTCTAATGTCTATTAATCAAAAGGACACTGATATAATTTCTGATAAATGATAAATACATAAGTCCACATATGGCCTTGTTTTTATGCCAGAAAGGTTGGCTAGATGTGGTTTAGTAAGGACATAGCAATGAATAGATGATGCTTTAAATGAATATATGCTATACAGAGAAAGATCCAATTTCAGAAATCTCATTCACCAATGCCATATGTCTAAGCAGACATGATATTACTTCTAGTTCACACAGGCACTCTTTAGTGTTTTTAACAATAGCAGTGTTAATGGCAGAACAAACTTAGAGACATATTCTAATGAGCATTTTGATGAAGTGCCTGATTTTTGAAAGGATTATGTTCTAGTTTGCTTGGTCTTTGTATTTGAGATGCTCAATGACCACTTTCTACAAAGAGAGAGAAACGGAACTGTTAAAATTCAAATGTTGATACAGTGACCTTGCCAAGGATAACTTTGGAGAAACTTGCTAGGTGTCTTATCTCAGTAGAATCCTATGAGACATTCCCAGGGGAGACTTCAATTTACCAGATTCTATGTACAGACTATCTTAGAGATAAAGTTTGAATTAAAGTTTTCTTTCCATTTTATTTTATTAAAAAGTAATGCAAACACCTGTTTCTTCAGAGAATTGAGGACGGCAAAAAGAGAAATTTATGGAAGATTGTTGTTGTTCAGTTGCTCTGTCACGTCCAACTCTTTGTGACCCCATGGATCCCAGCATGCCAGGCTTCCTTGTCCTTCACTATCTCCTGGGGTTTGCTCAAACTCATGTCCATTGAGTTGGTGATGCCATCCAATCACCTCATTCTCTGTTGCTCCCTTCTCTGCCTGCCTGCAATCTTTCCCAGCATCAGAGTCTTTTCCAATGAGTTGTCTTCTTGCATCAGGGGGCCAATATATTGGAGCTTCAGCTTCAGAATCAGTCTTTCCAATGAATATTCACAAATGATCCTTTAGGATTGACTGGTTGGATCTCCTTGCAGTCCAAGGGATCTCAAGAGTCTTCTTCAACACCACAGTTTGAAAGCATCAGTTCTTCAGTGCTCAGCTTTCTTTATGGTCCAACTCTCACATCCATACATGACTACTGGAAAAAAACATAGCTTTGACTATATGGACCTTTGTCAGCAAAGTGATGTCTCTGCTTTTAAATATGCTGTCTAGGTTAGTCATAGCTCTTCTTTCAAGGAGCAAGCATCTTTTAATTTCATGACTGCAGTCACCATCTGAAGTGATTTTGGAACCCAAAAAAAGATGGTTAGCTCCTAAATTTTAAGATGGAATAGAGAGATTTTCACTCACTAGAATGCTAAATGGAGACACCATGTATGTATTTGGGAAAATGTTACTGTGACAAGCTGATTGGGGCTGAGAGCCTAAAGCCCTTGCTCAGACAAAGAAGAGCAAGTGCTACCTGTGTCAGGAAGCATCTTAGTGACTAGTAACTTGAAGTGTTTCTAGAAGAACAAGAAGATAAAAATCTGGAGTGGTGGCAAGGAGAGAGCAGAGTTGTCAACAGGGGAGATGGAAGAGACATCTAGACTTTTCTAGGAGGATCAGGGGAAGGAAGAGATGGGGTCCAGAAGGGGAGGGTAAAGATCCCTCTGAGGACACAGGCTGAAAGCTTTGAAATGCTAAGAATGTTTGCTGGTGTGCAAGATGAAAACCTGCCCTCTGTCTGCTCCACAAACTCTTGAGTAGACAGCGCATTCCATCCCAACACCATGATGTTATGCACATTGAGATCTTGGCGAGCAAGAGCAGAACAGCACAAGGGGTCACATGACCAGCGATGCGGGCAGACTGGCATCTGGTTACAGAAGCAAAGCAAGACGAGATTGCAGGAGGAGTCTGCTAGCATCTCTGGTGTGTTCTGCTCTGCTGTTTCTCATTAAGGCATTTTCCTCATCATTTGCAGCCACCAAATTGTGTCTACATGCTTCATACATAGCACATGAACTTTAAACACGTTTTTAAAAGAAAGCTCCTAATACCTTCTTTGCTACAGAATAAAGTTTCCTAAGATACATGCACAAAAAATGAGTCCTGTGGAACACGAACGGCTCTTAGGTGAACAAAATACTCTACTCTGTGGTCGAAAAAATTTGGGAAATCTTAGGTTAAGTAGTCTCTTCACTATAAAACGTTCCAGAAGCTCTTTTAGGTTAAACTGTGGAAGGAGAGGGTGGGACAGATGAGAGAGCAGCATTGACATTCATACACTGCCCCGTGCAGAACTGCTGGTGGGAAACTGACTGAGAACACAGGCAGCTCAGCTCATCGCTGCGTGATGACCCAGGGGGTGTGATGGGGCACATGGGGAGAGAGGTTCAAGGGCAAGCAGACATATGCATACTTAGAGCTGATTCACATCGTTATACAGTGGAAACCATTGTAAAGCAATCATCCTCCAGTTAAAAACAAAGGTAAAAATTATACATAAATTTTCTGTTGTGCAAAGGGTAGGTGCCTCTAACCACCATGTTATTCAATGGTCAAGTGTTGTTTAAGACAGTGATGTTGCTGTTTTCAGTCCCTAAGTTGTAGCTGACTCTTATAGATTCCAGGGACTGCAGCACACTGGGCTCCCCTGTCTTTCACCGTCTCCCGGAGTTTGCTCAAACTCAAGCCCATTGAGTCAGTGATGCCATCCAACCATCTCAGCCTCCACTGCTCTCTTCTCCTCTTGCTTTGAATCTTAAATCTTTCTTCAAGGTCTTTTCCAGTGGGTCAGTTCTTCACATCAGGTAGCCAAAGTATAGGAGCTTCAACTTCAGCATCAGTCCTTTCAATGCATATCAGGATTGATTTCTTATAGGATTGAGTGGTTGATCTCCTTGCTGTCCAAGATAGTAATGAGCAGAGAGTAACGTCATAAAATTCCTGAAACTTTTTACTTTTAAAAAAATCTCCTAATACTTGCTTTTTGATGTTACTTTTTTAAAAAAAATAATATATCCCTGATAGCTCAGCTGGTAAAGAATCCGCCTGCAGTGCAGGAGACCCCAGTTTGATTCCTGGGACAGGAAGATCTGCTGGAGAAGGGATAGGTTACCCACTCCAGTGTTCTTGGACTTCCCTTGTGGCTCAGCTGGTAAAGAATCTGCCTGCAATGTGGGAGACCTGGGTTTGATCCCTGGGTTGAGAAGATCCCCTGGAGGTGGGAAAGGCTACACACTCCAGTATTCTGGCATGGAGAATTCAATGAATTGTACAGTTTGTGGGGTCACAAAGAGTCAGACACTACTGAGTGACTTTCATTTTCACTTTCAAGGATGAGAAAAAATACATTGTGAATATCCTAGAAAAGGCCACTGTGTGAGCAACACTTTCCTAATTTCTTTGACCCCAGAATCCTTTTCTCTTGCTATCTTTTGGAAATGGTATTGAGAGGAACCCTTTCTTAGAAACACTGTTAAAAGAAAAAAAAAAAAAGTGCTACCTTCCATTTCTTATTATGTTTGAACAAAATCATATCATACATTCATATCTTTCAGCAACAATAGCTAACACTTAATTTTCTTTCTCACATATGAGGAATCTGTAATGTAGATATATCAAGTAACTTGGCCGAGATAACAAGCATATTCCTTGGTTTACAAGGAGCACTAAGTTTTCAAGCCTTCTTCTGAGATTTGAGATGTTTGCCCACAATACACCAGCCTAAAATGGGTTCCAAGTTCAATAAAACATAGTGATCTAGACACATTAAGTCTCCAAAAACTTAGTACATTTTGGAATTTATAGCTACCACCACCCCTTTTAATTTCCTACCACCGTGAACCAAAGGCTCCTAAACACCTGAAGTTCCTTAGGTCAGAATGCAGAGCTACAGGAAAGACAAGTAGTGGGTACACGATTTTGAAACTGAGAAGATCAAGTCATCTGGTGAACTTGAACATCTTTGAGTTCAACCTTATTGAGGAGGGGCAAGACTGGTTGATAATAGACCCTGCCTCAGAGGTCTGCTGGGAAGCAGGCATGTCTGCAGAAACATGGCTTCTCACTGAGCTTGTGCACTTGGTTCTATTTTTTGCACTGCTGTACACAAACATGCACAAGTGCATGCATGCACACACACACGCACACACACTCCTGTGTGTATTCTTTCTCAGCCAGTTGATACCACAGCCACTGCTAAGTATTAAAGATGCAACAAATGAATAAACATAGCATGGAAGAAGAAGTCATAGCTTTTAATAGATAGAGACTGATTCAATTCAGTTCAGTTCAGTTGCTCAGTTGTGTCCAATTCTTTGAGACCCCATGAATTCCAGCATGCCAGGCCTCCCTGTCCATCACCAACTCCCAGAGTTCACTCAGACTCATGTCTGTCAAGTCGGTGATACCATCCAGCCATCTCATCCTTTGTCATCTCCTTCTCCTCCTGCCCCCAATCCCTCCCAGCATCGGGGTCTTTTCCAATGAGTCAACTCTTTGCATGAGGTGGCCAAAGTATTGGAGTTTCAGCTTTAGCATCAGTCCTTCCAATGACTATTCAGGACTGATTTCCTTTAGGATGGACTTGTTGGATCTCCTTTCAGTCCAAGGGACTCTCAAGAGTCTTCTTCAACACCACAGTTCAAAAGCATCAATTCTTCGGCGCTCAGCTTTCTTCACAGTCCAACTCTCACATCCATACATGACCACTGGAAAAACCATAGCCTTGACTAGAAGAAAGTGGGGAAAACCACTAGACCATTCAGGTATGGCCTAAATCAAATCCCTTATGATTATACAGTGGAAGTGAGAAATAGATTTAAGGGACTAGATCTGATAGATAGAGTGTCTGAGGAACTATGGATGGAGGTTTGTGACATTGTACAGGAGACAGGGAACAAGACCATCCCCATGGAAATGAAATGCAAAAAAGTAAAATGGCTGTCTGGGAAGGCCTTACAAATAGCTGTGAAAAGAAGAGAAGTGAAAAGCAAAGGAGAAAAGGAAAGATATAAGCATCTGAATGCAGGGTTCCAAAGAATAGCAAGGAGAGATAAGAAAGCGTTCTTCAGCGATCAATGCAAAGAAATAGAGGAAAACAACAGAATGGAAAAGACTAGAGATCTCTTCAAGAAAACTAGAGATACCAAGGGAATATTTCATGAAAAGATGGGCTCGATAAAGTACAGAAATGTTATGGACCTAACAGAAGCATAAGATATTAGGAAGAGGTGGCAAGAATACACAGAAGAACTGTACAAAAAATATCTTCAAAACCAAGATAATCACGATGGTGTGATCACTCACCTAGAGACTGATTAAGAGACTGATTAAAGAAAGTTGAGCACCAAAGAATTGATGCAATTGAGCTGTGATGTTGGAGAAGACTCTTGAGAGTCCCTTGGACTGCAAGGAGATCCAACAAACCCATCCTAAAGGAAATCAGTCCTGAATATGCATTGGAAGGAATGATGCTGAAGCTGAAGCTCCCATACTTTGGCCACCTGATGCAAAGAACTGAATCATTTGAATAGACCCTGATGCTGGGAAAGATTGAAGGCGGGAGGAGAAGGGGACGACAGAGGATGAGATGTTTGGATGCCATCACCAACTCAATGGACATGAGTTTGAGTAAGCTCCAGGAGTTGGTGATGGACAGGGAGGCCTGGTGTGCTGCAGTCTAAGGGGTCACAAAGAGTCGGACACTGAGCAACTGAGCTGGACTGGACTGAGGAGACCGCCTACATTTGAATTCTGCCTGTGTTTTTTTCTAATTTTGTGACCTGACCAAAGAAATAAACTTGTTTATACCTTAGTTTCTCCATCAGTAAAATGAGGACACTTTGAGGATTATAAGTAAAAGAAGAGAAGACATATTTTCTAGTGTGCATTCCTCCTGATGTCAATATAAGAAATATATTCAAAGGAGAATAGTTTAGTTGGGAAGTCATTTTAGGAAACATTGCAGGGGAGTAGGATAGTAAGCCAGGGAAAGGAAGGAGGTATATTAAGGGTGTGATATCAAGTAAGTTGCTGCTGTGATTAATTAGAACTTGATTCCACTGGGGAACTTGGGAAGAAAGTACAGAACACAGCTGAGTTATTCTGACTGAGGACAAGGATCCTAGAGTATTATCTACCAATTCTTAATCTTCCATTAGTTGAGGGCTGTTTCCAGGGGTATTCGTTTTTTTTTTTTTTTTTTACAGAACTTCTATCTTTTCCTGTTTGTACCATTAGTGCGATCCTGCACTCAGAAGGAAGTCTCTCAGATTCAGATAGCAGAGGTGTTTTTTTCTGAAAGCAGCATTTGGTAGGAAGTGGTGAGTATTGAGAGCATTCACTACACACATAAAGTATGTGGAGCAGTGCCTTATGCATATTCAGTTCAGTTGAGTCGCTTAGTCCTGTCTGATTCTTTGCAACTCCATGGACTGCAGCACGCCAGGCCTCCCTGTCCATCACCAACTCCCGGAGTTTACTCAAACTCAAGTCCATTGAATCAGTGATGCCATCCAACCATCTTTTCTTCCATCCCCTTCTCCTCCCACCTTCAGTCTTTCCCAGCATCAGGATCTTTTCAAATGAGTCAGCTCTTCCCATCAGGTGGCTAAAGGATTGGAGTTTCAGCTTCAGAATCAGTCCTTCCAATGACTATTCAGGACTGGTCTTCTTTAGGATGGACTGGCTGGATCTTCTTGCAGTCCAAGGGACTCTCAAGAGTGTTCTCCAATGCCACAGTTCAAAAGCATCAATTCTTCAGCGCTCAGCCCTCCTCACAGTCCAACTCTCACATCCATACATGACCACTGGAAAAACCATAGCCTTGACTAGATGGACCTTTGTTGGTAAATTAATGTCTCTGCTTTTTAATATGCTGTCTAGGTTGGTCATAGCTTTTCTTCCAAGGAGCAAGTATTTTTCAATTTTATGGTTGCAGTCACCGTCTGCAGTGATTTTGGAGCCCAAGAAAATAAAGTCTCTCACTTTATTTGTGATGGGACCAGATGCCATGATCTTAGTTTTCTGGATGTTGAGTTTTAATCCAACTTTTTCACTCTCCACTTTCACTTTCATCAAGAGGATCTTAATTCTTCTTCACCTTCTGCCATAATGGTGATATCATCTGTGTATTTGAGGTTATTGATATTTCTCCCATCAACCCTGATTCTAGCTTGTGCTTCATCCAGCCCAGCATTTCACATGATGTACTCTGCATATAAGTAAAATAAGCAGGGAGACACTATACAACCTTGACGTACTCCTTTTCCAATTTGGAACCAGTCTGCTGTTCCATGTCCAGTTCTAACTGTTGCTTCTTGACCTGCACACAGATTTCTCAGAAGGCAGGTCAGGTGTTCTGGTATTCCCATCTCTTTCAGAATTTTGAACAGTTGTCGGTGGTCCACACAGTCAAAGGCTTTGGCGAGTCAATAAAGCAGAACCTTCATGGACCTAACTCTCAAAATCAACATTTGCCTATCCCTACGTCAAATCCTAAATTAAGAAATTAGCTCAAGTTAAAATAATCATATCTCGGGGTTCACAATATCATAGTCTGAAAAATAAAGATGCTGAGGATGGTGAAGCCTGGCATACTTCGATCCAAGGGGTCACAAAGAGTCAGACACGACTTAGTGACTGAACCACAACAATGACTTAAGACATTCACAAAAAGACTTTGAGATAATGTTTGGATGAGTTTTACTTCCATTTTCATGTGGAAAATGTTATCAAAATAAAGTTTTGACTGGCAGAGATAGTTACTTGTCACTGAATTAATCAATGAGCTTCTACCATATGCCCCCCCTGGTGTGGGTGTGTGGATGTGTGGGTGTGTGTGCATGTGTGTGTAGGACTGGGCTACAGTGATGGTGGTGATATTGCATACAGTGGCTATCATAATAGGTGCTCATAATATCCCACTCAAAAAATGAATGTCTAGAAATTCTAGAACAGCCCTGCCCCAAGTACCTCCTGAGGGCCCACTGCATTCAGCAATACCTGAAGCTCATTAGAAATGCAGTTCGGGTCCCATCTGAGACTTGGTGAATGAGAATTTCTAGGGCAGAGCCCAGGATTTGGTGCTGGCATCCACTGCTTCTCTTACCATGTACAATCAGGGTAAGTTATTCAAATTTCTTTTTATTTATTTATTTTTAAAAGTTATTTTATATTGGACTCTTGATTTACAGTGTTGTGTTCATTTCAGGTATACAGCAAAGTGACTCAGTTATATGTACACATGTATCTCTTCTTTTTCAAATTATTTTCCCACTTAGGTCATTATAGAATATTGAGCAGTTACCTGTGCTATACAGTAGGTCCTTGTTGGTTATCTGTTTTATATATAGCACTGTGTATGGGCCAATGTCAAACTCTCAATTTATCCGGCACCTTGACCTTTGCTATTTGGTAACCATAAATTTGCTTTCTAGGTCTGCGACTCTGTTTCTTTTTTATAAATAAGTTCATTTGCACACTTGTTTTTCAGACTCCACATGTACGGGATGTCCTGATGCTCGTCTTTCTCTGACTCACCTCGCTCACTGTGACGGTTCTGATGCTCGTCTTTCTCTGACTCACCTCGCTCACTGTGACGGTCCTGATGCTCGTCTTTCTCTGACTCACCTCGCTCACTGTGACGGTTCTGATGCTCGTCTTTCTCTGACTCACCTCGCTCACTGTGACGGTTCTGATGCTCGTCTTTCTCTGACTCACCTCGCTCACTGTGACGGTTCTGATGCTCGTCTTTCTCTGACTCACCTCGCTCACTGTGACGGTTCTGATGCTCGTCTTTCTCTGACTCACCTCGCTCACTGTGACGGTTCTGATGCTCGTCTTTCTCTGACTCACCTCGCTCACTGTGACGGTTCTGATGCTCGTCTTTCTCTGACTCACCTCGCTCACTGTGACGGTTCTGATGCTCGTCTTTCTCTGACTCACCTCGCTCACTGTGACGGTTCTGATGCTCGTCTTTCTCTGACTCACCTCGCTCACTGTGACGGTTCTCAGGTCTGTCCGCGCTGCAGCAGATGGCGTTGTTCATTCTTCCTAACGGCTGAGTGAGTGAGCTCCGGGAGCTGGTGCTGGACAGGGAGGCCTGGCGTGCTGCGACTCATGGGGTCGCAAAGAGCCGGACACGACTGAGCGACTGAACTGAACTGAACTGAACTGAACATTTGGTTGTGTGTATATACAACATATTGTTTTAAAATAGTGTATGCTGCTGCTGCTGCTAAGTCGCTTCAGTCGTATCCGACTCTGTGTGACCCCATAGACGGCAGCCCACCAGGTTCCGCTGTCCCCGGGATTCTCCAGGCAAGAACACTGGAGTGGGTTGCCATTTCCTTCTCCAATGCAGGAAAGTGAAAAGTGAAAGTGAAGTCGCTCAGTCGTGTCCGACTCCTAGCGACTCCATGGACTGCAGCCCACCAGGCTCCTCCATCCATGGGATTTTCCAGGCAAGAGTACTGGAGTGGGGTGCCATTGCCTTCTCGGAAAGTAGGGTATAGCTGCTTACAAAGTCGTGCTGGTTCCTGCTGTACGATGAAGTGAGTCAGCTGTGTGAACACATGTATGCCATCCCTCATGGTCCCCCTCCCACTCTTCCCCATCCCACCATCAAGGTCACCACACTGCACTGAGCTGAGGGCCCTGCATGATACAGCAGCTTCCCACTAGCTATCTACTGTGCACTGATTATTAGAGAAATGTAGATCAGAGTCAGAATGGCCGTCATCAAAAAATCTGCAAACAGTTAATGCTAGAAAGGGAAGGAATAAATACAGGAAAGGAAACCCTCTTGCACTGTTGATGGGAATGTAAACAGGTGCAGCCATTATGGAGAACAGTATGGAGGTTCCATAAAAAACTAAGACTAGAGCTACCATATGATCCAGCAATCCCACTAACGGGCATATACTCTGGGAAAACCATAGTTCAAAAGATACACGCACCTCAATGTTCATTGCAGCACTATTTACAATAGCCAGGATATGAAAGCAACCTAAATGTCCATCAACAGCTGCTGAGTCACTTCAGTCGTGTCTGACTCTGTGCGACCCCATAGACGGCAGCCCACCAGGCTCCCCCGTCCCTGGGATTCTCCAGGCAAGAACACTGGAGTGGGTTGCCATTTCCTTCTCCAATGCATGAAAGTGAAAAGTGAAAGTGAAGTCGCTCAGTCGTGTCCGACTCTTAGCAACCCCATGGACTGCAGCCCACCAGGCTCCTCCATCCATGGAATTTTCCAGGCAAGAGTACTGGAGTGGATGCCACTGCCTTCTCCTGTCTATCAACAGAGGAGTGGATAAAAAGGATGTGGTGCATATACACAGTGGAATAGTACTCAGCTATAATATCTTCTTTATAACCATGTCTTCTTTATCCATTCCTCTGTCAAGGGATGTTTAGTTTGCTTCCATGTTTTCCCAACCAAGGCTCATGTAAACCCAGACTCCCCCAGCTTCGGAGGCGTCTCTGTAATTTCAGGTCTTCTCTGTTGAGTATGCCTGATGTTTTTGTCTGACCACCTCCTTCCAGTGGCGCCAGGCAGGTCTCTGTGAGTCCAGTTTGTAAGCAGACCTAGAAGCTTGGGGCCAGTACCACGCTCTCCCCTGTGCTCCCAGCCTGCACGTGGCGGGGGTCCCCTGCCAACGCTAACCTCCGGGTCCTCGCATCACCCCCGTTTGCGTGGTGCTACTCCACCTGTGTGTCTCATTCTCTGTCTTAAATTCTTCTGTTTGTAAGTAACGGGGTGATTTCTCTTCTTCCAGTTGTATACCAATGGATAACGTGCTTAGTTGTTTTCTTCTCTTCTTTTTCATCTTGTCTGCTCTTCTGTTTAAGAATTTTTAAAAAGCTGGACTTCCATGTGGATCTTTTTGAATCTTGACTACCACTTCCTATCTGTGTGATAGCTAGCTTCTTATCTTGTTTCTTTCTGAGCCAGTTTCTTCAACTGTAAGATAGGAATAACGTTCTCTACATCTTAAAAAGTACGAGTACAGTTGTTTAGCTCACCTAATTTACAGACATTATGCAGAGCACAAATCCTAGTTTCATCCCTTTCTAGCCATGTGACTTAAGCAAGATATGTGTGAGCTTCAGTTTCCTGCATAAAACATGACTAATTAATCACGATGGTGTGATCACTCACCTAGAGCCTGACATCCTGGAATGTGAAGTCAAGTGGGCCCTAGAAAGCATCACTACGAACAAAGCTAGTAGAGGTGATGGAATTGCAGTTGAGCTATTTCAAATCCTGAAAGATGATGCTGTGGAAGTGTTGTACTCAATATGCCAGTAACATTGGAAACTCAGCAGTGGCCACAGGACTGGAAAAGGTCAGTTTTCATTCCAATCCCAAAGAAAAGCAATGCCAAAGAATGCTCAAACTACTGTACAATTGTACTCATCTCACAGGCTAGTAAAGTAATGCTCAAAATTCTCCAAGCCAGGCTTCAGCAATACGTGAACCATGAACTTCCAGATGTTCAAGCTGGTTGTAGGAAAGGCAGAGGAACCAGAGATCAAATTGCCAACATCTGCTGGATCATGGAAAAAGCAAGAGAGTTCCAGAAAAACATCTATTTCTGCTTTAATGACTATGCCAAAGCCTTTGACTGTGTGGATCACAATAAACTGTGGAAAATTCTGAAAGAGATGGGAATACCAGATCACCTGACCTACCTCTTGGGAAACCTATATACAGGTCAGGAAGCAACAGTTAGAACTGGACATGGAACAACAGACTGGTTCCAAACAGGAAAAGGAGTACGTCAAGGCTGTATACTGTCACCCTGCTTATTTAACTTATCCACAGAGTACATCATGAGAAATGCTGGGCTGGAGGAAGCACAAGCTGGAATCAAGATTGCTGGGAGAAATATCAATAACCTCAGATGTGCAGATGACACCACCCTTATGGCAGAAAGTGAAGAGGAACTAAAAAGCCTCTTGATGAAAGTGAAAAAGGAGAGTGAAAAAGCTGGCTTAAAGCTCATTCAGAAAACTAAGATCATGGCATCTGGTCCCATCACTTCATGGCAAATAGATGGGGAAACAGTGGAAACAGTGTCAGACTTTCTTTTGGGGGGGCTCCAAATTCACTGCAGATGGTGACTGCAGCCATGAAATTAAAAGACACTGACTCCTTGGAAGGAAAGTTATGACCAACCTAGATAGCATATTCAAAAGCAGAGACATTACTTTGCCAACAAAGTTCCATCTAGTAAAGGCTATGGTTTTTCCAATGGTCATGTATGGATGTGAGAGTTGGACTGTGAAGAAAACTGAGTGCTGAAGAATTGATGCTTTTGAACTGTAGTGTTGAAAAGACTCTTGAGAGTCCCTTGGACTGCAAGGAGATCCAACCACTCCATCCTAAAGGAGATCAGTCCTGGGTGTTCTTTGGAAGGACTGATGTTGAGGCTGAAACTCCAGTACTTTGGCCACCTCGTGTGAAGTGTTGACTCATTGGAAAAGACTCTGATGCTGGGAGGGATTGGGGGCAGGAGGAGAAGGGGACGACAGAGGATTAGATGGTTGGATGGCATCACGGACTCGATGGACATGAGTTTGAGTGAACTGTGGGAGTTGGTGATGGACAGGGAGGCCTGGTGTGCTGTGATTCATGGGGTCACAAAGACTGGGACACAACTGAGTGACTGAACTGAACTGAATTATTCTTATATTGTAATAAGGCTGTTTTGATAACTGAGAAAAATTCAAAACATTTAATAGAGTGTCTAAATAAGTGAAAGTCGCTCAGTCGTGTCCGACTCCTTGCAACCCCAAGGACTATAGAGTCCATGGAATTCTCCAGGTGAGCAGAATACTGCAGTGGGTATCCTTTCCCACATCCAGGGGATCTTCCCAATCCAGGGATTGGACCCAGTTCTCCAGCATTGCCGGCAGATTCTTTACCAGCTGAGCCACAGGGAAGCCCAAGAATACTGGAGTAGTAGCCTATCCTTTCTCCAGCAGATCTTCCTGACCCAGGAATCGAACCAGGGTCTCCTGCATTGCAGGCAGATTCTTTACCAACTGAGCTATCAGGGAAGCCCCAATAGAGTGTCTGGTATGTATAAAATGCTCAGTAGTATTGTCATGGCCATCAAATTTTCTTTTTAATTTCTTTTAATCAAGTATAGTTGATTTACAATGTTGTGCTAATTTCTGCTATACAGCAAAGTGACTGAGTTACACACACACACACACACATACACACACACATATTCTTTTTCATATTCTTTTCTATTAAGGTTTCTCAAGGGTGTTGAATATAGTTCACTGTGCTTTTCAGCATGACTTTGCTGTCTAACAACCCTACGTAACACTTTGCATCCGTTAATCCCAAGCGCCCAGTCCTTGCCTCCCCAGCGCCCTTTACCCTTTGGTAATCACAAGTCTGTTCTCTGTCTGTGAGTCTGTTTCTATTTCACAGATAGGTTTTATTTGTGTCACATTTTAAATTCCACATGTGCGTGATATCACATGGTATTTGTCTTTCTCTGCCTGACTTACTTTGCTTAGTGTGATAACCTCCAAGTCTGTCCATGTTGCTGCAAATCGTTCATCTAGATTCCATCATAGTTGTCATAATCATTGAAATCAGGGAGACCACTGCCCCCCTTTCCTCCTTTTTCTCCTTTTCACTTTTTAAAAAACATTTCCCTTCCAATTCCTACTTCCAAACTACTTACAAACATTGTAACAAATTCGACTCATGCTTTTTTTTGAATTTACTTCAGTTCAGATCAGTTCAGTCACTCAGTCATGTCCAACTCTTTGCAACCCCATGAATCGCAGCACGCCAGGCCTCCCTGTCCATCACCAACTCCCGGAGTTCACTCAGACTCACGTCCATCGAGTCAGTGATGCCATCCAGCCATCTCATCCTCTTTCGTCCCCTTCTCCTCCTAGCCCCAATCCCTCCCAGCATCAGGATCTTTTCAAATGAGTCAAGTCTTCGCATGAGGTGGCCAAAGTACTGGAGTTTCAGCTTTAGCATCAGTCCTTCCAAAGAAATCCCAGGGCTGATCTCCTTCAGAATGGACTGGTTGGATCTCCTTGCAGTCCAAGGGACTCTCAAGAGTCTTCTCCAACACCACAGTTCAAAAGCATCAATTCTTCAGCACTCAGCCTTCTTCACAGTCCAACTCTCACATTCTTACATGACCACAGGAAAAATCATAGCCTTAACTAGACAGATCTTTGTTGGCAAAGTAATGTCTCTGCTTTTGAATATGCTATCTAGGTTGGTCATAACTTTCCTTCCAAGAAGTCAGCGTCTTTTAATTTCATGGCTGCAGTCACCATCTGCAGTGATTTTGGAGCCCAACAAAATAAAGTCTGACACTGTTTCCACTGTTTCTCCACCTATTTCCCATGAAGTGATGGGACCGGATGCCATGATCTTCATTTTCTGAATGTTGAGCTTTAAGCCAACTTTTTCACTCTCCTCTTTCACTTTCATCAAGAGGCTTTTTAGTTCCTCTTCACTTTCTGCCATAAGGGTGGTGTCATCTGCACATCTGAGGTTGTTGATATTTCTCCCGGCAATCTTGATTCCAGCTTGTGCTTCCTCCAGCCCAGCGTTTCTCATGATGTACTCTGTGGATAAGTTAAATAAGCAGGGTGACAGTATACAGCCTTGACGTACTCCTTTTCCTATTTGGAACCAGTCTGTTGTTCCATGTCCAGTTCTAACTGTTGCTTCCTGACCTGCATATAGGTTTCTCAAGAGGCAGGTCAGGTGATCTGGTATTCCCATCTCTTTCAGAATTTTCCACAGTTTATTGTGATCCACACAGTCAAAGGCTTTGGCATAGTCAATAAAGCAGAAATAAATGTTTTTCTGGAACTCTCTTGCTTTTTCCATGATCCAGCAGATGTTGGCAATTTGATCTCTGGTTCCTCTGCCTTTCCTACAACCAGCTTGAACATCTGGAAGTTCATGGTTCATGTATCACTGAAACCTGGCTTGGAGAATTTTGAGCATTACTTTACTAGCATATGAGATGAGTGGAATTGTGCAGTAGTTTGAGCATTCTTTCAAATTCTTTTCACTTCTGGTAATCTCAGTAGTTAAACACACTTCTAACTTGATTACAGGGCTAACATAGCTTTTCCTGGAGAAGGAAATGGACACGCACTCCAGTATTCTTGTCTGGATAATCCCATGGACGGAGGAGTCTGACAGGCTACAGTCTAGGGGGTTGCAAACAGTCGGGCACAACCGACCATAGTACAGCAGCAATCCCTGCTTTTCCACTTCCTTCTGTAGCACGAAATGGGATCAGTCACAACTTAGTAATCACACCTCCCAGTTTCTGGTGGAAAATACAAATGGCACAAAGTGATTGGAGCATTGAACAAAGCACCCAACCTCAAGATGGCAAAACACACACACACACACACACACACACACACACACACGTTTCTGGTCACAGTTCTTTTGCTTGTTTACTAAAAGCCTTGTGAGAAATCACAAAATCTCTCTGCGCTTCATTTATAAAATAGGAATAATGATGTCACAAGGTCATTCACCCGGAGTTGCACACAGGAACAAATGAGCCCCTGTGGAAGCCTTTTGAAAGGCAAATAGGCTGTAGGGACCCAAGCATTAACATAAGGAATAAATATAGGTAGGGCTCGTTACAATGTGTTGAATCAGTATATTTTTTTAAGGGAACACAACGTTATGCTAACATTCCTATTGCTTCCTAATCTTATTCATCTTATGTGTCTAATTGAAATACAACTTCCTCTCTCTGTTTTAACGAATTTCCCTCCCTGCTCCGAGGAAGTGTTACCATCCAGAGTTCTTGGCCTCTCGTGTGTGTGTGCTCAGTTGCTCAATCATGTCAACTCTTTGCAACCCCATGGACTGTAGCCCTCCAGGCTCCTCTGTCTGTAGGATTTTCTGGGCAAGAATACTGGTGTAGGTTGCCATTTCCTCCTCTAGGGAACTTCCTGACTCAGGGATCGAACCCCCATCTCTTGTGGCTCCTGCAGGGCAGGCAGATTCTTTACCACGGAGCCACCAGGCAAGCCCTTCTTGCCCTCCTAAATCAATAGAAATTGATCAGATGCCAGACAAGAAAGTCAGGCAAGGTTTTACTGGAGTCCCTGCCACAGCTGTGGAGAGCAAAGACAGGTAACAGGTGGAGGCAGGGCAAGCTGGCTCCTTCTGGGGAGAGGGAGGGCGTGTCCAGGCGTGAGGCTGGAGGAGGGTAGGTGGTCCGCCCGCCCCTTAGGGTGTGCCCTGTGCAGATGGTGTGCGCTGCACCCTGCTTTTGCTCTGAGCTCATCAGAAGTGGCTGTTGGTTTTTTTTCTCTATCTTTTGTCCAGAATTTGCCCTAACTGCTCATGCACCGTCATTTTTGTCTCACATAACTTCTTTGTATTTTGTTGCTCAAGAAGAGGTGTGTCCAGGGGCAAGCACTGCAGCACTGGCCCCAGGTCTCAGGTGGGTCTCAGGGGGCCGTTTTCCATGTGTATCTACATTCTCCGAGCATCTTAGGTGCACTTCCATTCAGGAATGGATAACTTAATATAATGAATTTTTCATGACCTGTTCCTACGACTTCCCTGGCAATAAGAACTCCAGGTTTTTATCCTAACAGACATCTAACAAAGCAAAGAACAGGGGGTTAATTACAAGCTGTATTGAGATGGTGTCAGAATTCCTCAGAGTATTACAAACACTTACCTGATTCAGTATATTCTAGTTTTTCTAATGCCCTCTTTGCTGGTTATGTGTTTTTAAAATGTATGCAAATATCATGTATATTTCTCTTGCAGAAGGCATGAAATTGTGAACACTTGGCTCAACCTCAATAAACTCCCAAGGTGTGCATTAGGATGCAAGAAACCAAGTTGCCCCCACTGCACAAGCTTTCTGTTGAAGGGTAGAAAATGCTTGGAAACCCCTAGTTAGTGGAAATGTCATGGAAGTTATAATGCCCTTTGTAACAAAAAGAGTGAATCCAGTGGCATTTTGTAGCTTTCTTGAATCGTAATTGAATATTTTATTTCCTTTAAAAAATTATTTTGACCTTCATCTCCCAACTGTATGCCATATTTAGGGTTGAATGGTTTAGAGAAATTGCAGTTTCACTGAGACTTGACTTACACAGAATCAGAAACTCAAGAGTGCGGTCCCTTTGCTGAGATGGACCCGAGGTATAAACAGATGTCAGACGCCAGTGCATAGGGTAGGCTGGAATAAAAGTGCTCATCTTGGATGACATAGCTATGAAATGGGCTCTACCGTATGTATAACTTGAGTGACTTGGCAGGCTACTGTTCAAGAATTTGGCTATGTAATGGAGGCAGGGACAGAGGGCTGGAATTCCATCTAGCTGTGATGCAAAGCCTGCATACATGTCCACTTCAGTCCAGTGAGCACTTCAGCATCACTTTGTAGAAGGAGATTTGCATGATGACTGCAATTCGAGTAGTGATTTTGAACTGTCCTTTTCCCTGTCTCCAGGAAGTTGCTTTGGCCATGGCAGGCTTACGACAGGGAACTAACTCAGAAGATTTCAGTCTCTTGTTCTGCCAGCCTTGCAGTAATGGCTCTGATCAAATTCATTCCTGGACAGTGAATCCAAGGCAGGATACCCCAGTGGTGGGTTATACTCTCAATGACAGCTGCACCATTCTCCACAAAGAAAAGGTCTCCAGTGGTGGAAGGACAGTGCACTTAAGCTCTTGGATGCGGACTCCTGAAAACTGAAGGACATACACCTTTTGGAGAAGAGATATTTTGAGATAAAACTTGATTCTTTGAAATTTTAAGTTTTTCATATAATTTGTAGTTGATTTGCATAAATATTTCAAGTGTGTGCTTCAAATAAAGGAGTCTTCTCCATTTCGTGTTTTTAGTAGTCTGTGTATGTTTATTATACCAGAATTATTAATTGTACTGTTCACAGGCTCCATATTCTCACTGATCTTTTATCTGTTTGATCTATTGATTATAAGAAAGGTGTGTTGCAGTCTTCTACTCTGAATTTACATCAGAGGTATACAAATTGTAAATTATTATATTTTTCTTGGTGAATTGAAGCTTTTATCAGTAGATAATTACTTTCTTTGTCATCAATAATTACTTTAGAATATATTTTGTCTGATAATCAGATGCTTAAACCAGTTTCCTTCTGGTTAAAATTTGCCTAATTTTAGTCCATTTTTTTTCTGTAAACTTCCTTATGCTTTATGCATTTTAATCCCATTTATCTTTTAACTAGTAAGTCTATTGATGTCACTTTATATGTATATATTATTATTACATATAATACTATATACTATAGATATGTGTTACTATTAATATTTATTTTTCAAATCATTTTATTTTTATTATTTTTATTACTCTTTTTCTTTTCACTGTTTATATTTTTGCTCATTATCTTAATACTTTATTTACAAATTTAAGAAAAGGAAAATAATATGTGATAAAATAATAAATGTGAAGATACAATTAACTATTAAAAACTAAACAAAATATTGGCAATTATAATTAGATTCAAGGGCTGACTTTTAGGGGGATAGAGGGTTGAATATGTCTCTGATAAAACTCATCAAGCAAAAGAGAATTCACAAAAGAAATGTAACAATAAGTACAGAAGGAATTTAAAAGTACAAGGGAATAATACTCTCAAATAAAGCTAAAAGGATTTCCATGAAGTAGACAATTTCCTTGAAAAATATATAATTCTAAAATTATTCTAAAAGAAATAGTGTTCTGAAAAATTATTAGTAATATACATAGAAATTGAAAAGTTGTAAAATAATTATCTCCAAATAAGCCTTTGGTATCAGATCATTTTGTGCTGAGTTCTTTTGTATTTTAAAGGAGAAGCTAATTTAATATAATATAAAGTGTATCAGCATATTTTAAAAGATAAAAAACCTTAATTCATTTAATGTGATGGCATTATTTTGATGCCAAAATCCACAAATAATAGCAAAATAAAAGATAACTAACCCTTTGTCCAGCTCCCTTATAAATACAGGGGCAGAAAAACATTCAACAGGAAACATTAATAGAATTCAAAAATACTTTAAAATAATTATTTATCCTGACCAAGCAAGATTTATTTTTAAAAAGGAAGGGCATTGTATTATTAAGGAATTTACTAAGAGAATACACTATGTAAGAGAATATTCAGTATAAGGAACATAAAACAAATATCTCAACAGAGGGTACAAAGACATCCTGTAAACTTTCATGGCAACCATGGAAAATAGCTTTATCTATTTGAGGAACTGCAAGCATAATGACTGACAATAAGAATACAAGTTACTTTTGGAAGATGAGAGTAGAGAGGTAACAGGAAATATCACGAAGGGTTTTGTATTAACAAAAGCTTGAGAGCCAGAGGGTACCAGAGAAGAACATTAAGCATAGGTATAATCTGATTAGACTGATATTTATCAAGCTGACTCCAGCAGCAGTGCAAGAGACAGATCACAGAGAAACCAACCAGAGGAAAACAAAACAACAATTAGGTATAAGAAAAAAATTCCATTGATACATGAAAAGAATGACTACATCTGAATTAAACTAGTGGCACTGGGAATGGCATTGATGGAAATAGTAAAAGAGACACGACAGTTGGATTCACATGATGCTGTGATTTCATGAATGTGAAAAGTAACTGAGATGGAAGAATCTGGTTTCATCTACCATTGGGTAGATGGTGGGGGCATTCACAGGGTTGGGAAGAATCAGGGGAGCCATGGTTGCAATTGGATGCCATTTGGGCAATGTGGCAGCTCATTAATTGTGTATTAAATGGCAGGGGGAGAAGCTTGGGGGAAGCAGACATTTATGAGGAAAAGAGAAAGAGCTTGTAAGGATTTGGGAGGGAAACTAGCAAACACAGAGATGCATGCACTGACACACAAGACTGGGTTATCAAATCTAGCTGACACCAATTAGTGATTTTTCCCAAGATCAGGCTTTACAAATAATCTGAAGGTTCAGTCAAAGAGGAGTCACAGGGAATGCAGGGAGACACCTGGAATATTGAAGGTAACTCCTTGGTTACACCCTTCCCATGATGGAATCAGGTCCAAGAACTCCAAATGATTTATGAAGGTTATCTTACACAGTGTGCAAAGTTTAGATTATAAACATTTCCATTTTTTTATCTCATATGGCCCACTAGTTATGTGATGTTTTCCAGCTAGCCAACTATCTAGATTTTAAACTTGATCCATAGCAATTTCAAACCAGGAACATCCTGTTAAAAACATTTTATAAGTATGGATTCTCTTCTTAGTAAATATCATTAGTCTATTTGACAAGCAGCCTGCTTATCATGTTTTCATGACTCGGCAAGTTCATCCACCTTATTTCCTTCCTGAGTATCCCACCTGCCTTCCTGGTAATGTAGAAAGGATGGAACACAGGTAAAATGCTTTAATTTTTTCTTTTTCATTGCATAGGTCAATGGAAGGTAATATCAACAAAGGAGGCAATTTAATAGTACCATATGTTGTTCTTTTTAATTGAATAATAATTAGATTATTGGTTCCCTTAGCAACCTCAATTTCATAGTAAAATCCAGGAAACTTACACATCTGCTATGAATTGACACAAGCAGAAAATAAGAATACTGAAATATGGATTCATTTTTTTAAGTCTGTAAAAAGAATGAGAAATAGGAACATAGAAGGGAAGGCAAAATCAATAAATCTTTCAGGTGGGTCAGATGCAAGTTTAGTTATTTTATGCTAAAAAAATAAGGAATCTAGTAGAGAGGAAATTAGGAAGAGACGAGAAAAAAGAGGGATCATTATTACTTTGCATAAGAGAGTCGTTCAAACATACAGTGAATGAGGGAATTACTAGAGAAAAATTCATGACTGTCTATGTTGGAGATGATCTGTTTCACCATAAACCTTTACTAGCCTTGGCAGCAGATAATTATACTTTTTAAAATATAGTATGTGTCAAGAGTAGGGCAAGTTACGATACATACTTTGATTGACTTAAGACAGCTATGACAGCCCAATTAGAAAATATTCCCAGTTGATTGCTGTATACAGTATTGAGCTCTGCAGACCTGTCTCCTCATAACATGTTTCTAGTGCTTTTCTGAAATTCTTCTTTGTTTAAACTGTCCCAGAGTGACAAAGGTAGAAAACTTATAATAAATAAGTGGGCTTATCTAATAAATAAGTAAATTGTATAAATCTTGACTTTAAATCAGTTCAATTCAGTTCACTCATTCAATCGTGTCTGACTCTTTGGGACCCATGGACCGCAGCACACCAGGCCTCCCTGTCCATCACCAACTCCCAGAACTTGCTCAAACTCATGTCCATCGCATTGGTGATGCCACCCAACATCTCATCCTCTGTCGTCACCTTCTCCTCCCGCCTTCAATCTTTCCCAGCATCAGTGTCTTTTGCGATGAGTCAGTTCTTCGCATCAGGTGGCCAAAGTATTGCAGTTTCAGCTTTACCATCAATCTTTCCAGTGAACATTCAGGACTGATTCCTTTAGGATGGACTGGTTGGATCTCCTTGCAGTCCAAGGGACTTTCAAGAGTCTTCTCCAACACCACAGTTCAAAAGCATCAATTCTTCAGCATTCAGCTTTCTTTATAGTCCAACTCTCACATCCATACATGACTACTGGGAAAAAATAGCTTTGACTACATGGATTTTTGTTGGCAAAATGTCTCTGCTTTCTAATATGCTGTCTGGGTTGGTCACGGTTTATCTTCCAAGAAGCATATGTCTTTTAATTTCATGGCTGCAGTCACCATCTGCAGTGATTTTGGAGCCCAAGAAAATAAAATCCTCACTGTTTCCATTTTTTTCCCCCATCTATTTCCCATGAAGTGATGGGACAAGATGCCATGATCTTCGTTTTTTTTAATGTTGAGTTTTAAGCCAACTTTTAAACTCTCCTCTTTCACTTTCATCAAGAGGCTCTTTAGTTTTTCTTTGCTTTCTGCCATAAGGGTGGTGTCATCTGCATATCTGAGGTTATTGATATTTCTTCCAGCAATCTTGATTTCAGCTTGTATTTCATCCAGCCTGGCATTTCACATGATGTATTCTGCAGATAAGTTAAATAAGCAGGGTGACAATATACAGCCTTGACGTACTCCTTTTCCTATTTGGAACCGGTCTGTTGTTGCATGTCCAGTTCTAACTGTTGCTTCCTGACCTGCATATAGGTTTCTCAAGAGGCAGGTCAGGTGGTCTGGTATTCCCATCTCTTGAAGAATTTTCCACAGTTTATTGTGATCCACACAGTCAAAGGCTTTGGCATAGTCAATAAAGCAGAAGATGTTTTTCTGGAACTCTCTTGCCTTTTTGATTATCCAACAGATATTGGCAATCTCTGTTCCTCTGCCTTTTCTAAATCCAGCTTGAACATCTGGAAGTTCTTGGCTCATGTACTGTTGAAGCCGGCTTGGAGATTTTTGAGCATTACTTGTGTGTGAGATGAGTGCAATTGTGCAGTAGATTGAACATTCTTTGACATTGCCTTTTTTGAAGACTGGAATGAAAACTGACCTTTTCCAGTCCTGTGGCTACTGCTGAATTTTCAATATCATATTCAATTTTCAGATATTTTATTCTATTGTGAATCTGAAATTATGGTTGCCATACATGTTATGTAGAATGAGAATATATTAAGTCACATGACACCTAATTTCACTCCATTCTGTTTCTGGTAAAATGTTGAGCATTCCATAAGAAACTGAGAGACTAATTTTTCAAAAAATCCAGTTAATTCTTTAAAGATAGTTTAAACTTGTATGGCATTTTTTACCATACAAATCATTGCAAACTTGAAAGGAAACACAAAAGACTCCAACTTGCCAAAACAATCTTAAGAAAGAAAGGCAAAACAGTAAATATTCACTCTCTATGATTTCAAACTATACTACAAAGCTACCACAATCAAAACAGCATGGTTCTGACACAGAAGCAGACACACAGATCAATGGAACAGAACAGAGAGCCAAGAAATAAACCCACACACTTTTGAGAACAATTAATCTACAACAATGGAGGCAAGAATAAACAGCAGGGAAAATAAAGTCTCTACAATAAATGGTGCTGAGAAAACTGGACAGCAACCTGCAAAAGGATCAAATTGGCCTAATTTCTTGCATCCTAAAGAAGAATAAACTGAAAATGGTTAAATATTAAGTGTGAGACCTGAACCCATTAAAACTCCTTAGAAGAAAACAGGCAGTGTGCTCTCTGACATCAGCCTGAGCAATATTTTATAGATGTGTCTCCTCAGGCAAGGGAAACAAAAGCAAAAACAAACAAGTAGAACTACATCAAACTACAAAGGTTTCGCACAGTGAAGGAAGGTATCAGCAAAATAAAAAGGCTGCTTACTGAATGGGAGAAGATATTTGCAAACAATTTGCCTGATCAGGGGTTAATATCCAAAATATACCAAGAACTTAGGCAATTCAGCCCCAAAACACCACCATCAACAAGACAACCCTCTTAAAAAATGGGCAAAAGTTCTGGGGAGACGTTTTTCCAGAGAACATATACAGATGGCCAGCAAGCACATGAAAAGATACTCAGTATCAGTAATCATAAGGGAAATGCAAATCAAAACTCCAATGAAATAGCACTTCACACATGTCAGAATGGCTATCGTCAAAAAGACAAAAAATAAGAAGTGTTAGTAAGGATGTGGGAAGAAGAGACTCTTATGTATTATTGGTGCAAATGTAAATTGGTGCAGCCACTATGGAAAATAGCATGCGTATTTCTCAAAAAACTAAACACAGAACTATCATACGATCCCACAGTTCCACTTTCGGGTATTTTTCTGAAGAAAATGAAAACGTTAATTCGAAAATATAAATGCCCACCCATATTCACTGCAACATTATTTACAATAGCCAAGATATGGATGGAAGCAAACTAAGCCATGATATGGATGCAAACATATATATATCATATTATATGCATGCCTATTATATATGCACGTATATATATTTATGTATATTATTAACTATTATTCAGTCATAAAAAAGAATGTAATATTGCCATTTATGACAACATAGATGGAACTAGAGGGTATTATGCTAAGTGAAATAAGACAGGGAAAGACAAATACCATATAATTTCACTTATATGTGGAATCTAAAAAACAAATAAAAAAATGAACAAACTAAAGCAAGAGTCATAGATACAGAGAACAAGCAAGTAGTTCCAGAGCGGAAAGAGGTCAGGGGAGGAGAGAAATAGACGAAGGAGATTCACAGGCACAAGGTTTTTATCAGAAAACAATAGCCCTGTGTACGAGACAGCAAAAGAGACACTGATGTATGGAACAGTCTTATGGACTCTGTGGGAGAGGGAGAGGGTGGGAGGATTTGGGAGAATGGCATTGAAACATGTAAAATACCATGTATGAAACGAGATGCCAGTCCAGGTTCAATGCACGATACTGGATGCTTGGGGCTAGTGCACTGGGATGACCCAGAGGGATGGTATGGGGAGGGAGGAGGGAC
>NW_011494808.1:10683852-10688845 GCF_000754665.1 Bison bison bison
CACATGTATACCTGTGATGGATTCATTTTGATATTTGGCAAAACTAATACAATTATGTAAAGTTTAAAAATAAAATGAAATTAAAAAAAAAAAAAAGAAAATAAATGAACCACAGGTATGAAGTGTACAGAGTGGGGAATATAGTCAGTATTCATGTCGTATCTTTGCACAGAGACAGATGACAACTAGTCTTATGGAGATCATTTTGAAATGTACAGAAATATTGAAACATTATGCTGGGTACCAGGAACTAACATTGTTTAGTAGGTCAATTATACTTTGAAAATAAACAAACTTATAGGAAAAGAGATCTGAACTGTGGTTACTAGAGGTGCAGGTGGGTAGGGTGCAAATTGGGTGGGGCAGTCATAATGTACAAATTCCATTCATAAGATAAATAAGTGTCAATATTAGGAATGTAATGTACAACGTGATAAAGATAATTAAAGCTGCTATGCATTATAAATGAAAGTTAAGAGAGTAAACCTTGAGTTTGCATCAAGAGGAAAAAAATTATTTTTTTATTTCTCTAATGTATTGATATGAGATGATGGATATTCATTAAACCCATTGTGGTCATCATTTCATGATGCATGTAAGTCAAACCATTATGCCATACACCTTGAGCTTATACAGTGCTGTATGTCATTTACATCTTAATAAAACTGAGGGGAAATGTTAACTAGAAATGTTGTCTTACCTGTTTTGTTCTCTCAAAGGGGCATACATAAAAGGGGCACACAGTAGGACTCAGTTTAAGTTTGTTAATTTATTTACTTCAAAGTAATTCCAGATTTTCTGATTTTAAATACTGAGTATTTCCTGATTTCAGTACCAAGTAGATGTCACGTGAGTGTATGTTCCCCGGTTCTTTGTCTCGTCACAACAAAGATTTGGAGCAACGGACATTAAAGCCCTTGGCATGTCACAGCTCTCAGGTCTTGGACAAACCGTGCTACGGCTCTTAGGCAAATCAGTGTTACAGCTCTATTTTATTTAGAAGATAGCAGGAGAGAGAGAGAGTGAGAGAGAGAAAGAGAGAGAAAGAAAGAGAGACAGAGAGCGCGTGCATGCACACGGGAGAGAGAGTCCGTGAGAAAACGCTTTGGCTCCTCCTTTTATATGTTTTTTCCTCCACCTGGGCCTGCCCTATGCAAATTGGGCTTAGCCAGGAGTGCTGTTTGTTCTGTTTGTTCTGCCTGAAGTCTTCACTCTGGTCCTCGGACCTTCCTTTGACCTTCCTTGTCTTTTAGCCACCGCCATTTTGGACTCCTTTTCCCTATTCTACCTACCTAACATTCCCCCCTCAAGAGATGGGAGGCCCAATTCTTTGGGAATAGGGGCGTCGAGGTCTTTCTTTTGATGTTTGGCAAAACTAATACAATATTGTAAAGTTTAAAAATAAAATAAAATTAAAAAAAGAAAAAAATCAAAAAAAAAAAAAAAGAAATCACAATTAAGATAAACCATCCAAATTATTCAACAAACGAATAGCATCTTTATATTCAAGAAGTTGTGTTACATACCAGCAACCACCTCTTCCGCAACATGACTGATAGAGAAATGTGCCTTACGTTTGGACTACCCCACTGAGGATATAATTATACTTTCAGTGTATGACTACATGCAGTCACGGACACTTCACCAAGTTCAAACGGTGAGGACAGAATGGAAATAATGGGAGAAGAGCGGTAAGAAAAAACATGTGCTCTTTTCCGCATTTGCAAGATACATGGTCTCTTCTGCTGAACATGACAAAGCATTCAAAATCTTTCCTCCATCCATACTTTGCATCTTCTCATGTTGAAATCTACTACATCTTACAAATGTGGTATAAGCGTGAAAACAGAAAAACGTTAAAAAAAACACAATTGTCGCACCACATCTTTTCTGAAGAATATGTACTTTCCCAGAGTTAAGTTTCCCCAGTTGCTCGTCTCACGGAAGAAAAGGATGAAAACTAACATGAGATTTGTTTCAATGCTAATTCAGTTCAGTGAAGAGAAAATGTGTCTCCTTACACGGCAAACTATGACCCTGACTTTCAAATATGCTTATGAAAAGGAGTTAGGAAACTTCTGGTCTCTATGACTTCTAGTTCTTGAACAAAAGTGCTAGTCAAATGAAGTGGTTTTGGCTTTGGTTGGGTGATTTGTGTTTGCCAAGCATGTGGTTCAAAGACATTTGATGGGCATCACTGGGGCATCGTCCCTAGCTAGTGTCAGGCGCTGCAAAGAGCACACCTAACCTCTGAGGGAAAGAACTGCAAACGGTTTGTGCTTCCATTTTATTTCCATTCCTTTTTTCATATATGAAACATGATAGGCTATTAAAATTGTTACATATGACCAATAATTAATAAATTCAAACGGATTGAGAAAAAGAAATACTGCCATTTACTCCTATGACCAAGTAGAATTTTATTCTATTACTTACTTTCTCTCTGAGCTCTCTGTAAGCTGGAAACCATGACCTACATGTACATGTAAGATACTCCATGCTGCTAAGACATATGGCACTGGGGAACAAGAGCTTTAACAGTCAAGTTTCTTGTAGCTATATGACCTTGGCCAAGTGATTTGGCCTTTCTAAGACTGCATTCCCTAATCAGTTGAACTAAGAATTTGGGCAATAATTCCAAATCTTTCTCTTGTGCAATCTAGTCAAAAGTGAGTTGATGCATTTCCTGAATCTCTTAAAATCTATAGATTTCCCTCCAACTCCTTTTTTGTTCCTATTCACAATTTATTTGTTAAATAAATAAGCTCTAAGTTTTGCTGATCATATTCCTGTAGTGTTAATACATCCGTCTGTCTTTGTTTCTCCTGGCAAATGATAGATGTAGATTAGACTAAATTCAGATTTAATTTTTTGGCAAGAATATTTTGGAGGCAGTATTACATTCTTCTCTTTGCAGGCACATGATAAATGACTGCTTTTCTTTTTGTGATATTAGCAACTGATAAACAATGCCAAGTTCATAATTTCTATAGAGATTTCTGAGTTTGTTTATGATAAAGAGTTTCAAAATATATGTTGACACTGTAAGAAGCTATTTGTGTTTAACTTTATATAATTTTCTCTTCTATTAAATAAAAACTGTAAGCTTTTATAAACTGTAATAAATAAATAAGTAGGAATAAGTCAATTCCTGCATAATTTCAGACGTGGGGTAACTCCTCTTGGCCGCCTCCTCTTGGGCATGGGGTCCTCCTGGCTTCTGCCCCTGACCTCGGGCATGGGGTAGCCACCCACGCTAAATGCGCTAGCCGCAGCTGCCCCACATCCGAGCTTAGGAGCGGCAGCCAAGAGGAGCTACCCCGTGTTCGAGGTTAGGGGCGGCGGCTGGGAGGAACAACCCCACCTCCAAGGAGTGGTGGCTGCGCGGGCGCAGGAGGACCTAGAGGGCTATTCCACGTTCAAAGTCAAAAGGGGCGGCGGTGAGGAGATAACCTTCGTCCAAGGTAAGGAGCAGTGGCTTTGCTTTTCTGGAGCAGCCGTGAAGAGATACCCCACGTCCAAGGTAAGAGAAACCCAAGTAAGATGGTAGGTGTTGCAAGAGGGCATCAGAGGGCAGGCACACTGAAACCATACTCACAGAAAACTAGTCAAACTAATCACGCTAGGACCACAGCCTTGTCTAACTCAATGAAACAAAGCCATGCCCCTGGGGCCACCCAAGACGGGCGGGTCATGGTGGACAGGTCTGACAGAATGTGGTCCACTGGAGAAGGGAATGGCAAACCACTTCAGTATTCTTGCCTTGAGAACCCCATGAACAGTAAGAAAAGGCAAAATGATAGGATACTGAAAGAGGAACTCACCAGGTCGGTAGGTGCCCAAATTGCTACTGGACATCAGTGGATAAATAACTCCAGAAAGAATGAAGGGATGGAGCCAAAGCAAAAACAATACCCAGCTGTGGATGTGACTGGTGATAGAAGCAAGGTCTGGTGCTGTAAAGAGCAATATTGCATAGGAACCTGGAATGTCAGGTCCATGAACCAAGGCAAATTGGAAGTGGTCAAACAAGAGATGGCAAGAGTGAATGTTGACATTCTAGGAATCAGCAAACTAAGATGGACTGGAATGGGTGAATTTAACTCAGATGACCATTATATATACTACTGCTGGCAGGAATCCCTCAGAAGAAATGGAGTGGCCATCATAGGCAACAAAAGAGTTTGAAATGCAGTACTTGGATGCAATCTCAAAACTGACAGAATGATCTCTGTTCATTGCCAAGGCAAACCATTCAATATCACAGTAATCCAAGTCTATGCCCAAACCAGTAATGCTGAAGAAGCTGAAGTTGAATGGTTCTATGAATACCTACAGGACTTTTTAGAACTAATACCCAAAAAAGATGTCCTTTTCATTACAGGGGACTGGAATGCAAAAGTAGGAAGTCAAGAAACACCTGGAGTAACAGGCAGATTTGGCCTTGGAATACAGAATGAAGCAGGACAAAGGCTAACAGAGTTTTGCCAAGAAAATGCACTGGTCATAGCAAACATCCTCTTCCGACAACACAAGAGAAGACTCTACACATGGACATCACCAGATGGTCAACACCGAAATCAGATTGATTATATTCTTTGCAGCCAAAGATGGAGAAGCTTTATACAGTCAGCAAAAACAAGACCGGGAGCTGACTGTGGCTCAGATCATGAATTCCTTATTGCCAAATTCAGACTTAAATTGAAGAAAGTAGGGAAAACCACTAGACCATTCAGGTATGACCTAAATCAAATCCCTTATGATTATACACTGGAAGTAAGAAATAGATTTAAGGGCCTAGATCTGATAGATAGAGTGCCTGATGAACTATGGAATGAGGTTCGTGACATTGTACAGGAGACAGGGATCAAGACCGTCCCCATGGAAAAGAAATGCAAAAAAGCAAAATGGCTGTCTGGCGAGGCCTTACAAATAGCTGTGAAAAGAAGAGAAGTGAAAGCAAAGGAGAAAAGGAAAGATATAAACATCTGAA
>NW_011494808.1:10688945-10689599 GCF_000754665.1 Bison bison bison
GAAAGCATCACTATGAACAAAGCTAGTGGAGGTGATGGAATTCCAGTTGAGCTATTTCAAATCCTGAAAGATGATGCTGTGAAAGTGTTGCACTCAATATGCCAGCGAATTTGGAAAACTCAGCAGTGGCCACAGGACTGGAAAAGGTCAGTTTTCATTCCAATCCCAAAGAAAGGCAATGCCAAAGAATGCTCAAACTACTGTACAATTGCACTCATCTCACACGCTAGTTAATTAATGCTCAAAATTCTCTAAGCCAGGATTCAGCAATATGTGAACCGTGAACTTCCTGATGTTCAAGCTGGTTTTAGAAAAGGCAGGGGAACCAGAGATCAAATTGCCAACATCCACTGGATCATGGAAAAAGGAAGAGAGTTCCAGAAAAACATCTATTTCTGCTTTATTGACTATACCAAAGCCTTTGACTGTGTGGATCACAATAAACTGTGGAAAATTCTTCAAGAGATGGGCATACCAGACCACCTGGTCTGCCTCTTGAGAAATTTGTATGCAGGTCAGGAAGCAACATTAGAACTGGACATGCAACAACAGACCGGTTCCAAATAGGAAAAGGAGTATGTCAAGGCTGTATATTGTCACCCTGCTTATTTAACTTATACACAGAGTACATCATGAGAAATGCTGGGCTGGAAG
>NW_011494808.1:10689699-10690303 GCF_000754665.1 Bison bison bison
CTCCATGCTCCAGTCCAAGGCTGGCCAGAGCTGTGGATCCCTTGAACTATATCAGAAAACCCTGTGGGTATTGTGTGACCAAGAACTTCATTGACAGAAGCAGTCATACATATACAGTCTGTTTTGTTTTTAAATTGAAGTACAGCTGATATACAATATTGTGTTAGTTTTAGGAGCACAGCAAAGTGATTCGGTTTTATATATGTATATTCTTTTAAAATTTTCTGAGTTATTAGAAAATAGTGAACATTGTTGCCTATGCTTTACAGTAAATCCTTGTTTATTTTATATATAGTAGTGTGTATATGGGAGAAGGTGATGGCATCCCACTCCAGTACTCTTGCCTGGAAAATCCCATGGACGGAGGAGCCTAGTAGGCTGCAGTCCATGGGGTCACGAAGAGTCGGACACGACTGAGCGACTTCGCTTTCACTTTTCACTGTCATGCATTGGAGGAGGAAATGGCAACCCACTCCGGTGTTCTTGCCTAGAGAATCCCAGGGACAGCGGGGCCTGGTGGGCTGCCATCTATGGGGTCGCACAGAGTCGGACACGACTGAAGTGACTTAGCAGCAGCAGCAGTGTGTATACGTTAATACCATAC
>NW_011494808.1:10690403-10718025 GCF_000754665.1 Bison bison bison
CAAAGATCATGGCATCCGGTCCCATCACTTCATGGGAAATAGATGGGGAAACAGTGGAAACAGTGTCAGACTTTATTTTTTGGGGCTCCAGAAACACTACAGATGGTGACTGCAGCCATGAAATTAAAAGATGCTTACTCCTTGGAAGAAAAGTTATGACCAACCTAGACAGCATATTCAAAAGCAGAGACATTATTTTGCCAACAAAGGTCTGTGTATTTAAGGCTATGGTTTTTCCTGTGGTCATGTATGGACGTGAGAGTTGGACTGTGAAGAAAGCTGAGTGCCAAAGAATTGATGCTTTTGAACTGTGGTGTTGGAGAAGACTCTTGAGAGTCCCTTGGACTGCAAGGAGATCCAATCAGTCCATTTTGAAGGAGATCAGCCCTGAAATTTCTTTGGAAGGAATGATGCTAAAGCTAAAACTCCAGTACTTTGGCCACCTCATGCGAAGAGTTGACTCATTGGAAAAGACTCTGATGCTGGGAGGGATTGGGGCTAGGAGGAGAAGGGGACGAAAGAGGATGAGATGGCTGGATGACATCACTGACTCGATGGACACGAGTCTGAGTGAACTCCAGGAGTTGGTGATGGACAGGGAGGCCTGGCGTGCTGCGATCATGGGGTCACAAAGAGTTGGACACGACTGAGCGACTGAACTGAACTGCATAATTTCCTGAGAAATTCAGTCTACTAGCCTTTCCAAAAAGCCCTGAGGAATTTTTTTTTTTCGTATTGCAAATCTGAGTGACAATTTCTACCCTCAGAACTAATAGGAAGAAAGAAATCTACCAGAGGTAGCGATGGCGTTAATGGGAAGACATCCTCCTGGTTAGATTCACTAGAAAGATTCCCCAGAGGACAGAGCCCAGAGAGATGAAGTAATACTCCAGAAGATTGTTGGCACGGGGGCACAGGAAAAGCCTCGTTACAAGCTCTCTTCATGGCGGCGAGAGCGAGCCATCTGTCTGGGAGGCGCAGGGGCCATGGGGAGCCCGAGCATCGGTCTGAAGAAGGCAGGCTCGGTCATCCTGCAAGCCCGGCGTGCAGCACGGATCTGTGCACGACTCCATAGACTGCACCCGCTTATCTTCTGGCTGGAGGGTATGTTAGGGACACCGGCGAGGGAGCAATTTCAGCTGGGTGTCAAAGGAAGTCTGGACGGGAAGCACCAGGCACTGAAATGCACGATCACAGACGTGGCAGAAGGAACAGCACAGATCTCAACAGAGGACTCATAGAAAGCTCTACCAGGAGAACTCTGATGAAGAATAGAACGCACGCCGATTTTGTGCTCCAGGGTTTACATAAGAAAATGTCTGTAACTCTGAATACGTTTCATCGTAGAAAGAAAGTTGCTTACCATGATGACGTTTTCGGGTAGCCCAGAAGTTGCAACGTTAGAGAAAGGTGCTTTTCTTTCCTCCTCTCTCTCTCTTTCTTCCTCCTTTCCTTCCTTTATTCCCCTTTCTCTCTCTCTCTTTTTTTTTTCCTCTCTCTCATCAAATGTAGGATTTCCTACTATGTCTAAATACTGATGTTTGTTCATGCTCAGTCAGTTCAGTCATGTCCGACTATTTGCGTCCCATGGACTGTAGCCCACGGGGCTCCTCTGTCCGTGGGATTCTCCAGGCAAGAATACTGGAGTGGATTGCCGTTTCCTTCTCCAGGGGATCTTCCTGACCCAGGAATCAAACCTCGGTCAGCTGCATGGGCAGGCGGATTCTTTACCCACGGAGCCACCAAATATCAATTCCTAATTATGCAATAGTAAGATACCTAGGTATTGCCCAGTATCAGGTGTAATTATATTTTCCATCCATACTTCAATGAAGATGAACTATAACACATACAGTGAAATAATGCTACTGTTGACCAGGTTGGAAAACCACCCTTAGTGAGGTGCTTCTGCATGGCTATCTATAAGTGGAAAAGGAAGGTTTGGTGGCAAAAAGAGAGGCTTGGAGTCTGTGGTCACATGTGCTGTTTGGTTGGGCTGAGGATCAGCAGAATGAGCCGTGGAAGGGCTAAGTAAAACTAGAAAGTGTCAACTTCCTGAATCTAGGAAGCAAGAAGTAATTTTTTATTCTTGGTTCTCAAGATTCTGGAAGTGAATGGCCATGAAAGTGAAAGTTGCTCAGTCGTATCCGACTCTCTGTGACCCCATGGACCACAGCTCATGGAATTCTCCAGGCCAGAATACTGGAGTGGGTTAACCTTTCTCTTCTCCAGGGGATCTTCCCAACCCAGGGGTCAAACCCAGGTCTCCCGCATTGCAGGCAGATTTTTTACCAGCTGAGCCACCAGGGAAGCCCAAGAATACTGGAGTGAGTAGCCTATCCCTTCTTCAGCAGATCTTCCCAGCTCAGGAATCAAATCAGGGTCTCCTGAATTGCAGGCGGATTCTTTACCAGCTGAGCTGTCAGGGAATGACCGTGAATCTTTGAATAAAGCCACCTGTGGAGCAATGGACCAAAGAAACCAACAGACCTTCCAAAGAGCAGCATTTGGATTCCATGTGCTGCTGGTAACACACGGCTGCACTCACAACTGCGAGTTGTGGATGTGATGTTTTCACTCAGGAGAGAATCACACTCATTCACAAAAACTCTTTTGTATACCCTTCCTAATATATATATAGATAGATAGATAGATAGATAGATAGATAGATGTCTTCTAGTTACATAAGAGTTGTTCTTCATCTTCCTCTTCCTTGGAGCAATGATGGGCGTCAAACTGACTGATCAATTCAGTAATGATTCCTTCACTACTGGATGTTAATGGTTTTTCAGTATTTTCACTGTCCACCTCACTATATCAGACCCCTTAACAAAGTCTCAGTTTGGTTCTGTCCAATTTCCATTCACACTTTTCTCAGTAGCTCTTATCATTTCCAATATTCCTTCTAATCTATGGGCTTTTCTAGGTCTCTTAGGCTCATCTACTTTCTTTGAGAGCATCTCCACATGCTCATAAGATAGAATCACATGAATATAGGAGAATAATAGAGATGATGTATGCTACATTTGAACAACAAGAACAAGACATTGAATTCTTTGAGAAAAACAACTAAATTAATTTCAATGCACTGTATATGGTCTTATCTAGACCTCAGGTGTAACTTAAATGTTTGTAGTCATATACACATGCCTATTTGTTAAAATAGATTCTTGTGAGTGATGAATAAATGTCCAGAAAACTTTTCCATAATATTTATATCAAATTTTCAAAGAAAGAGAATTCAGAGTGCAAGGGAATATCTGTCCTTCACTAAGTCAGGCACACAATGAGCCCTTTAAGTTACCCTGAACAGCTCAGAATCAGGTCTTGTTTTTAGTTTAGGATGTCATAATAGTTGCTCATAGGTCACTGCCAAAATCCATCTCTCCCACAAAGTAACATAAACCAAAAAATTGACCAGCTGCCTTTATCATGAAAAAACTCAGGTTCAAAGCAGTGGGCAACTATATGATGCTCATAGCAGTAAACTAACCTGTGACTGCTACACACACTAGATATGGGCCATGACAGATGCTGTGAGTCTATGTTATATTAAACTATGAATATGAAGGACTTAATTTTCCCAAGCAATGTGGGGAAAATGGAATTACTGTTTGTCATAATCACTATAATTTTAAGGATACTTAGTCTACTGAAATAATATATGAAAACATACCTTTTAAACAGTGATTTCCATCTAAATACACAGAGTTGCTGTTATGGGCTAAATTGTATCTCTCCCTAACTGCTAGGACCTCAGAATGTGAATGTATTTGTCAATAGGCCATTTAAAAGGGTCATTAAGTTAAAATCAGACCACCAGGGTAGGTCCTAATTCAACCCGATTGGTGTCCTTAAAAGAAGAACGGATGAGGACCCACAAAGAGACACCGAGGGTGTGCATGCAGACACCAGCCCGTGAATCTACAGGGAGACACTGAGGGTGTGCATGCAGAGATCAGCCCATGAACAGACACCATTCAGGGAGAGAGACCTAAGAGAGACCCGGTGCAGCCGGCACCTTCGCCTTGGACCCTGAGCTCCAGAGTGGAGAGGAAGGAAATTTCTATTGTTTAAGTGACCCAGTCTGAGACATTCATATGGCAGCCTTAGTAAACAAATACAGTTACTATTATTAGTTGAAATTAAAAGAAAAACTGGAGATTAGAGTCAATCTAAGCCCTATTGCTGTTGTTTAGTTGCTTGGGTGCAAGGTGACTGTTTTTGATCCTGTGGACTGTAGCTCAGCTGGGCTCCTCTGTCCATGGGATGGATTTTCCAGGCAAGGATACTGGAGTGGGTTGCCATTTCCTTCTCTAGGGGATCTTCCCCACTCAGGGATCAAATTGACATCTCCTATACTGCAGGCAGATTTTTACCACAAGGACTTCCCTGGTGCCTCAGCTGGTAAAGAATCCGCCTACAAGGAGGGAGACCTAGGCTCGATCCCTGGGTTGGGAAGATCCCCTAGAGAATGGAAAGGCTACCCACTCCAGTATTCTGGCCTGGGGAATGTATAGTCCATGGGGTCACAAAGAGTTGGGCATGACTGAATGACTTTAACTTTTTTACCACTGAGCCACCAGAAAAGCCCCATAAGCTCTATTAAGCTAAAACAAATGTTTAATGCAACTAGTTATATATCTAATTGTTCCAAAAGGAAAAAGTTCTCCTAGAGGAGAAATCCTGATGAGCACAAGTTCTTTTATATATAATGAAAGAGAGGTCATTTCTATGGGAACCAAGTCTCTGACCATGTAGAACTTCATAGACATGCTTGGTAGCCAGGGGCTGCATAGTCTTGAAACCTTAATCTCTTAATAGATCTTTAGATGCCAGTGTTAATTTCAACAGATTTCAGAACAGGTAATTATTTCTTCAACGAATCCCATAAAAAGGCCATAGAGGAAGTTGTTTCTAAGGTGATAAGATCATGTTAAACTTTAGAATGAGGCCCATAATGTTTACAGCCTGCTCCTTGGTTACTTGGTCACTGAACCATTCATCATCCAATCAACAGGCTTTTAAGGAGGGCCTGCCCTGTAACTTGATAATTAAATAGTGCCTTAAAATAACTGACGGTTCATTTTCTAAGACAGATTGGGTGATAGAAATTATATCCTCTTCCAGCATATAATAACTACTTGCAGTAATTAAAGGACATTTGCTATGGATGTTTGTAACACACAGTATAGGGATGAGGCAGGAGATAGATCCCCCCCCACCCCCCGAGATTCATTCCCTGGGGACCGAAGCTCCAGGACAAGACTAGCAGGACAGTTAAGAGAGGAGGCTGGGCCCTGCCCCGACCACATATTCCTCATTCTTGAAGTCAGGAGACCTCCCCTACCACACATGCTCAGAAAGGCTCCTTGGAGGTCACAGGGAGTGATGAGTGATGTTAAGCTGCCCACAAGCCTTTGCAGTAGAATCCCTCTTGGCTAAGAGATGCATGTGCATACAGGGGAGGATCCTGAGATATACCAAACACGGACTGTGACCCAGGCAAACCAAAATGATTGACTAAAGGAAAACCACGAGCAGTGTCCCATAAAAGTAAATCAAACCGCCACAAGGGTGCGACTCAGACTCTCTGCCTGTGTGTTCATCCACATGTACTACGCTCTTTTTCCTCTTAGTATGATACTTGCTTCACTACTTCCTTTGTGGAAATTCTTTTGCACAAATCCAAAGGGCCAGGGCCCTTGTCACTGAGCACCAGTCTAGCAGCCAGGATCTGGTGCTCTCACTGCTGCAAAGGGCCTCTCTCTGGGCGGGAGCCCAGGCCCGAGTTGTCGTTGAGGCCACCCGAGGTCAGGGGAACTAGAGCAAAGGAATAGCTTACCTCCGAGAAAAGTCAGCCGTGGGTCCTGCTGGCAAGACCCCAGTCAGGGCCTGTCGTCAGTGACTTTGGTTCCATCCATTGTCATCTTCCAAACATGGTAGTTTCTGCTCAGAGATCTGCCTTCTGTGAGATTGCTGAGGTTCAGGGCTCTTCACCTGCACAGGACCCTCTTTCCAAGGAACCCTGGCAAAAGGAAAAAGTTTGGTATTTTTTTGTTGTTAATGATAGTTGGCTTTCAAAAATTATGATTTGCTATGATTGCTTGATTATTCAAAGTATTCACATCTGTATCTAATTGTGCATTTCTTATTTTGTATGTGCCAGGAAAGTATCAGACAAGGAGATTTGTGAAACAGCTATTTCACAAATGACATACTTATGACTCAGAGAAGGTAAAGAAGGTCTCAAGCTGAGGAAGTTTTGCCTCCTGCCCAATATTGGGCAATACCATGAGACATTTTGGGCTTCCTTGATAGCTCAGTTGGTAAAGGATCCGTCTGCAATGCAGGAGACCCCAGTTTGATTCCTGGGTCAGGAAGATCCACTGGAGAAGGGATCACTTTCCACTACAAGCCCTTGCACTATGCTTAAAACACCCTGCTTCTCACTCCTGCCTCTTTTTAATCTAATGCATTTAAATAAATCTCTCACTCCCTTGGATAGGCCACATTCTCACATTCTAGGTTTCCATAGCACAACACAGATCTCTTTGTGAACATATCACAACTAGAGTTTTAAATTTACATGTTTGATCATGTTTTAAAAATGCAATTTGCACTATAAGCTTCATGAAGACAGGTACAGTGCTGAGTTTTGCTTGAAAAGCAAAGTATATTGAGAGTCTATCCTCAGTGTCTCCTAGAGAACTGGGCACTTAATGAGGTTCAATAAATACTTTTTGAATGAATTAGTGCACAAATAAATGGATTAATGCTTAGATTAATGAATGCATTGTAAAGTATTAATTGTTCAATCATGTCCTTCTCTTTGCAATTCCATGGAGTGTAGTGTATCAGACTCCTCTGTCCATGGTATTTTCCATCCAAAAATACTGGAGTGGGTAGCCATTTCCTCCTCCAGGGAATCTTCCCAACTCAGGGATCAAACCTGCATCTCCTGAGCATTGTATATTCTTTACTGTCTGAGCCACCAGAGGGTCAATTCTTCTATTAATGAATGCATTGTAATAAAAAGTTAAGTAGACTTAGGGTAAATATAAGCCTTAATGCTCAGTGTAACTAAGCTCTGGATTAGGTATGATACTAGCTAAATCAGAGCCAACAAGATCTTAGGCAACTAGAGATATCTAAGGCAGGACAGTCACTCTGACTAAAACATATCAAGAGCTAACTGGTGAACTGAGTTTTCGTATGAAGTGAAGCTTTTAATTTGCACTTTCCTGTAAGCCAGTTAATGATTTTTCCAGAGTGTAACATTGGATGCTTTGAATGATCATTACTAGCAAAAATAAGAATATACGACATTAATGATAATGATACCATTGATTTCAATGGCAGGTGGCAACAGAGAACAGCTTTCTCCAAAAGACCTCGCAGGGCAACCCTGAGGTGATGTCTCACGATCCAGGAGTGGACACAGGGCGCCAGCATCGGAGCCCGCGCCCAGGACCCACACCTGCTCAGCCTGCTCGGAACCACAGGAAGCCCTGATTCAGGTCAGGCTGAGGCTGGCTGTCCACTCCAGGTAAGAGAACAACAGACCCAGAAATGCAACAGCATAATGCCTCCTGCATCTTTGTGGAATCCAGGTTCAAATACAGGAATCTGCTCCCTCTGAATAGGGTGTAAAATGCAGAGCTGGATTCTAAATTTGAGGCATCAATAGTTTGTACTTGACTTCAGGACCTTTAATGTGTCTTTTTTTTTTTTTTTCAATTACAGCCGTGCATTCACCAAATTGCAGGTTATCTCAACTTTGAATGACCTTTCTTGAAATCTGTCAAATATGGTCTCTTAAAAATGTTACAGTAAGAATAAAAAGTGAGCCTTTGACCTAGATGAATATGCTAACATAAATGAGAGTAAAACGTTTTAGCTGTAGCATTCATCTTAAAACAACTATAATTCAACAACCTAAAATTCCACTTTTACTCTTTGGTGTTTGCAATGACATTTTCCCATTCATTTACCATCATCCTGCCAATGACTGGCTATAAAACAGCAAAATTGGGTTGGCTTTTACCCAGCCTGCTCCAAAATAAATGACTCTGGGATCTGTTGGAACCCAAAGAAAGGATACGTGGCCCCTTGATAGTTCTTGCTTTTAATTTATCTTTGTATAAATAAAACAGGTTGCCCCGCCCTTTATAAAGCTGAAAGTCAGCCTTAAATGCCTAAGTGAATGACCCAAGGCAGGACGAGGAGAGGCTGCAGTTAGAGGTGCTTATTTTTGCCTCTCAAGCAGGCTCATTATACATTTCTCAAACACAAAGTAGGGACCCACTTGACCTGACTGGCTCTGTCTCTTTGGGCAAACAAAGGGAAATTGACTCTTCTGTCTTAAGTAATAGCAGCAATGACAACATAATTGATATTCAAATGACACTTTTCACAGAAACTGCTGTGAGTCTCCGCCTCAAAGACCAGTTCACCAGGAAAAATTCAAGTCAGCACTAGATTTGGTCTAGGGTGACTCAGGGTAAAACATTTCTGAAGTGCTGGAACATCCCTGTGTTCTTGGTACTTTCTGCATCACAGCCCCTTTTGAATAAAGAATTATCAGCTTAAAAACAAATATAATTATAAAGTAAAACAGAAAGGCAGGTATCACTATATTGACTTGTGTCTTCAACAAATATTTGAGAGTCTATCCAAGATGCTGAGAGACATAAAATAGCCGTGCCGAGGTCCACTCACTTTTAATGATGAATGCTGTTTCTGTGCTAGACTTTGTGCTTCATAAACACAGTCTCATTTGATCCTTGTGAAAACCCCGTGACATAAAGCAACGCCTTACCTCAATTATACACATGATGACATTGAGATTCAAGGATGTCTTTTGGCCAAATTCCTAAAACCCATAAATGCTGAGATAGGATTCACTCCCAGTTATGATGGCTGCCTTTCATGAAATCTAGTAGAAAAGAGATAAATTACCAATTAACTTGATCACAAGGCAGGGTGAAAGCTGACTTAATAAATACTATTTTTAACTTGGGGTATATTTAAAGCTGAAGGGGCTGGGTATTGTAACATTTATCTGCCTGTTTGCCTTCAGATCCAGTATGGTCCTTCTCTTGCTTTACATCAAACAGGGCTGACCTCCCAGACTCTCTTTCTGCCTGGGTTGGGCTAAAGGGAAGTATCCGCTAGTGGACGACGGAAGGCAATGTGAAATAAGGAGATCCAGGACCTCTCTCTTGCTTTCTGTTCTCTGAGTGGCGTCTTAGTTCTCCAAGCAGTAGCGCCTGCGACTTCACCATTGTTCCAGCTCCCACCAGTCTGGCCCACTGTAGCTGCAGCTTCAGCCGGGAGGCTGTGACCCATGGTTACCCCCCTTCCTCCTCTGTCTCTCCAGCCGATGATGACAGCCTCTGGTAATGCTGTCTTCTGGGTTGTTCTCCCTTTCCCTGTGTGCTTTTCCAGCTCCTTGAACAGATTGTTACTAATTCTCCATGCTACATTTCTTCTATTGGCTGACTTGACCTGGTGATTTCACTCTTCTGGCTAGACCTTCACTGATACGGGTATCGTGGAATGTCGGCTGAACCTGAAAGCACTGGGTAGATGACAAGGCAAGTTAGAAGTTGAGAAGTCTTAGCAGTAGGTCTTAGCCTTGCCCTCTCTTTCTTATGCTCGTGACTGTCATGTAAGCAGGGAATCCTTATGAGGAAGGGACACACTGAGTTAGACCCTTTTCAGAGAGGCTGCTAAGAGGAAGGGGTCTTGTCTTGGCAAGGCTCTTTCTCTCCCTGCTCAAGGATTATTAGTGCACACGGAAGAGGATTTTGTTTCCTTTTTAAAACAGGTGGTGAGTGATGCTAAAGATGTATATGGCACTGGAGTGTGACGGGGCCTTCTGCATTTCCTACTTTTTGGCTCCTGAGCACCATGTGTTGAAAGCAAATTGGACAACTGATACAAGGACACTCGACAGTCAGAGCCTCAATCTGTGGGAAAGATGCAGGTGGCCTGGCAAAGAAGCCACAGACATTCCATATTGGTAATGAACAACAGGAGAGAGAAATACTCATAAGCTAAAATATGCAGCAGCATGCAGACAAGTCACAGTGGCAGCCCCGAGATTCCAAGCCACCTAACCCATCCAAACCAAAGAAGCTGTGCAGGATAATGTATCGTGGCAGATTTCATTGAGGTGGCAGGAAATGAACACACTACGTAGAGAATGAGACTGACAAACAATTATGGAGGGAAAAGAAGTAGCTAGCATTTACAGAATTGGATGGCATCGCTGAATCAATGAACATGCGTTTGAGCAAACTCTTTGGGCTTCCCTAGTGACTGACAGGAAAGAATCCGCCTGCAATGCAGGACACCTATGTTCAGTCCCTGGGTTGGGAAGATCCCTTGGGGAAGGAAATGGCAATCCACTCCAGTCTTCTTGCCTGGAGAATTCCGTGGACAGAGGAGCTGGGCAGGTTACAGTCTACAGGGTTGCAAAGGGTCAGACATGACTTAGTGACTGAACAACAACACTGAGTTCTCCTGAGGTTCCTTAGGAGAATGAATCCCTGTGTCCTAAGCAAGGTGGCTTTCAGAGTGGGATCCCCAGTCAGTGGCACCATGATCACCTGGGCACGTGTTATAACTGCAAATTCTCAGCCCCCCCCGCCCCAGACTGTAGCACCAGAAATTGTAGTCATCATCCTCAAGTCATAGATTAAAAAAAAAATAATAAACTGTGATAAGTATCATGATTTCAGGGTTATATAGTAGTAAACGTAGAACTCAGGTTGTTTTTATGGCATCCTATGCTGTACTGTTCTGTACACATATTCAACCTGAAGATAAGAACGGCAAAAGGGTGATTTTCCACCATGTGGCCACTAGACAGATGTTTTGCAAAGGGTGATATGTCACTGCTGCCTCCTCCTCACCCACCAAAGTGCCAAGAGTGAGTTCGCATGACCTCACAGCTGTCAGACAAACGCCCCTGTGCTCTAGAGCCTGGAGCGTCCGGCGAGGCATCGGGCAGAGCCCAGCACTTCTGCCCTCCCTGCTGCAGGCAGCAGTGCTGTGGAGTGGGAGAAGGCACGGCCTTCAGAAGCAGGATTCGCCAGTCACTCAGAGTCAATTTTGGAAAAGTTTTTCAACTTTCTGAGTCTCAGGTTTTTCATTTGTATAAATGGAGACATTAACATCTTCTGCCTCAAAGGCTTGTGATGTGAATTACTCCCTTTTGTAAAAAAAGAAAGTTTATGTTTATTTTTATTTTTTCCATTTTTTTTCAAATTCTTTTCCCATTTAGGTTATTAGAGAATATTGAAGAGTCCCTTGTGCTTTGCAGTAGGTCGTTGTTATTGCTGTGACATGTACACATTGCTGTATTTAAAATACATAATTCTTAGCTTCCTTCTTGCTGTTGTATTTTCTTTTGTGCCTCCTTCCCACCTCTGAGAAGATGGAGGTCACTGCATTGTCAGAACATTTGTTTACAGAACCAGCCATGGAAAGTTTACATTTTGTTTTATTATGTACTACAGAGTTTCTCAACCTTTGTACCATTGACATTTGGGGACAGATAATTGTTATGTGGGGTATTTTGTGCCATTGGAGGATGCCAGGAACAAGCAATTCCCATCCCCTGATTTTGCCAACTAAAAAATGTCTCTAGACCTGGCCAGTCTCCTGAGTGCAAATCCAATCCCTCCCACCCCTCAGTCACAAATCAGAAGTTGGTTTGAGGAGAATTGAATAAGAAGAGGGTTATTCTACCCAGTTGCACAAATCATCAGGGAAACTAGTTATTAAACCCTCACAGAGGATTTTTGCTAAATGGATTTGTAACGATTCACATTTTGGCAGACCATTTGCTTTGACAAAGAATATATTTACACAGAAGAAGCCAGTTGGTGAACTGGGGCAAGTAAGTTAATAATTGGGACAGAAGCCGACTGGTAAATGAACTGTTTTACGCTTGCCTTTCTACTTTGTCGATTTTCCCGTATTCTGCCATTAAACTCAACTAGCTCTACTCGGCACAACATAAGCCATTTGAGAAGTTCTTAACAGTTATTAAAAAGGCCCTTTTATTAACGTGTACTGTATTATAAGTATAATTAATAATCTCATTCTTCCCAGACACAACAGTCTGTGTTCACGGATCAATTCTTAAAATAAAATGCAAAGTGGTTCACATCTGTCCCTGCAAGAGACCAAGAAGCTCGCGCAAGTCTTAGAATAAATGAAAATATTTTGTTCGGCTATCCCAGTTGAGTCTTAGGGATTGTAAATACAACAGAAAAGTACCTTGGTCCTTTGCCCTTCAGGGAACACCTTCGGTTGGACTAGCAGAGTCCCCTGAGATCCTGAGAGGTCAGGAGAAGGGACGGAAGCTGCTCTGTGGTCTGAGTGGTGAGAGCCCACAGCCAGCTCACCGTGGGTGGCGAGAGTGAACCAGAGTCACGCAGCATCTGGACGGTGTGTGTCAGTCATCCGCTGAGCAGTGAGTGTGTCAGGGCTGCCATTCACCACTTTGAAACACTGAGATAAGACAATCTGTCACGGGTTTAGACTGGTCTTATATATCTGGTCCTTTCTGTACAAACTGAGTGGTCAGTTTGTCCTGAGCAGATACTCAGTCCACAGTGGAGAATATGACCAGGTCACAATGTGGCAGGAGTTTGTGGCCTCTCAGAGGTGACTCGTCTGGACTGGACCCTCTGCTTAGGGTTTCCAATTTGGCCGAACCATTGTTATGTCTAAGTTCTTTGTGTCCAAAGTCCTGGGGATGTGCTCTGGACTGCATGTTTGACTCCCCCTGAAATTCATCTGCTGAAGCTCTAATATGATGCCATTTGCAGATGGGCCCTTGGGAGGTGATTAGGTCATGGGGAGGTCCCTGTGACGAGATTAGTGCCCTCATAAAAAGAGAGACCTCCCTCCATCAGTCCCTGCTCTCTAACCTGGGAGCCAGGAGAAGCCTTCCCTGAGAACATCACCACACTGGCACCTGACCTTGGACTTCAGCCTCCAGAGCTGTGAGAAGCAAATGTGTGCTGTCTAACCACTCTCTATGCTGCTCTGTTATGGCAGCACAAACGGGCTAAGGCAGGCTGTTTCTGCAAAGTTCTGCTGTCCCAGCACTGCGGCTGCCTGTGATTTTCATGCATCAGTGAGTACCTTCTTAGTTATTGGTGTAGAAATCATACTGAAACTATAGTGAGTTGGACTGCAGAGAAAGAATAAAGCTTTTCCCAGACAGGAATGCCACCAGAGATCAATTGAGTAGATATCTACTTCACCCAGATAGACCCAATAAAGATGTGTTCTTTTTTCTTTTTTTTTTAATATCCAAAGGGACTTTTTTTTTTTTTTTTACCAAGGCTGGTAGATTTAGATACAAAGCTGGATAACCATTTCCCAAAAAAAGAAAAAAAAAACTCAAAACACTGTTTTACTATTATATGAAAGAAAAGTAAGCTCAGCAAACAGTACACTTCTGAATGAGAAACAAAAATCAAATAATATACAGCCTATGTGTCCTTCACCTTGCTGTTACTTTTCTCTGTTCTTGTTCAAACAGTTATTTGGTGGATCAAATGTTCAAATGCCAACCTGGCAGGCACTCAGAAAAAATAAGCAGTCTCTTTTTTTAATTTTTATTTTGCTTTGCTCTTGTTTTTAAGACCAGAAGACAATATTCAAATGACACTGAACTGGTAGAGAAGAGCAGATGTCTGTAATTTATTTTCCTTGATTGGATTTTAATTGAATTTGCATAGGACCTTATTTATTTTCACCATCCAATTAAGGAGTCTGGACTCAGGAATCCAGCTGAGGGTCAGCGTTTGTTCTGGTTGATGGATGATGAAGCTGTGAGACTGGGGTCATCTTAGGAAGTCTGATTCTGAGCAGAGACAGGGATATTCTAAAGCAGGGAACAGCTGCAGGCTCAGTTTCGCAACTTTTTCTCTAGGATCTCTAGGAAATATTCCTACTAAAATTTAGTAGCCTGTAGTCCTGGAACATTCTACTAACACTCTACATGGAAAATCTAATTTAATATATTTATCACTCTATGTGTGTAATATAATTCTACAACCAACCCCTTGTCAGAAATTCTAACATCTCATGAGCTGTAAAAACTGCACAAAATAACTTTCCCACAAGTTTTTGGCAAACCTATTTATGGCAGAACATGAGCAGAACTGATCTGAAGCTATACTAGACTTACTTTTTCACTTAAAAGAAATACTGGCGCATAGTTGATTTACAATGTTGTATTAGTGTCAGGTATACAGCAAAGTAATGCAGTTTAAGCATATACACATATTCATTATTTTTCCATTTATTTTCTCACCTATATGTATGAGAATTATCACAAATCTTGAGTGTATAAGTCTTTGTTGGTGCTCTGTTTTATATATAGTAGTGTGTGCGTTAACCCCAAGCTCCTGACTTATCCCCCCCACTGCGCTCTCCCTTTGGTCACCACAAGGTTGTTTTCCATGCATGTCAGTCTGCCTCTGTTTTGTAAATAAATCCATTTGTATCATTTTTAAAAATCAGGTTCCATGTATGAGTGAGATATATGTATGATACGTCGTATGATATTTGTCACTCTCTGACTTACTTCACTTAGCATGATAATCTCTAGGGCCACCCGTGCTGTTGCAGATGGCATTGTTTTGTTCTTTTCGTGGCTGAGTAGCATCCCGTTGTGTGTGTGCACCACAACTCCTCCATCCACTCCTCTGTTGAGAGACACTTAGGTCGTCTCCATGTCTTGGCATCTGTAGATAGCGCTTCAGTGAACATTTGGGTGGGTGTTATCTTTTTGAATTCGTTTTCTCCAGATACGAGCCCAAGGGGGTGACCGCAGGATCGTCTGGTAGTCCTATTTTTAGTTTTTAAGGAACCTCCATACCGTCCTCCATCGTGGTCGAACCACTTTGCATTCCCACCAGGTGTGTGGGAGGGCTCCCTGTCCTTCACATCCTCTCAAGTATTTAATCTTTATGGATTTTTTGATGATAGTTATTCTGACCAGTGTGAGGTGATACCTCACTGTAGTTTTGATTAGCATTTCTCTAATAATTACTGATGTTGAGCATCCTTTCACGTACTTATGTCTCACTTAGAGAGATGTCTATTTAGATCTTCTGCCCATTCTTTGATTGAGTTGTTTATTTTTTTGACATAAAGCTACATGAGCTGTTTGTATATTTTGCAGATTAATTCTTGTCAGTCATTTCAACAATAGACTTATTTATTTTACTTTGTATGAATATGCATACATTTGCTGCAGAAATAGAATTGTGATTATTATAAGTTGCCATATATCCTGGGAAGGGAGGTACATAATTAATTGTTTAAAATCTGAAAATGAAAATACCTTTCTAAAATCTGGAAAATGCTGAATTTCCAAATCTGTCTTTCTCCAAGGTTTTTGGATAAGAGATTGTGGGCCTGTAATACTATTATCTGAACTTTAATGGTAAGGAAATTGACTCATAGAGGTTAAATAGTCTATTCTTCAGCAAGTGTTTATACAGGTATAAGCAGCCTTGTCTGGGTGATAAGTGGGCATGTATGCAAAGTTATCTGAATTGTAAATACATTTTATGGTCTTTAGTCCAGTCACCAACTTCTTCCTGAGTCACCACCAGACAGAAACCCTTCCATCACAGGAGTGACTATGGAGTTTACATCTAAACCAGGGCTCTTATGAGAAGGAAGTCTCCACAATAGCAATTTGACCAGGATGAGGAGCCCAGAGAAGGTCTGTCTGATGCAAACTGAGACAAAACGACCCCTAGATAGGTAACACCTTTACCCAAATTTGGGCTCAGGACAGAAAACAAGGACTCACCCAATGGCGAGTTACTGTTTAACTCCCACACTTTCTCTGTCACCATGACCACTTTCCCCAGAATGGCCCTGAGAAGTGACTTCCCGGCAGCAGCCAACATCCCTCCTGTCTGTGCCTGAGGACATCCTGCCTGCCCTCCAAGACAGTTCCCATGATGCCTCCTACAGGAAGTCCTCCTGAGTCTCCTCCTTTCCTCTGCGCCTCCATAGCTCCACACTGGTCACCACCATGACTGGGCATCTTGTGCACTGCCTGGTGTTAGAGTTTGCTCAGGGGCGTGTGCGTTAATGAGGCACCTGCTGTGTGAAGCCGCTGCTGGTTGGTGGACATCCAGAAGCCCATGCTTCTCCAGGTCTCATTGTGCAGAGCTTCCTTGTTTTGCTAACTCTGATTGCACTGCAAGAAGCAAAGTGCACCTATATCCATTAAGCTCCAAAGATGAGAGACAAGGCATGTCGACAGTCCCTGATACTTCTATAAGGTCTCAGAATGAATGTTTTGCTCCAAGAGGAATGTTTCTGCACCATTCATTACCCACTAAAAAACTTTCTTTCCTGATGACATTTCCAAGGCGGCAACAAGCATAATCTGGTTCTTCAAGGTTTGTCCTGCTCAAGAAATACCATGTCCAGTTGGTGCCCCCTCTAATTGTGGCTTTCTGGTGCACTGAAAAATACCTGCCATTCTCTCCTCGCCATAGAATAACTCATTATAATGAAAAAGTAATGGTTTTTAATGGACCCGTCCTAGACCTTGTATTTAATCTGCTGCTGTTGCTGCGTCACTTCAGTCATGTCCGACCCTGTGTGACCCCATAGATGGCAGCCCACCAGGCTCTCCTGTCCCTGGGATTCTCCAGGCAAGAACACTGGAGTGGGTTGCCATTTCCTTCTCCAATGCATGAAAGTGGAAAGTGAAAGTGAAGCTGCTGTCGCGTCCGACTCTCAACGACCCCATGGACTTCAGCCTACCAGGCTCCTCCGTCCATGGGATTTTCCAGGCAAGAGTACTGGAGTGGAGTGACATTGCCTTCTCCAGTATTTAATCTAATATTCCTAAAATTGTGGCCTGCATATACTGCATCAAAGCTGCCTGGGGTGTTTGTTAAAAGGCCCATCCAAATCCTACCACTTTTAATTTTTGGGGGGGCAAGGCTCATAATACTGCATTTTAAGAATGTTCTCCAGGTGATTGGGGGGTCACATGATAGTCAAAAAGCCACTGCTCTAATGAAATTGAATAAAATTCAAAAGTTTAAATTTAATCCTTCAGTTCTGATGCAACTTCCTTTCCCCCCTTCCTTTCTTTTCTTCCTTCTTCCCTTCTCCATTCATTAAGGAAAAATTCAAGAAACACATGAAAATGGCAACAGATAGAAGTTTTGAAAATGAAGAGCTGGCTGCATGTGTCCTGTGGTCAGTGTCTCTCTTTCGATCGCATCCTTACAACACACTCCCCACCTCCAAGCATCAGGGATGAGGGGGGACCATGAGCGGCTGAGAGGGATGACTTTCAGGATTTTACTCATTTATTTAGCAGGCAATTTAGCTGATAATTTGATCCAATTCTCTAGACTATTTATTAGATGATCATCCGTGCTGCCCAATACGGTGCCCACTGAGCACTTGAAATGTCACTAGAATCCAGATGTTCCTAACTATAAAATACACCCCAGTTTTCAAGTACTTATTACAAATGAAAGACTGTTAGTGATCTCATTGGTAATTTTTATACTGATTATATAGTGAAATGATAATAATTTGGTTATGTTGAATTATGCGAAATACACTATTAAAATTAATTTTACTTGTTTCCTTTTATTCTGCATAATTGTTTTACATACTACGTATTCTACATACTTGTTTCTTTTTATTCTACTGGGCTGCCCTGGTGGCTCAGTGGTAAAGAATCTGCCTGCCATGCAGGGGTTGTGGATCCATCCCTGGGTCAAGAAGATCCCCTGGAGAAGGACACGGCAACCCACTTCACATTCTTGCCTGGGAAATCCCACGGACAGAGGACCCTGGCTGCAGTCCATGGGGTCACAGAGTTGGACATGACTTAGTGTGTCCAGCAGTTTGGCTGGTAGAAGATGGGAAACCAAACGTAAAGCTCACCTCTGTGACTCACTCTGTGTCTCCTAGCATCTGTAGTGTCGTTTTAGATGCTTGTAGCCTCTCCTGGCTAAGTCCCTAACCCCGGGTGTCTCAAGCTGAAGAAGTAGGGACCCAGGGTCAGACAGAGGACAGCTCTGGAAACACAAGGGCCCTAGGAAGTACACAGCTCCTGTGACCTGGGAGGGACCCAGAATCTTCAAATTAAAGAAGTTTCCCAGAGGATTCTAGTAGGACTTAACGCCGTCACCTCTTTCCATCATCCCCCATTTTAAATGATACTGCAGGTTACTGTATAGCAGAGGCAACTCTGCTCAGCATTTTGTAACAACCTGTATGAGAAAAGAATTTGAAAAAGAATAGACACACACATATATATATAACTGAATCACTTCATTGTATACCTGAAACGAGGAAAACGTTGTTAATGAACTGTCCTCTGGTATAAAATAAAATTTAATTTAAAAAATAAATGGGGAGGGAGGAGGGAGGGGGGTTCAGGATGGGGAACATGTGTACACCCGTGGTGGATTCATGTTGATGTATGGCAAAACCCGTACAATATTGTAATTAGCCTCCAATTAAAATAAATAAATTTAAATTAAAAAATTAAATTAAATTAAATAGAGGATATGTTTAAAAAATAAATAAAAGGTATTTCAGGAGTCTATTTTCAAATACTATTTTTGTGCTGTTTTTTTTTTTTTTTCTTTTAAGTCACCCTCTTTCCATAAGCTAATTGTAAATGAGTCGGGTTTTATCTTACCCAGTTAAGGGCTGAGTAAGGGAGTCATGATAAGCAAACTGTGATATCATCAAACAGTTCTTTGTTTTTGCTTAGTTTTTGCAGAAGCCCACTTGATACATGTGTTGGAGCCGCAAAAAGAACAGTGACAGATCATGCCCTGTCTAAAGCTTCATGCCTCCTAAACTCATATTCTGCCTGCTTTTTCAACCACAGGTAACGTGGCCTTCTGAGAAGCACCTCCTTCGTCTCTTATCAGTTTGTACATCTTCTGTAAGGGTGATATTCGAGTAGCAGAATCCTCCAGGGGCCTATTGGAATCTGAGGTCAGAGCACAATTTTTCCCCCCTGGCTGAAGCAGATATTGGATATAAGTTTTCCTCAAGCAATGAATCTCATTCAGAATATTCTAGAAACCTATCTATGGCATGTCTTCTTTACAGTAATTGTGATGGTGACTCAAAGTGATTGGGTATTTGGAGGGACTTCAGATCAAGGAAAAGTCAGGTGTCAAAAACATTACTAAAGCTGTGGATAGCAATATTATTCATAATAAACAGCCCTGTGATGTTCATCAATAGTAGAATGGATAAATGAATTATGGTGTATTCAAACCAGGAGTAATACATAGCAGTGAACACAAACAATCATAAAAAACCAGGGATGAACCTCATAACATTGAACAAAAGACACAGAGTATTACTGTGTGCTCCTACTTAATCAAGTACCAAACCAGGCACAATGCTGGAAGTAAGGATGGCGATTACCCTTGAGGATGGGGTCATAGTGACAAAAGAAGTGTAAGGAGGGCTTCCTGGGTGCTACTTGAACACATATGCTGTCTATGAATAGTCACTGAGCTCTGCGCTTACAATGCACGATGCATGCATGCTTGTTAAGTCACTTCAGTTGTGTCCAACTCTGTGACCCCACGGACCATAGCCCACCAAGCTCCTCTGTCCATGGGATTCTCCCGGCAAGAATACTGGAGTGGGTTGCCACGCCCTCCTCCAGAGGATCTTCCTGATCCAGGGATTGACCCCACATCTCTTACATCTCCTACACTGGCAGGCGAGGTTTTTACCACTAGCATCACCTGGGAAGACCACACTTATGATATACACAGCTTTTTGCACGCATGTTATACGACAACAAGCAAAGAGGAAGGAACAGCAGGAGGAGGAAGGGGAGGACGGGAGTCTTCATCTCAGAGACTCCTGCAGACTGCCCGAAGACTCCAGAAATGGCCCTGTCCACGCCAATGGAGAGGAGAGCTCAGCCAACTATTCTCATAAACTATATGTTTTCAAAGGGAGGCGGAAGGAGACTTCCAAGTATGTCTAATTCCATTCGTCTTCTTTGTCATCTCAGGCCCTTTACCATAAATACTCCCGGCCTTATGGCTTAAAGCTGCAGACTGCATGGGTAAGCGGGCTGCTATCAGGGAGTTCAGAGACAACACTGGCAACCCAAGGGTCCTTCACAGCCACTGCAGCACCAGGGAGGAGATGGCAGGAACACCACTGCACCACTGCAAGCACTCAAAGCCTGAGAGACTCCAGGGAGGAAAGGCAGACATTTTCAGAGCTTTTTACCACCACCGAATCACCAGACTTCATTCTGATTAATCATCGACCTCTCTTGTGGTTATTCCCCCGGATAAAATTTCTGTAGAATGAACAGTGCATTTATCCATGTATTCAGTACATATTGATTGAACACCGAAAGGTCAAGTGCTGTGTTAGAGGCTGACAGTGTAAGAAGGAGTTGCTGTTTCCGATTTTCTTAGGGTGCTATAGATTAATGAGAGCACAGACGAGTGGAGAGTCACAGTACAGTGCGGTATAATGTAGAAAGAGCAGATTGTTAAAATAGCAGAAATGCAGAAGTGCCTCCTCTCTGAGGCTGTCTAACAGGTGATGGGGTATTACTTGCTTTCATGACAAAAATCACGCATGCTAGCTTGCTTGCCGGATAGCTCAGCTGGTAAAGAATCCGCCTGCAATGCAGGAGACCCCGGTTCAATTCCTGGGTCAGGACGTTCTCTTGGAGAAGGGACAGGCTACCCACTCCAGTATTCTTGGGCTTCCCTGGTGGCTTGGTTGGTAAATAATACACCTGCAATGCGGGAGACTTGGGTTCAATCCCTGGGTTGGGAAGATCCCCTGGAGGAGGGCATGGCAACCCACTCCAGTATTCTTGCCTGGAGAATCCCATGGACACAGGAGCCTGGTGGGCTACAGTCCATGGCGTCACAAAAAGTCGGACACAGCTGAATGACTAAGCACAGCACACAGCTTGAACAAAACAGAGACGTTCTTGAATGCGCAGAGGTACATTTTTGAAATCGGGAGCAAAAGTGCGGCAACTGCAGAGGCACCGGACTGTGCCGAAAGGTCACCAAGAGTGAAAGCGGCAGCTCTCTCCCTCCTGGACTCTTCCCTCTGGGTTCCCTCTGCTCACCTAGCTTCAGCTTTCTGTTTCTCCAGGCTGGCTTTGTTCTCTGTCCCTGTGGGTCACTTTTCTCGATGCGTCTGCAGTCGAGCAAGCACGGCCTTCTGTGCTCTGGTTTCATGCCACCGCTCAATCCCAACAGGGATTATGACCCAATTTCAAGTTTCCAGGAAACTTGCCTCCTAGAGAGGTAGGGTGGGTGTTCATTTAAGGTGTAGGCATCAGAGCAAAGGTGAACACCTTCCCTGCAGAGCTTCATAGAAAAAGTGATGTTTTAGTTGAGTTTTGAAATTCAGGCAGAACTTTGCCAGCAAATGAGAAAGGTCTCGACATTCCAGATAAACAATGCAAAGTATGCAAATGCAAAAAGGGATGAGTTGCTCGAGAAATGGTTTTAGAAAAGTCTCAAAACTGTTATGACACGTACAGGTCAGGAGTTCCTCTGAAGAGTAGAAAAATCGTTTTGGCAAAGCAAATGTAAAGGAAGTCAATGCTAAGAAACATTCTCTAATTATCCAGATCTCTCAAATCTGTTTGCAAATACTAGCTGCTAAGGAAGCATTTATCTGAAATGGGTTAAGAGAGGATTGGTTTATAAAGATGCAAGAGCCTTTTGAAGATCATAAACAGAAATTCTATTTAACTAACAGTCAATGATGATAATAAAAACAAACAAAAATTTCTTATCCTACAAACAGGTTAGTATCTTTCAAATAAAATGCATGTATTCAAAAGTCACACTTCAGATATCAAACCCCTAAGGATGTGGTGAACTTTCATCGTGGTATTTGTAACCTCTCAACTTCCTACTTAGTAAATATGAGTCATGATAGTGATTTCCAAGTGTCTCCAGTGGCAACGATGATCTGAATAAACCAGATGCACCCTTGGCACAATAACATGAACAGCAAATAATTTCCTTTCTCTGCATGTGTGTTTATGTTAACATTTATTTGCAGTTTCTGTTTCTAATATTTTCAAAGTTGTATTCTGAGTGAAGCATGACATCTCCTTTAATTAGAGAGTATATTTTGTATTTTTTAAATGGATTCATCAAAATGTTTTAGCCAATTCTTAAACATCAATTTTCTCAATTTCAACCAATAGAAGATTGCATACTTGCCCCTCTTCAATTATTTTTTTTATTTCACTCAAGGTAGCATGTTTTATTTTTTAATTAAAAGTTGAATATGTTGCTGCTTAGAAGATTTAAACAGTTCATTTGCTTTCAACTTTTCCCCTTGTTGAAAACCTATGGAAATCAACAGCTTCAAGTTAAGTACAAATGGAGTATTCATAATAATTGCTGTTAAAAGTATGTTCTTGAGATCATTGACAACTGACTTTCCTGGTCCTGGCTCCTGCATTTCTCCCTTCGATTTAGCTTCCTTTTTAATATTTTATATTGGAGCATAGCTGATTCATAATATTGTATTAGTTTCAGATGTACAGCAAAGTGATTCAATTTTACATACACATGTCTATTATTTTTCAAATTCCTTTTCCATTTAGGTTATTACAGAATAATGGGCAGAATTCCCTGTGCTTTACAGTATTCTTGTTGGTTATTTACTTTATGTGTAGCAGTGTGTGCGTGTGAGCATGCATGCACACATAATGGTGTGTATATCTCAATTCCAAACTCCCAGTTCACCTCTCCCCTCAGCATCCCCCTTGGTAACTATAAGTTTGCTTTCAAAGTCTGTGAATCAGTTTCTGTTTTGTAAATAAGTTCATGTGTATCATATTTTTAGATTCCACATACAAGTGATATCATATGTTATTTGTCTTTCTCTTTCTGATTTCTTCACTTAGCATGATAATCTCTCATCATATCCATGTTGCTGCAAATTATATTATTTCATTTTTTATGGCTGAGCAATATTCCACTGTGGCTCAGACAGGAGACCTGGGTTCGATCCCTGGGTCAGGAAGATCCCCTGGAGAAGGAAATGGCAACCCACTCCAGTATTCTTGCCTGGAGAATCCCATGGACAGAGAAGCCTGGCAGGCTACGGTCCATGGGGTCACAAAGAGTTGGATATGACTGAGTGACTAAACACAACCCAATATTCCATTGTATAATGTAGCACATTTTCTTCACCACTTGTCCTGATAAACGTCTCTGTGGGAGGATGTTACACTCACTGAGGAAGGAGCTACAAAAGACCCTGCTGATCTCCATGTATAATGCAACATGAAAAGATGGGCAGTGTTCAAAGAGCCCTTGATCCTGACTTCAAAATCTCCCTAGACTTCCCACTATATACAAAACAATAACACTCCTTGCTCACCAAGGACTGTGTTTCATTTGAAAACCACAGAGCTTTCCAGCATCATGAATCTGAAACCATGTCTGGGTGAAGGGGGCTCTACCTAGTTGCTTTACCAAAGCAATCAAATATTTGATATTGAGGTTTTGATATTGAGGTTTTGAGAAAGATATTATCTAAACAAAGGCTTTCTCTTAAATTGCTGGAAACCCCTGAACCTAACTGCTGCCTCAGTTTCTCTTTCTTTCCCCAGGTCTGCAGCCATGGGAAAGAGCACAGGAGCAGTGGGCTTCTTTGTCCTCTAACGGCAGACATTGTGATCCTGCTACTAAGCCCAAAGAAAAACAAAACCCATCATGAATGGTCTGCATGATGCCAAATTCAAGACTGAAACTCTCTGGGGTCCTGGGTTGAAGGGTCTAGCCATGAACACTCTAGAACTGAGATAAAATAGATGAGGTAGAGCAAACAGCCCCCTGAAGTATGAGTGGGAGAGCTCTGTTCACTACTACACCCATCAATCGATTCCTGTTTTCATGAGACTTCTCTGTATTCAGACTCTAATTACCTGAGGTACTACTATTCACTTGTCTGAAGTTCTCTGTATATAATTGAAAATATTACTGAAAAAAAAAAAAGCCATTGTTAAACCACTTACATTTCTGTTGATCTCTCCTCCAAAGAAAACGCGAGTGCTTTGCTTAGAGGTCTGTGAACCGGTGGTTCTGAAAGTGTGGGGCCAGGGCCAGGAGCATTCGCATCACTGGCACGAGGGGCAGTGAGGCCGAGCAGGCTGAAACCGTCTTGCTCTTTCAGGTCCTGCTGGTCTTCAGCACTTCCCCTTGGCTGTCCTTCCCAGATATCCCCGATCTTGTAAAATAAAGACACGCCCAAACTTTCATAGAAAGCTAATGTGCGTGATTCTGCAAAGCTTTCATGCCGCCTGGAACAGAAATCTTGCTGAAAGCTGGTTACTAGCTGCCTGCTACCATTTTCAAGGAGGTGAAAATATTCTTTATTTGCTCTCCTGATTGGTGGTAGCCTGGGGTTTTAAACAACACTTTCTTTTGAAAGGTGGTGCTATTAGAATGATGGGGACAGAATTATTTTTGGTATGTGTCATACATAATCTGTTCACAAAATGCTACGAGACATTTGGATAAAAGGCAGCATTTGGCTACACAAAAGACATTTTAGTGGGCAAATTTACATACTGAGACAATGTTTTTGTGATTATTTACCATTTATGATCATGTTCTATATGCCAGCTTACAGAATTCATGAAAGACAGTTCATGGCTTAATCCATATTCTAAAAACCTTTGAGATATTGTGGGGAAAAGGGATTTTCTTGAAAGAAAAACCTTAATAATAGCTCCTTACCTGTTCATTTTGCTTTGTGGTTTAACAAAGGTTTTCATACATTAACAATAACTTTGTAGAGTAGATGGGCATAATTATTCCATTTATATAGATAGAAATTGAAGTTCGTGAAAGAGGTCTTGCCAAAGTAATACAATTGATGAATGGAAGAGTTCATGTCCTGAGACAGAGGGGTACCATTCATTTCTGCTTCTTGGAAGAAATAAAATTTGAAAAGAGAGAATGAAATGCCATGAAAATGACTCAGATAAACAAGTGTCTCTACTTTCCCAAGCATTTGAATCTTTCCCCACTGGCTAGTTTGAGCTACCTTGGACTCATCCTACCTTGCTCTCCACAAAGTAACTCTTCGAGCTACACAGAAGTCTTGAAAACCAATTTCTCTTTCATGTCAGAACACAGTCAGACTTGGATATAGTAACAGACCAAAGGAATGATGGTAATTAAGATCAGTTATAGGAGAGAAACAAGATCCAACAACTATCAATTTTGGGTTTACTACCTTTCAATAAAAATCCATCCTGCAATGTCATTATGAACAATATTAAAAAAAAAAATCTTCCAACGGGTACATTTGAAGATTAGTAGTCAAAATGTCCAGTAGGGTTTAGAAGAAATATAGATAGAAGACATGGCTTCATTTCAAACCTCCATTCATGAACTTTAAGCAATTTATGCCTTGTGCAACTCATTGTAAGTAGAAGGAAATAAAACAGGTGCTGAATAAAGGAAATAAAACATGCATGCTCAATCACTCAGTCGTGCCTAAGTCTTTGCTCCCGTCAGGCTACTCTGCCCATGGAATTTTCCTGGCAAGAATACTGGGGTGGGTTATCATTTCCTTCTCCAGGGGACCTTCCCAACCTAGGAATTGAATTTGAATTTCCTGAATCTCCTGCATTGGCAGGCAGGTTCTTTACCCCTGAGCCACCTGGGAATCCCACTGAATGTCTACCAGATGATAAAGGTGAATCTGGTCACTTCAGCAGATATATCGTTGAAGTTTCATGATGAAACTTTGAGGTAGGCATTAGGACTTCCACATTGCAGGTCTATTCTCTCAACTGACACTTATTGAACTACTACTGTGTGCTAATCTTTGATGAAAAATCTTTGAAATAAGAATCTGAACCTCAAATCACTCATCCTCTAATGCAGGAGAAATACGGCCGGCGATGAAATAATTACTCAGTGCAATGAAAGAAAACAGGCCAATGATATCGTGTGACTTGAGAAAGGGACACTAACTGAGTTGAGCCTTAAATAGTAAGACTTAAGCAAATAAAAAGGAGAGGAAAATTATAGGGAGAAATACAGATTCCCAAAAAATGGAGACAAGAAATTACAGAGGATCTAGAAGAAATATTAAAAAGAAAGGGGAAACATTTTAAAAAGTGTGTAAAGTGGGAGAAATGGCTGGCAAGTGGGGAAAGCTGTGCTGATAAGTTTGACTTTGTCTGAGGACGATGGAGATCCGTGGAAAAGAGAGACAGAACATGGTGAGGTTAGGTCCATCCATGTCTCTGCAAATGGCATGATTTCATCCCTTTCTATGAACAATATTCCACTGTATATGCGCTCCACATTTTTTTATCCATTCATCTGTTGATAAACATTTAGGTTTTTTCCATATCCTGGCTATTGTAAATATTGCTGCTATGAACGCAGGGGTGCATATATGAGGGGATATTTGAGTACATGTGGCTGATTCACTTTATTGTACATCAGAAACTAACAAAACATTTAAAGCAACTATACTCCAATAAAGTTTATTTTTTAAAAAAGAACACAGTGAGATTAGACTTCTTGGTTGACTACTCTCTGCAGGACGGAAGACAGAATGGATAGGAGCAAGCCAGGGAGGAGAAGCTGTTAGGAGAACCTTGTAGTGTCTGGACAAGAGATGATGAAGAGTTGAAATTTCACTGTGGAATGAGGGATGGAAATAAAAACAAAGATTTAAGAAAAATTGGGAATAAACAACAAAAAAATGTCAGTGGTTAATGGTTGAAAATAGAAGAAGAAATAAGCTCTATCAAATCAAATGTTTTCCTCAAGGAAACACCACCAGGATGGGGTGAGGGCTGGATTCCAGCCCATGATGGAGCAGAAGTAATTAAGCACCTCTCTTGTGTAGGCTGCACACTTGCGACATAGGACATGTAACTAACACACTAGGTTCAGCGCCATATGTGCACATTCATAACTACATAACTTGCTTTCCCCAAATTTTACATGTATGCTAACAAACCAAACCCCAGCACTGGGAATGGGGATTCATGTAAGAAGGAAACCCTTCAGAGCTCTCTCATGGGGTTTAGTCACTAAGTGTTGTCTGACCCTTGCAACCCCAAGCCTGTAGCCCAGCAGGCCCTTCTGTCCATAGAATTCTCCAGACAAGAATGCTGGCATGGGTTGCCATCTCCTTCTGCAGGGGATCTTCCCAACCCAGAGACTGAACCGGAGTCTTCTGCACTGCCACGGATTCTTTAGCACTGAGCCCCCAGGGAAGCCCTTAGGTTTGTCTGCTAGTGCTAATGCTAAGTTGCTTCAGTCGTGTCTGACTCTGTGCGACCCCACAGACAGCAGCCCACCAGACTCCACGGTCCCTGGGATTCTCCAGGCAAGAACACTGGAGTGGGTTGCCATTTCCTTCTTCAATGCATGAAAGTGAAAAGTGAAAGTGAAGTCGCTCAGTCGTGTTCAACTCTTAGCGTCCCCATGGACTGCAGCCTACCAGGCTCCTCCATCCATGGGATTTTCCAGGCAAGAGTACTAGAGTGGGTTGCCATTGC
>NW_011494808.1:10718125-10718327 GCF_000754665.1 Bison bison bison
TACAGGTTTCTTTCGTTGAAATATGTGCTAATATTTTTTGTCTACGGGAATGTCTTCTTGGGCACCTTTGACTCGCCCAAGAAGAGTGGAGTCGCAGCGTCTCGGGAGACGAGTGCGAGCAGAGCAGACACCACCTCCGTGGGGGAAGGGGACAGACTCCCAGCCTACTTGGAGCCCGAGAGACTCCGGGAGAGAAGCGCAC
>NW_011494808.1:10718692-10733557 GCF_000754665.1 Bison bison bison
GGCCGAGGGGCGCCGACCCGGCTGAGGGGGAACCGGCTCGAGAATCCGCTCAGAGAACCGGCGCGGGTGGAGTCTCCTCCGTGGCCCTCGGCGTGAAAAGGCCGCGTCCCCATCTCATCTCTGACGTGCTTTGGCCTCAGGCACAGCCCTGAGCCCCCAGGACAGCACACGGGCTGCCTGTGGACCCCATTTGGACCCTGCACGGTGCCCAGGCAAACAGTGGCTCTGCCCATGAGCGCACAGCTCAAAGGTCTGTCACCTCGGTCGTCCGAGGGTGGGCGCCACTGCAGCTCCGGCGAGGGTCTACGCGGCTAAGGCATTACTGCAGCGGGGCCACTCCCTGGGGCTTGCAAGAGGCTTTTTCAACAGTGACCCCACGTCGCAGCAGCAGCAGAAGCCGCAGCACCAGACCAGGAGTAGATGCCAGACTGAATCAGCAACTAAAGTTTATACCACATTTGAGAGCCGGAGCAGGTAGGAGGGTTTCAAGCATAGGGTTATTCGACAGTAGAATATGAGAACTCAAGTAATTAATTGAGATAACAAAAGGATCTGAACCTATTTGTGCTTCCGGCTGGTGAAAGTGAATATACTACCTTAATTATATCTTTTAAACATTTTTCTACATTATTTCTTTATCTTTTATCTTTATTTACTTTTATTTTACGTATTGTTTAAAAAAGCACTTTGTCATCAATCAGACAAGGGATCTTCACAGTAACATTACAGCAATTCTAAAAAGCATTCTGGAATACCCAGTTTACAGAGGAGAGGAAAAAAAACAAGACAGAGCTGAGACTAGGTCTCTACCCTGGCATTTTAACTGGTCCAAGGTGCTCCAGGCATATTCTCTTCCCCACTTCCACTCCTGCTTTTGAAAGCTCCAATCTGCATGGCTGTTTGTAAATTGAAACAGAAGGCCCAATTAAAAGGGAGAGGAGGCAAGTGGAATCTGACAGTAATGTTAATCCCTCTGAAATCGCCAGTCGTTTCAATTAACAGCCTCTTTCTGAGACGTTTATTGCTCTTGGCTTGAACTGAGGTCATTAAAACACTCATGGAAAAAAAAACACTGATGAGTAGGTTCTGGAAAAGCCCGCTTAAACACTCACTCCAAGGTTTCGGGTCCCACTTCCGCTTTGCATAGATTCAGAGAGAAGGAGCAATCAAATGGGCCCCAGGCTGCCATGGCTTTACGACCAGAGTTCACCAGCCTGTTCAGAATTCACTCTTGGAAATACTCTATCATCCCAAAGAGAAGCCTATACACTTTATTCCAAATGTGGGTCTGAAAAAAAATATATATATATATATATATAAATTAAGTAACTCTCTAGGTATGGCATTCAGTTCAGTTCAGTTCACTCACTCAGTCATGTCTGACTTTACGATCCCATGAATCGCAGCACTCCAGGCCTCCCTGTCCATCACCAACTTCCAGAGTTCACTCAGACTCACGTCCATCGAGTCAATGATGCCATCCAGCCATCTCATCCTCTGTCATCCCCTTCTCCTCCTGCCCCCAATCCCTCCCAGGATCAGAGTCTTTTCCAATGAGTCAACTCTTCGCATGAGGTGGCCAAAGTACTGGAGTTTCAGCTTCATTCCCTCCAAAGAAATCTCAGGGCTGATCTCCTTCAGAATGGACTGGTTGGATCTCCTTGCAGTCCAAGGGACTCTCAAGAGTCTTCTCCAATACCACAGTTCAAAAGCATCAATTCTTCGATGCTCAGCTTTCTTCACAGTCCAACTCTCACATCCATACATGACCACTGGAAAAACCATAGCTTTGACTAGATGGACCTTTGTTGGCAAAGTAATGTCTCTGCTTTTGAATATGCTATCTAGGTTGGTCATAACTTTTCTTCCAAGGAGTAAGCATCTTTTAATTTCATGGCTGCAGTCACCATCTGCAGTGATTTTGGACCCCCCAAAATAAAGTCTGACACTGTTTCCACTGTTTCCCCAAAAGGAGTCTGGCATAAAAGGCACACTACCTGGCAAGATAAATCACGAGAGCTTTATTAACCTGCACTGGATTAGCCTCCTCACACTGGAATATTTTACAGCGTTATTTTATTGGCAGTCAGTGTCACCAAATAAACCACAGAGTAGTGACTGATGCAGTAGAAACAGACAGCTTGACGGATCTAGATTACTTGTAAAAGAAGTATTTTGCCAAGAGCTGCTACAATAAAGCAATTCTGATGCTCATAAAAGGAGATAACAGATAGTGGCAAATCTCAGCTGATCCAGGGCCTGGGGAGATTACCTGGTGAGGATAAAACTGACATCGGAAGCCTTGCTATTTTCAAATGCATGAGTTTGCCTTTGTTTTTATTTTCTTTACTTTTATGTCTTATAACAGAAGGCAATAATATTCTGAACACACTGTATTTTATCTCTGTGGTCTAACACATCATGCACTTATTACACACTTATATTTGGGAGAAAAATAACCAGACCACAAGACAGGAAGCTGCTCAGATTGAACCTGAAGAATTTGCACACCCAAAAAATGAATGATTCTTGTCTTTTCCCCTAAACATTCTGACTGGCCCCTTTATTCATCTAGAAAAGACTAACTGAAATTTTTCCCAGAAGAAAGGGGTGACATATCAAACAATTTCAGAGGTAATAGAAGTTGGAAATTTTAAGACTGTGATGTAATTTACCACTGTTAAATAATGTAAAGAGTTTATTCATCCTATGAAGGAGAACCTCCAGTCTCTTGAGCATTTTTTTTTAAAGATGGGCTATCTAAAGACTATGTCCTGAATTGTATAAAAAGAAGGGATTTTAAAGTGCAGGAGGGTAAACAGGGTTACATGTGCCTGCCTGCTGCATCTGGCAGACTTACCTTTCCAAAGCTATATCTGATGAGTTCACCCACCTGGATAAAAACTTTTGCATACAGCAGAAAACCCCAACCGTTTTAGCTGACCCACTTGAACTTTGCTATTGGCTCCAAGCTACTTTTCCAACTTTCAGTCCCATCTTTCACTCTGGAACATCCAGCTCCATGGTTTGAGGTCTTTTCATTCTTTAATCTCTATCACACGACTTTTCTCTGCCAGGAATACGAGCACCTTCTCTGCCTGTTCATTCTCCAGCATCATTTTCTCTGCTCTGGTTCTTCCATGATTTACCTAACTCTTCAAACAGATACCTCAACCCTTACTGGAAGTTTTTGTTTATGACCTAACTCTCCCAGTGGATGATAAAACAGGCATGGATTTGACCCGTTAAACTTCTGTGAATCCATTCACAGATTCGCCCATGCCTTGCACAGGTCCTAGAACATAAGAGGCACTTCATAAATTGTGAATCAACTAAACTTAATTTTTAAATTATGCTTATGTTCATTCTCTTCGCTACTTAGAGATCTGTAGATGACTAGGATTCTCTTTTGTTTATCATACTATTCCTAAGTCAAGTGTCTAGCAGAATGCTCGACACATAAGATACTCTTTAATTTTTCACTGAATAAATAAGAAAATAAGCATGGGTGCTGTTCAGATACAAATATCTAGATTTTAATCTAGGCTTCCACTACTAATTAAAGGCTGGAATCAGTTCCTTACCTCCCTTATCTATAAAATGATAATAAAAGTATCTGCCTTACAGAATTATGGTGAAGATCAGTGACAGTGACTTGTACATGGATGAGCCTAGTGTTAGACATACATACACATACAATATACATACAATACATACAATATACATACAATACATACACATCCAGTAACGGTTGGTTTCACAAGGGCTCGATTTCCATCATACACTGTTTGTGTATTGCTGTGTACAGCTCACACAACTCAATAACAAAAAAGCAATTCAGCCAAAACTGTTCAGAAGACCTAAACTGGCTTTTCTCCAAAGAAGACACACAGATGGCCAACAGGCGCTTGAGAAGATGCTCAACATGCTAATTGTTAGCAAAATCAAAACCACAATGAGGTGTCACCTCACCCCCATAAACATAGCCAGCATGAAAAAATCTACAAAAAATTCTGGAGAGGGTATGAAGAGAAGAGAACACTCCTGCACCGCTGGAAGGAGTATTGATCGGTGCAGCTGCTGTGGAGAACAGTACGGAGGTTCCTTAAAAAATTAAGCCTAACACCACACACAAAAATAAACTCAAAATGGACTCAAGATTTAAACGTAAGGCGAGAAACTATAAAACTCCTAGAGGAAAAACATAGGCAAAACACTCTCTGACATAAATCACAGCAGTGTCCTCTATGACCCACCTCCCTGAGTAATTGAAATAAAAGCAAAATTAAACAAATGAGACCTAATTTGCACAACAAAGAAAACTATAAGCAAGGTGAAAAGACAGCCTTCAGAATGGGAGAAAATAATAGCAAATGAAGCAACTGACAAAGAATTAATCTCGAAAACATACAAGCAGCTCATGCAGCTCAATACCAGAAAAATAAACAACCCAATCAAAAAATGGGCCAAAGAACTAAACAGACGTTTCTCTGAAGAAGACATACAGATGGCTAAGAAACACATGAAAAGATGCTTAACATCACTCATTATCAGAGAAATGAAAATCAAAACCACAATGAGGTACCATCTCACACTGGTCAGAATGGCTGCTATAAAAAGTCTACAAACAATAAATGCTGGAGAGGGTGTGGAGAAAAGGGAACCCTCTTACACTGTTGGCGGGAATGCAAACTAGTACAGCCGCTATGGAGAACAGTGTGGAGATTCCTTAAAAAACTGGAAATAGAACTGCCATACGAACCAGCAATCCCACTGCTGGGCATACACACTAAGAAACCAGAATTGAAAGACACACATGTACCCCAGTGTTCATCACAGCACTGTTTACAATAGCCAGTACATGGAAGCAACCTAGATGTCCATCAGCAGATGAATGGATAGGAAAGCTGTGGTACAGGTTCACAATGAAATATTACTCAGCCATTAAAAAGAATGCATTTGATTCAATTCTAATGAGGTGGATGAAACTGGAGCCTTTTATACAGGGTGAAGTAAGCCAGAAAGAAAAACACCAATACAGTATATTAACACATATATATGGAATTTAGAAAGATGGTAACAATGACCCTATATGCGAGACAGCAAAAGAGACACAGATGTGAAGAACAGATTTTTGCACTCTGTGGGAGAAGGCGAGGATGGGATGATTTGAGAGCATAACATTGAAACATGTATATTATCATATGTGAAATAGATTGCCAGTCCAGGTTAGATGCATGAGACAGGGTGCTCAGGGCTGGTGCACTGGGACGACCCTGAGGGAGAGGATGGGAAGGGAGGTGGGAGGGGGATTCAAGATGGGGAGCACATGTACACTCATGGCTGATTCATGTCAATTATGGCAAAAACCACTGCAATTTTGTAAAGTAATTAGCCTCCAAATAAACTAAATTAATTAGTTAATTAAAAAAAAATTAAGAACAGAACTACCATGTGATCCAGCAAGCCTAATCTTGGGTATGTATCCAGAGAAAACCATAATTCAAAAAGTGCATGCACCTCAATGTTCATCACAGCACTATTTCGACAGCCAAGACGTGAAAGCAAACTGAATGTCTAGCGATGGAGGAGTGGATAAAGAAGATGTGGTGCATAATACAGTGGAGCCTTGCTCAGCCGTAGGATGAAACAATGCCTTCTGAAGCAATACGGATGGATCTAGAGGTTACCACGCCAAGCGACGTGGGTCAGAAAGAGAAAGACAAGTGTCATGGCATCCCTTCTGTGAGGAGTCTGAAACATGATACAAGTAAACTTATTTAGGAGATAGAGACAGACTCACAGCCATAGAAAACAGACTCACAGTTACCAAGGGGACGAGCTGGGGGAAGGGTAATTGGGAGTTTGAGGTTCACAGACACACACCTCCATATATAACACAGATAAGCAAGGTCCTACTACAGGGACTTCCCTGGTGGTGCAGTGGTTAAGAATCCACCTGCCAATGCAGGCGGCCTGGGCTTGATCCTGGTCCTGGAGGAGCCCACCCACTGCAAGGGACTCAGCCTGTGCAGCACCACTGCTGAAGCCCACACACTGGAGCCTGGGCTCCCCAACCAGAGAACTCACTAGAATGAGAAGCCCACACCCCACAGTGAAGAGTCGCCCCTGCTCTCTGCAGCTAGAGGAAGCCGGTGTGCAGCCCTGGAGACCAAGTGCAGCCAAACTTAAAAACAAGTAAAGAAAAGGTCCTACCGTAGAGCACAGGGAACCAGATCCAGCTTTGTGAACAGGTGCACTGCTGTACACCTGAAGCTGACACAGCCCTGTAGACCACCTGTGCTTCAACAACCACAATAAAAGGGTTCATTCCCCCTTCCTGCCATGTCTGTTTCAATTAGCAATACTCCTAGCTGCGAGTAACAGAAACACCCCGTGTACATGCCTTAAACAAATGTTGGCCTACAGGCAGAAGTAGGTGACTGTCTCCTAAATCCATTGACTGGAACTGGGAGGAGGCCCTGCAGCTCTCTGTCTGTGGCTCTGAACAGGGCCGTCCTCTCTACCTGCATCAGCCTCACCAGGCGGGAGGGAGCCCCTAGGATTCCGCTTGCTCCCAGCAAGCCCTCCCCACCCAAATATTCCCCCACACCATCTGCCTTGTGGCCACAGGGGCTAATTTAATCATGCACTCTTAATTTATACTGTAGAACACAAAGCCCCGAAAGTAAGACATCCCTCACTTTCTAGATTCTGATTCCCGCATGCATCTTTCAGCAGTGAAACCTGCTCCTAGCCTAGCACTTCCTCACCGTCTTCTCCTTGCTTTATTTTTCTCTTTTTTTAACTTTTTATTTTATTTAGGAGTATAGCAGATTAACAATGTAGTGACAGTTTCGGGTGCACAGCAGAGCGACCCAGCCATACATACTCACATCTCCATTCTCCCCCAGATTCCCCTCCCATTCACGCAGGATGCATTTTTTATTACTTTGACATACCATACACACACAGACACCTATAAATCTGTCTTCTGTCTTGCTTCTCACCCTAGAATATAAGACACACAAGAGCAGGATTTTCTGTCTGTTGTTTTCATTGTGACGTCTTCAAAATCTAAAAGAATATTGAGGACATCAATATTTGATCAACATTTGGTGAAAGTGGGATACAGAGCTGGAGCGTTGACTCACATGTTCATCGGTGACATCAAGACTTGGGTCCTTTCCATATTTTAACTCCATTATATTTAGCATTTTGAGTTGTAGAATGGCTTGCTCCGCACTTAGCATTAGTCACATTTCAGAAAGGAAGAAAATGGTAAGCTAAAATCTTCACAGGGCTTTTTATCCTCCTCTCTTTCTATTTTTAAAAATTTATGTTTCCCCAAAGGCTTCTGGCAGACTTTTACTAACAATTTGTTAATCAGAACCATGTTATGTGACACCCTTAGCTTCAAGAGAGGCTGTCAGTTTGGTTTAAATTTCTTAGTAAGCAAAGGAAGAGAGGAGGGATTGAAAATGGATTTTGAGTTAACCAATATATAGTTTATGTCTCAAATTTCTCTGTAATCTTGAGTATCATTTATACTTAGTGAATGAATTTGAATTTAAAGAACTGTATATTACATCGAAATAGTAGGTAAGGAATCTTAAATGTAGTATAATTTCATATCTTAGAAGAGAATGTAGATATATAATTTTACATCAGTGAAAGAGAGGAGGATTATTGATAATCTAAAATTGTAGGGAGTACAAACCCACCATTTACTTTTGGCTGTGGAAAGTGTCTTGATTTTCTATTTGCATAAGATAAAGCTCCCTTGCTCAGGCTGATTCAGGTTCACCTTCTATAATACAACTGCAATTTTTTAAAAGTGAGAAGTACATCAATTGCAAGTGGCCTAAAAAGATAGATAACAACCACACTCTGAGTGTCTACATTTATTCTAGATACTTTGCATACACTGAATCTTTGAACCCATGATACAGAAATCCTGCAAGAAAAGTATTATCTTGATGTAGACACATTGTCATTGTCATCAACTATTCTAGAGTTGATCAAGGAAACTGAGGTTCAGAAATTTTTTTCTTTCTTTCTTTCTTTATTTGGAGGAAAATTGCTTTACAATGTTATGTTGGTTTCTGCCATGGTGGTGCTGGTGGTTCCATTGCTAAGTCATGTCCGACTCTTGCAACCCCATGGACTATAGCCTGCCAGGTTCCTCTGTCCATGGGGTTCTCCAGACAAGAATATTGGAGTGGGTTGCCATTTCCTTCTCCAGGTTTCTGCCATACAACAATACGAATCAGCTGTAATTATACATGTATCCCTTCTCTCTGGAGCCTCCCTCCCCTTCCCTCATCCCATCCCTCTAGGTCACCACAGAGTGCCAGACTGGGCTCCCTGTATTACAGAGCAACTTCCCACATGACAGTGGTGCATAAATGCTTAGTTTTGGCAAATGAGAGAGCCAGAATTTGAAATAAGCTTGGTTGGACTCCAGAATGCAGCTGTTTAACTGTTCTGTGCTCTTCCTTACACAGGAGGGCTAATTTGATATATATTGATCAAAAGTTGTACACTGCAATATAACTTGCTCTTTTTCGCTTCCTATTACATAGATCCATCCTAGATGAACCACAAGCCCTCAGATGATTCAAGGCTGACCTTCCCCAGCTTTTCTGGGATCAAAGAGGAAATAGGAAATGACTAGATTGCAAAGACTCTTTTTCAAATAAAAAATAAAGTTCAGGGAGTTGAGATGTTAACCAGACTACCAGATGAGCTCTGATAGACACTCCACACCCTTGTCAACAGACCAAATCCCTAAGCAGGGGAGTTTGTTGTGTTTAGCTGCTCAATCATGTCCGACTCTTTGTGACCCTATGGACTGTAGCCTGCCAGGCTCCTCTGTTCGTGGGATTCTCCAGGCAAGAATACTGGTGTGGGTTGCCATGCCCTCCTCCAGGGGATCCTCCTGCCCCAGGGATCAAGCCCAGGCCTCCCACACTGCAGGTGGACTCTTTACCACTGAGCCACCAGGGCCCAAGCAGCAGACACTCCATCACCAAAGCTAAAAGGGTAGATTGTGCAATGGCCGGAGTGCAGGAATGTGTCCATTTTCATTTGCTCTGGTGCTTTCTGGAAAGGACTTCTGTAAAGAGCATTCTTGATGATGGTGAGGGCAGCCCTCAGAAGTGACTGTGTAACACCACCAGGCCCTGTCCTCTTTACACACCACAGCTACACAGTTAGTTCTCAGGGAGTGGAGGGGGAGCACTGCTGGGTGGCCATTGCCTATTCCTGCCCCAGACTATTTTCTGTCAGCTCCCAAACCACAAAACAAGAACAGTTAATTAACCAACAAGGAAAAATCGTCCTTCTTTATAAAAGTTTGTGGTCTAACTACAATAAGACCCGCTCTCAGTTCAAGTTCAGTTCAGTTGCTCAGTCGTGTCCGACTCTTTGCAACCCCTTGAATCACAACATGCCAGGCCTCCCTGTCCATTACCAACTCCCGGAGCCTACTCAAACTCATGTCCATCTAGTTGGTGATGCCATCCAGCCATCTCATCCTCTGTCGTCCCCTTAGTCTTTTCCAATGAGTCAACTCTTCGCATGAGGTGGCCAAAGTATTGGAGTTTCAGCTTCAGCATCAGTCCTTCCAATGGACACCCAGGACTGATCTCCTTTAGGAGATCCAAACAGTCCATCCTAAAGGAGACCTATTCTAGGCATCCCCAAAACCAAAAAAAAAAAAAAGAAAAAAGAAAGAACTGAGACAAGTTTTTAAAAGTTGGAAGAAACATAATTCACAGTTTTGCCCAATAATTTACTTACATTATTCATCTGAATCCTCACAGCAATATTGTAAGACATGTATTATTTTCATTATTTTATGGGTGAGGAAACAGTTTCAGAGTTGTATGTATGATGCCACCACGTAACCACACTCAATTTTTTTCTTCAACTTTCCCAAGATGCAGTAACTTTTTTTTTTATTGGAGTGTAGTTGATTTACAATATTGTTTTAGTTTCTAATGTTTAGAAAGGTGATTCAGTTATACACACACACAAATACACACACACACACACACACACACACAGGCTTCCCAGGTGGAGCTAATGAGTTAAAAAAAAAAAACCTGCCTGCCAGTGCAGAAGATATAAGATACATGTGTTCAATCCCTGAGTCAGGAAGAACCCCTGGAGGAAGGAATGGCCACCCACCCCAGGATTCTAGCCTGGGAAATCCTATTGACAGAGGATTTTGTGATCCTATGGTTACAGTCCATAGGGTCACAAAAAGTTGGATGCAACTTAGCACACAAACGCATATATTCTTTTCTCAGATTCTTTTCCATCATAGGTTAGTATAATATAGTGAACACAGTTCCCTGTGCTGTACAATAGGACCCTGCTGCTTATCTATTTTATATATAGTATTGTATCTGCTAATCCCTAACTCCTAATTTATCCCCACCCCACATCTTTCCCCTTTGGTAACCATAACCTTGTTTCTGACATCTGTGAGTCTGTTTCTACCTTGTAGATAAGTTCATTTGCGTCATATTTTAGATTCCACATCTCAGTGACACTGTAGGATAACTTTATAGTAGGTGAGTAAGCGAAAGGCAGGCAGTTCTGCTCTCCCTGGTGACAGACACTCAGCTTTCTTTAGACACATATACTTTAAAGTGCTGGCTTCCTCTTCCTGGCTGTAGCCAACTCATCAGCAGCATCAATGGAGCTTAGACCAGACCATGAAAAAGAGAACGCAGGGCTACCTACCTTACCTACTTCCTTTTTAGAGATGCAGTGAGCAAGTTGCCTGTATTACTTACACTCAGCACTCACTGGCCAGACTTTAATGAAGGGCCACAGCAGGGCACAAGGAGTCTCCAGCTGGGCAGTTGTGGGAAATGTGATTCCTGAGGCTTATATTGTCCAAAAAATGAATGTGACACAAGGGATAAAGAAAAAAACAAAACAAAACAAAAAACAGCACTTTCAGAATAGGTCTCTTTTTCCTTGATTAAGCTGGATTAATCTGGAAACCCTCACACCATACCATCTTCTTATTAAAGTGATTTATACATAGATGTAGGGGCTTCCCTGGTGGCTCAGCTGGTAAAGAGTCTGCCTGCAGTACGGGAGACCCAGGTTTGACCAGGTTTGGTTCGGGAAGATCTCCTGGAGAAGGGAATGGCAACTCACTCCAGTATTCTGGCCTGGAGAATCCCATGGACAGAGGAGTCTGGTGGGCTACAGTCCATGGGGTTGCAAAGAAGCAGACATGACTGAGTGACTAACACACCAACATACACAGACGTATATAGTACACACACGTGTGAGATAAATGTATAATATATATCATATCTATACTCTATCCATATAACTGAAAGTGGTGTTTTCCAAACCCAAATGACTTTGAGCCCTTTTCAAAATCAGAGTCGTGGCATGGGGTGGATGACGGTCAGCAAAGTCTCAGTGGAATACTAGTGTCTTTAATTACTATTAACAAGCACGGCCAGCGTCCCTCCTGGGCACGGCTGTAAAGGACCAGCTGAAGCATAGCAGCCAAAGGCAGCTCAGCTGGCACTGCTTTCCCCCGGGCTCCCTGGGTTACCCTCCTGGATAGAGGGCTGTGGGTTATACAGGAGCATAAAACAGCCCTCATTTCACCAAAAGAGTGATGGAAGAACTTCTGAAAGTGCCCCAGGCAGAAAACAGGTGGGCAAGTCAAGCCGTATCCAGGGCTGTGCCAGGCCCCTCACAGAAATGAATCTTCAATTCTTAATGATTCTTCTGCAAGAGCTCAAGATCTAAACAATAAAAGAAGCAGCAGCTAAATATTCAGAAAAAAACAGGAATCTGACTAAAAACTGCATGGACTATGGCAATGTTCTTGCCTAGGAAATTTCAGTATGGTAGTCACATGGAGTACAGAGGTTGTAGGAAGTTGAATTTTACAAGAATAAATCTAAAGCGTTAAAGAATCCTTTGCTGGTGCTGAAACAACCATGTCCTTCAGTCTGCTATGTGGACCACAAGGGGACCAGTGATCTGGGAGCTCGGTGAGCAGAGCGTAGTGCTGACAGTTTGTACCCTTAACCCCTATAACTGTGCTCACAGTCTTGGTGTTGTGACTTCCAAGCATTTTTCAGAAAGAAAGGAGGCTAAAACCAATTCAGAGGCGTTCGCTATATAGTTCAGTCATTCCTTCGTTCAAGAAATGTTTGTTTTCTGGTGCCTACTGGGTGTCAGATAAGTTGAACAGCCCCCAGACTGAAGCAGTGGCAGAAGGAATGGAGATCAGAGAACAGACTGACAGGCTCTTTTGATTTTAAAAGGAGCACTGGCTTTTTTCTAAGCAAATAGAGATCTCATTATGTCATTCTCTCTCCCTGGGATCTCCTTAATGGACTTGGTAAAGCCTCCTTTCTGCAGGAGTAGACTTTTTACTAGTAATTTCACACCATGGGGTCAGCTTGGTAGCCATCAATATGGGGAGACTTGAATAAATTATCAGTAAACTCAGTATGATAACTCTACTTCCTTTACTGCAAGTATACACAGATGGTTTCGATTACAAGACTGAAGTTAAAAAAAAAATGGGAAAACCTCAGAACTGTGGTATGAATAGGGTGTGGAAGATAGAGTGCCAATTTCAGAGCTGAAAGACTTGAAAAAAAATTTTTTTTGGTTCAGTTCTACATCAAATTGGAAAAGCCTATAGTCATGGAAATTCTTCATTGGTCAAACGGGGATGTCACGACTGTGCCGTCCATCTTATGGACATGTTTAGATGACATCAACTCAAAGTACTTTCTGTATGAAAGTGGTTTGCAGGGAATTCTGGCGAAGAAGAAGTCTGAATCACTCAACTTTCCTAGCACATATTTTATGCCCATAAAGAAGATAAAAATTAATGCTGAGAGCACCCCAGGAATGACATTGGAGAGGCAGTCCAAGTGTCTTTACCTGATACTTATATGGATGAATATCTATATCAGTTCAGTTGCTCAGTTGTGTCCAACTCTTTGCAGCCCCATGGACTGCAGCATGCCGGGCCTCCCTGTCCATCACCAGCTCCCAGAATTTACTCAAACTCATGTCCATCAAGTCAGTGATGCCATCCAACCATCTCATCCTCTGTTGTCCCCTTCTCCTGCTTTCAATCTTTCCCAGCACCAGGGTCTTTTCCTTTGAGTCAGTTCTTCCCATCAGGTGGCCAAAGTATTGGAGTTTCAGCTTCAGCATCAGTCCTTCCAGTGAATATTCAGACTGATTTCCTTTAGGATGGACTGGATGGATCTCCTTGCATTATGGCTTCCATAATGACATATTTTTCACACCAAGAACCCAGTCACTGCCGGCTCAGCCACCACTCTGCTTCCCGGAATACCTGACAGGATGAGAGAGAGGAACCCAAATCTCCACAGTGGTGTGGGTGTGAGGACACCTCCACAGGCGATTTCCTGTGCAGGTTTTGATGTTGACTGAAGACCTTAATGCTGTAAGACCTGAACTAGACAAAAATTATGTGAAGAAGGTTGTGTCTCTAATATTTTAACTTGAATGCTAAAGAAAAGAGGTCAAACAAATGAGTAAAGTTTCTTCTGCCCCTCATATTTTAAAAGTGTTAGAGGTTCCTTAGTTTAGTATTTCCCAAGTCTACCAAAAAATTAAATGTCCTCATGTCTAATATTGGGAAATCTTGAAACCATGAGAAATCATTCTTCAGCATAAATGTTATTATGATTTAACTGAAAATGGTGTTTGTTTTTGTTTGTTTACTTATAATATCACTTATCTGTTGAATCTAGAAAAAACAGTACAGATGGACTTATTTGAAAAGCAGAAATAGACTTACGGATGTAGAAAACAAGCTTACGCTGACCAAGGGGAGAGTGGGGGTGGGCTGAATTGGGAGCTTGGGATTGACACATATTCACCATTGATGCTATGCATGCTGTTATTGCTCATTCACTTGGTCATGTCCGGCTCTGCAAACCCATGGACTGCAGCACACCAGGCTTCCCTGTCCTTCAGCATCTCCTGGAGTTTATTCAAGCTCATGTCCATTGAGCTGGTCATGCTATTTAACCATCTCATCCTCTGCTGCTCTCTTCTCCTCTTACCTTCAATCTTTCCCAGCATCAGGGTCTTTTCTAATGAGTCAGTTCTTCGAATCAGGTGGCCAAAGTACTGGAGCGTTAGCTTCAACATTAGTCCTTTCAATGAATATTCAGGGTTGATTTCCTTTAGGATGGACTGGTTTGATCTCCTTGCCCATGACCATTTGGTGATATCCATCACCAAAAGTTTACGGATATCACCAAATGGTGATACTATGTATAAAATAGATAACTATTGAGAACTGGAGTAACAGGCAAATTTGGCCTTGGAATATGGAATGAAGCAGGGCAAAGACTAACAGAGTTTTGCCAAGAAAATGCACTGGTCATAACCAACACCCTCTTCCAACAACACAAGAGAAGACTCTACACATGGACATCACCAGAGGGTCAACACCGAAATCAGATTGATTATATTCTTTGCAGCCAAAGATGGAGAAGCTCTATACAGTCAGCAAAAACAAGACCAGGAGCTGACTGTGGCTCAGACCATGAACTCCTTATTGCCAAATTCAGACTTAAATTGAAGAAAGTAGGGAAAACCACTAGACCATTCAGGTATGACCTAAATCAAATCCCTTATGATTATACAGTGGAAGTGAGAAATAGATTTAAGGGCCTAGATCTGATATATAGAGTGCCTGATGAACTATGGAATGAGGTTCGTGACATTGTACAGGAGACAGGGATCAAGACCGTCCCCATGGAAAAGAAATGCAAAAAAGCAAAATGGCTGTCTGGGGAGGCCTTACAAATAGCT
>NW_011494808.1:10733657-10743718 GCF_000754665.1 Bison bison bison
GAATGTGAAGTCAAATGGGCCTTAGAAAGCATCACTACGAACAAAGCTAGTGGAGGTGATGGAATTCCAGTCGAGCTATTCCAAATCCTGAAAGATGATGCTGTGAAAGTACTGTACTCAATATGCCAACAAATTTGGAAAACTCAACAGTGGCCACAAGACTGGAAAAGGTCAGTTTTCATTCCAACCCCAAAGAAAGGCAATACCAAAGAATGCTCAAACTACCGCACAATTGCACTCATCTCACATGCTAGTAAAGTAATGCTCAAAATTCTCCAAGCCAGGCTTCAGCAATATGTGCACCGTGAAGTTCCTGATGTTCAAGCTGGTTTTAGAAAAGGCAGAGGAACCAGAGATCAAATTGCCAACATCCGCTGGATCATGGAGAAAGCAAGAGAGTTCCAGAAAAACATCTGTTTCTGCTTTATTGACTATACCAAAGCCTTTGACTGTGTGGATCACAATAAACTGTGGAAAATTCTGAAAGAGACGGGAATACCAGACCACCTGATCTGCCTCTTGAGAAATTTGTATGCAGGTCAGGAAGCAACAGTTAGAACTGGACATGGAACAACAGACTTGTCCCAAATAGGAAAAGGAGTTTGTCAAGGCTGTATATTGTCACCCTGTTTATTTAACTTATATGCAGAGTACATCATGAGAAACCCTGGACTGGAAGAAACACAAGCTGGAATCAAGATTGCCGGGAGAAATATCAATAACCTCAGATATGCAGATGACACCACCCTTATGGCAGAAAGTGGAGAGGAACTCAAAAGCCTCTTGATGAAAGTGAAGGTGGAGAGTGAAAAAGTTGGCTTAAAGCTCAACATTCAGAAAACAAAGATCATGGCATCCGGTCCCATCACTTCATGGGAAATAGATGGGGAAACTGTGGAAACAATGTCAGACTTTATTTTTCTGGGCTCCAAAATCACTGCAGATGGTGACTGCAGCCATGAAATTAAAAGACGCTTACTCCTTGGAAGGAAAGTTATGACCAACCTAGATAGCATATTCAAAAGCAGAGACATCACTTTGCCAACAAAGGTTCATCTAGTCAAGGCTATGGTTTTCCCTATGGTCATGTATGGATGTGAGAGTTGGACTGTGAAGAAGGCTGAGCGCCAAAGAACTGATGCTTTTGAACTGTGGTGTTGGAGAAGACTCTTGAGAGTCCCCTGGACTGCAAGGAGATCCAACCAGTCCATTCTGAAGGAGATCAGCCCTGAGATTTCTTTGGAGGGAATGATGCTAAAGCTGAAACTCCAGTACTTTGGCCACCTTATGTGAAGAGTTGACTCATTGGAAAAGACTCTGATCCTGGGAGGGATTGGGGGCAGGAGGAGAAGGGGACGACAGAGGATGAGATGGCTGGATGGCATCACTGATTCAATGGACGTGAGTCTGAGTGAACTCCGGGAGTTAGTGATGGACAAGGAGGCCTGGCATGCTGCGATTCATGGGGTCGCAAAGAGTCAGACGCGACTGACTGCCTTATCTGATCTGAATGAGAACTTACCATATAGCTCTCGGAACTCTACTGAATGAGCTGTAGTGACCCAAATGGGACAGAAATCTAAAACACGATGGATATATGTATACACATAGCTGATGCACTTCACTATGCAGGTGAAACTAACACAACCTTGTAAAGCAACTATACTCCAGTAAAAAATAGATTAAAAAAATAAAAATAGATCTCATCCTTCCCACCAAAAGAAAAAGGATTTGTGAATTCCACCCCATTCCTCACTCTTCACTTTGCTTTGCTGGGTCTGTGCAAGGGCCTCGGAATCTGCATGCTCACGTTAACCTCCATTAGGGGCAGATACGCCAGACAACCCGTGGCTTAATTGTTTCATCTGTGACGACTTCAGTCATCACTAAACACAGTCATTCACAATGTGGACATAAAGGAAATGAGGAGAGGAAAACAAGTGACTTGCCCCAAATATTGGCACATAAGTTAACAATCAAGACTAGATTTCCTTCATTATTTTGCAGATTTTGGAAGACCATATTTTTTAATTTATTCATATCTACTCACTATTTGGCACTATATAAACCCCTAACGTATTCATTCTCTTGCACATTAATAGTTTAACATACTTATCTTTTACTTTACGAGTAAAAAAAAAGTAGTTTTTATTAACACTGATGACAACTCTCTCATCCCCCATCAGAAAAAGACATCTTTCCAGTTTTCTCTATTTAACAATTAATAGAATAGAGCCTCTAACTTCTTTTGGATGAAAAAAGTAGTAGATATACTGACAGCTGTTTAATTTTTGATTCTACAGACCACACAGTTCATAGCACAATGGATTTGCCCAGCACTGAAAATCCATTTTCAGAAGATAAAACATTTATTTTTAAACAGAAGAGTATACATTTATCCAGAAAATATTTTTGAAGCATTTATTTTTTTCGCTTTATACTTAGAGCTACAAAGAACCTACGATGTTGCAGATTGCACTGGGTGATGGGGGCGCTCGGTGATGCTCCCCTTGGGAACTCACTGCCAACTGGAGAGGAAAAATGTTACCAAAGACCGATGCCAATAACTGGTAAGTGCTGCAGGAGAAAAGTGAAGTGTGCCGAGAGGACCATGGGGCACCTCAACTATCTCTGGGTTGTGTGGGCGTGCTTAGTCACTTCAGTCGTGTCTGAGTCTTTGCGACCCCATGGACTACAGCCTGCCAGGCTCCTCTGTCCATGGGATTCTCCAGGCCAGAACACTGGAGTGGGTTGCCCTACTGCATCCAGGGGATCTTCCCAACCCAGAGATCAAACTGGTGTCTCATACATCTCCTGCATTGTAGGCGGATTCTTTAACCCCTGAGCCACCTTGAAAATGTGACCTATAGACTATAGTCTGAATTGTGAACAAGAATGTGTGTAAGGGCAGCACAGGGAAAAAGAGTAAACTACAAGTTAATTTTGAACATTAAGTATGAAATCTTGAGCTGTGTGGCCGGGGGTTGAGGAGGAAGATCCTGAGCTCTACTCCTCCCACAGACACACCAAAATCACAGCCACTTACAGAGCAGCTGTTGGGGACTCAGACAGCAAAGAGTCTGCCTGCAATGTGGGAGACATGGCTTTGACCCCTGACTCGGGAAGATCCCCTGGAGAAGCAAATGACAGCCCACCCCAGTATTCTTGCCTGGAGAGTTCCATGGACAGAGGAGCCTGGCAGCTACAGTCCATGGGGTTGCAAAGAGTTGGACGTGATTGAACGACTTCACTTTCACTATGGAGCAACTGCCTATTAGAACTACTTGAATACTAGCAGAAGCTGTTTTCCACAATTAAAGATATAAAGCAGGAGCCACAATAGCTCGGGGTAGGGGGCAGTGGCAGAGAAGTGGTAAAATCAACACTTGTACATGATCTGGGTTGTACATGATGATGTACATGATGAACACCTGTACATCATTCGGGTACATGATCCACAACAGGAAGATAACCACAGAAGCACAGGTCTCCCCAAGTAGCAAGGTGTTCGAGCCTCACATTGGACCCCCTAGCCCAGGGGTCTTGCACTGTGAAGACGAGCCCCAAGAATGTTTTATTTTAAAGGCTAATAGGGTTTACTTTCAAGACAGCCACAGGGCTTTGGGGAAAAGAGACTTCACTCTTAAAAGGTGAGTGCAAAATTTCACACACTGTGGGACCAGGGAAGAGGCAGTCATTTAAAAGGAGCCAGGGTCAGACCCACCTGATGGTTCATAGAGCCTCCCAGAGAGGCTGGGAGCTCACTCTGGGGACACGGACTGGTGGCAGCCATTTCTGGGAGCTTGTTTCCCACAGGGACACTGGTGTTGACAAGTGCAATTCTAGAGTCTTGCCCCTAGCCCCGTAGTGCCAGGGGCTTACTGCCCACCACAGGCCAGCACTACAGACAGCCTCCCTGGGACCTGGCCCTCCCACCAGCAGGCTGGAAGACACCTCAGGAGGCAGGACAAAATAGGGATGGAGAAACAATAACTGAAAACACATCCTAGGGAAGAAATCTGCTAGATTAGATGACTTAGGAAGTAGATCGGTAAACTGGAAGACAGTAGTGTAAAGCACCCAAACTGAACAGAAAAAAATAATTTAAAAAATAGAAATAGTTTAAGAGACTTGTAAGATAGCATCAAGCATGCTGAAGTTTCTACTGTACAGTTCCCAGGAGAAGACAGAGAGGGGCAAAAGCTTACTTAAAGAAATAATAGCTGAAAACTTCCCTAACCTGGGTAATGAAGCACACACACACAGGTCTAGGGCGCACAGAGAGACCCAAACAAAATGAACTGAAAGAGAACCATACCGATACACACTGTCATTAAGCAGCAAAAATTAAAGATAAAGGAAGAATCTTAAAAACAGCAAGAAAAAAGCAACTACTTATATTCAAGGGAACTCCCATAAGACAGTCAGCTGACATTTCAGCAGAAACTTTGAAGACCAAAAAGGATTGCCATGATTTCAAAGTGATGAAAGAAAACAACCTGCGAACAATAATACCTCAACCAGCAAAGCTGTCAGTCAGATTTGAAAGAGAAGCCAAGAGTCTGACAGACAAGCAAAAGCTAAACGAGCTCAACACCACTGCTGGGGCTTTACAAAAAATGTAGAGGGACTTCTCTAAGCAGAAAAGAAAAGACTGAAAAGATCACAACTGAAAAATAGGAAAATTAAAAAAAAGAAAAAATCTCATTAATGAATGCAAACATACAAGAAAGTAATAGATCAACCACTTAAAAATCTAGTAAGTTTAAAACACAAAAGTAGTCAAAACATCTATATCCACAATAAGTAGCCAAAAGATACGCAAAACAAGATAATGTAAAATATGACTTCAAAATACTACTAAATGGGGGAGTAAAAATTCAGGTTTGTTAGAAAAAATTAATACACAGACATCTGTTGTGTTGCTATATAATAACAACAAACTATAAGAAAGAGAAATTAAGAAGACAGTTTCATTTACAATAAATATAAACAAGGAGGTAAACAATCTGTACTTAAAAAACTATAAGATACTGATGAAAGAAACCAGAGAGGACAAACAAATGGAAAGATATACAATGCTCATGGACTGGAAGAATTGATCTTATTATAAAAAACCATACTATGCAGAGCACACAATGTATACATGTATGCATACAATGTGTGTGTGTGTATACATGTATATATATACACATACAGTATGCATGTAGTGTGTATATGCAGTAGTGTATACATACACATACATGTACATATATATACACCTGTAGTATACATGTGCAGTGTGGTGTATATACTGCGTATACACAGTGGAATATTGTGTACATGGAATATACATACACACACACACACTGGAATATCACTCAGCCATAAAGAAAGAACGAACCTTGCCATTTAAGATAGCATAGATGGATCTAGGATATGGCGTGCGTGTGCGTGCTGAGTTGCTTTGTTGTGTCCGGCTCTGTGACCCAGTGGACTGTAGCCCATCAGACTCCTCTGTCCGTGGGATTCTCAGGGAAGGATACTGGAGTGGGTCGCCATGCCCTTCTCCAGGGGACCTTCCCCACCCAGGGGTCGAACCCACGTCTCACATGTCTCACCGCGTTGGCAGGTAGGTTCTCGACCTCCTTCACCACTTGGGAAGCCCAGAGGGTACTGTACTAGGGGAGTAACTCAGACAGAGACAAAACCCATATGATTCACTTACATGTGGGGTCTAAAAACAAAGCAAATGAATAAATACAACAAAACAGAAACAGATTCATAGATTCAGAGTACAAACTGTGGTTGCCAGAAGGGTGGGTGCTTGGTGATGAGGGAAATAGACTGGGCAGATTAAGAGGCACACACTTCCAGTTATAAAATAAGTCGGTGATGTAATGTACCACAAAGGGATTATAGTCAGTAACATTGGAATTACTTTGAGTGGTGAGAGATGGTAACTAGATTTATTATGGTGATTATTATTTAATGCATAAAAATACTGAAACAGTATGCTGTACTGCTGAAACTAATATTGCGATCAATTTTACTTTAGTTTTTTTTTTTTAAAATCTGGTATCTTTAAGATAAAAGAGAAATAACTTAATGTTTCAGATGAGTTTGAAGTGAGAGGCATGGGTTATAGTATGCAAAATTTTGAAAGCCAAGCTTCAGTATGTATTGCTGTGAACCAAATTATTGCAATATTAGTGGCTTAAAGCCACAACTACTCAGCACGGCTTCACCTATACAATTATACCAATAATCTCAATTCTTTGTTGGCTTAGATTTCTCTTGGAATCTTATTTGATAAGTTTCTTCAATGATCTACCCACTTTCCTGGCTAAACTAAAACATGTGGGGTTGCTTTTTGTTTGTTTTTAATAGTACTGCATCCTTTAAAATCATTCATATGCCCTTTTCAAAGGTTTTGCCTGAAAGTATCATCTTATTCAGCCTTTATTGTTCTCATTCTGAGAGAAATCAGGGAAAATACAACCAAGAGCGTAATTTGTTTGCCCCACTCAGACTCACTCCCCAGGCATGAATCCATGTCTGGAATTTCCACTTGTGTTATTATTTTTTTAATTTTTTTATACATTTAACTTGTTTTGTATTTACACTCACTATAGCGCTTGCTTTCTCTTTCATAACACGTAAGCTTGAATTTAAGACTAAAGCACCTATGATCTGACTCCTCTGTGAACAAAAATAATGATCTTTTAGAAACCTTAAGGATGTTCCCCAAATGGTTGAAGTCAGAAAGTGGAGGGGGCTGGAAGGGGAGTGAACACAGAGATGGGACTTCTCAAGTGTCCATACAGAAATCAGAAGAAAAATTATTGTAGAAGCATCAACCACAAGGACATTGTCTTTTAAAAGCTATGGGAACTACACATCAAGGAAGGAAACACTGTCAGTGATAACGTCATAGGAAAAAGAGTTGGCTTATGTTGGTGAAGGGCAGTGGTTTCAGAAAGGATTTTGCCTGTATAGGAACTGTTGGAACAAACTTTTAGGAGGGAATATCTTGGCTTGCTGAACCTTTGGGATGTTAACCATTCATCATGAAGTTATTGTGAATATTTCTGTAGCTCAGCATTTTGCCAACTAACTTTCAAGTTAACAGATTCTCCATCATCACCAAAATATTCACTGACCCCAGAGTAATCACTCCAGCTCATTAGAATCCTCTTCCAAAGCAGGAAACTATTTTTTACAATCATCATACCAAGTATTAATTTGATAGTGATGATATAAAAATAACTTTACCCAAGAAATAAGGTTAAGAAATGGAATTAGGCAAAGGCAGAGAAAGAGTCTGAGTCATCACGTATGTTCATTACTGGGATTCCCTGGTTGGTTGTTTTCCTTTTGTCCTATTTCTGGATTTTTTTTCCATTGCATTATTCAAATACGGAATTGTGGCAATGAAGAGGTGACACCATCCAGGAACAGAGCTTGTTCCATTTCAGGCACATCAAAGAAACACTACCAGTTTTTGAAAAGCAGATCTGAATTGCTAACTAGCTCCAGAGTCTCAAATGAAATTTGGATTAATTTTTTCATTAGCAAGATAAGCCCAGGTGAGTCTCCCTCTATGCATTTGACACTCAAACCAAGGCAATACTTTCTCTGCTTCAGATAAGAAATCGTGCAAACTGATAAAGTCTGGAAGTTTCCGAAAATAAATGGATATGTATGTTTGTGTGTGTGAGTATCATGCAAAGTGAATACTGCCTATAGTCTACCTGTAAACGGCACAGCAAACGCAGACCCGGCGCACTGCCTCGCCTACTCACTTGCAGTCACTCCTGTGCGCATGTGCTTTCACTCAGACAAGTGGCTAAAATTTCTTTTCTGAAGTGACTATATCTGGGTGAGCATGATCTTCAGGATCTTCTGAAGCCCCTCTAAGATTTTAGTTCAAGGGACTTACTTCCCTGGTGGTCAGGTGGTTAAGAAGCCATCATCCACTGCAGGGAACATGGGTTCCATCCCGGGTCAGGGGCTGGAACTAAGACCCGATGTGTCACGGGGTAGCTAAGCCCAGGACTATAGAAGCCCATGCCCCACAGTGAAGAACCCACACCTGCAACAGAGACAGCACAGCCAGAAAATAATGATGATAATAAGTGAAAACAAACAAAAGATTTTAGTTCAAGAGGATGGGGAGAGAGAAAATAGTAAATGACAGTTGACGAATTTTGGAAAAAGAAAACAAATGGATGAAGGTAACTAACTTGTACAGAGTTTTGGAATTTTGCTGCCCATTAAAATCACCTCTGGAATATCAAATTAAGCCATGAAAGAAAGTCATTATAAACTGCTGAGTAGAATAAAAATTCATGAGTCCCAAGCCTCAGTTTTTTCATGGGTTAAAATTAGAACAATCTCATAGGATTTTTATGGAAATCAAATAATTTTATGATTCCTGGCCCAGAGTCAACTTTTGGTAAAGGCTATTATTATATTATAATTAAATATGTTACACTTATATCCCATATATTCCTATATAGCACCAGAATAGGTATACAAAATGAGATGCCTAAATTAGAAAATAAGTATTATCTAATTTATTTCAATATTAAACAAACTTGAAACTTAAGGGGTACAGGACAAAATATGTATTAACTTCAATACAAATCCTCATGCATGCTGAATTCCTGAACACTTAAATCCAATTTGTTTAGATGATATAGGAATTATCTAGATAGCATGTCCACTGGAGATGTAATATAAAGTCTAACCACACATTGGGAGACAAAAAATAGTCTTCATAAGAAATATTAAAAATGCAATAAAATTTGCAAAAGTGTACATGCAACTTTTCCAGTTGCTATTCAACAGGAGCACAACTGAAGAGCTGGCTTCCCTGGTGGCTCGGATGTAAAGAACCCACCTGCAGTGCAGGGAACGCAGCAGGAGCCTGGGCGCCATCCCTGGGCCAGGAGATCACCTGGGAAGGAAATCACAGCCCACCCCAGTATTCCTGCCTGGAAAAGCCCATGGACAGCCTGTGGGGTTGCAAGAGAGTTGGACATGACTTAGGGACTAAACGACAACAAAGAGCTGAGCATTCCTTCCATATCATGTGTTATAAAATGTAACCATTACAGGTTTTCCCTTATTCTGTGGGTATACATCTACAACAAGAAAGTAAACATATCTTTACATTCTGTTTTTCAACTTTTAGAAATGATTCTGCCCTCTTGACCTGTTTTGACCTTCATAATACTATGAGGTAGGATCATCAGCTGGCCCTATTTCTCATCTTAATGGTTTTTATTAATTTATAGGGATGGTGGATTCATTTCGATATTTGGCAAAATCAATACAATATTGTAAAGTTTAAAAATAAAAAAAACAAACAAAAAATGTATAGGGAAAATAGTGAAATAATGGGACAATTCAAACACAGCATTCCAAACACTCACAGCTATATGAGCAGTGTGCTTTCATTAAGGGAATTTATTAGCTGTAAAAACTCTGAACTTGGCTCCTTAAGCCCAAGATTGCATCAGGTATGCAAAACAGAAAGAACATAAGACCTGTAATACCCTCGAGGCTGGTAGGGTATCAAGGTACTCCTTGGACATGCCATCACTGTAATGAATTTTGAATCAGTAACACTGTCTCCCCAGCACATACTGGGCAGAGTTTTTCAAATCTCTGGGGAAATACAAAGTAGAAAATGGCCATATAAAAGTGAAGCTAAAATAATACATTTTAGTTGTGAAAGAGCCAGCTTGTTGGTGTAGCAGTTTTGTTCATATATGCATTAAACAAAGGACAAAATTTTGAGCATCAATTCTATTTGGGGGATTTAATTAGACCAAACATATTCCTACTAAGATTTACCCTTATTAATACTGAACCTTAGTCCAATATATAGCATCATTTAGCACTGTAACTGAGGGAAAAATATGGTCTTAAAGAGACCCCCATTGGATGGATAGAGATACAGATGTAGATATGATACAAATATAGATAGACAGATAGATAGAAAGATAGATAGATATAGATATATTTGGGGCTTGCTCAGTGGCTGGGGGCTCAGTGGGAAAAAAAAAAAAAAA
>NW_011494808.1:10743818-10778568 GCF_000754665.1 Bison bison bison
AAAAAAAAAAAACCCAACCTGCAGTACAGGAGCTGCAGGGACGTGTATTCGATCTGTGGTTGGAGAATATCCCCTGGAGGAGGGCATGGCAACCCACTCCAGTATTCTTGCCTGGAGAATCCCATGGACAGAGGAGCCTGGTGGGCTACAGTCCATGGGGTCACAAAGAGCTGGACACGACTGAAGCGACTTAGCACGTATCATGCATATATAAACACACACATAGTTTTCAAAAGTGAATACAGTTGTGTAATCTTAAAAAGATAACTTTCTCTTTCTTTCTCTCTCTATCTAAACACAATGGAAAATAGGTTCATCTGCACCATTTTTTCTATGCGAACCTACTGTGTAACACAGGGATCCTGCTCAATGCTCTGTGGTGAACTAAGTGGAAAGGAAGTAAAACAAGAGGTGATTCACTTTGCTGTAGTTAGTAGAAACTAATCCAACATTGTGAAGTAACTATGCTCCAATAAACTTTTTATAAAAACTAAATAAATAAATTTAAAGACTATGGGATATAACAGTTTTTAAAACAATGGGGGCAGGAGGAAAAGGGGACGACAGAGGATAAGATGGTTGGATGGCATCACCAACCCGATGGACGTGGGTTTGAGTGAACTCCAGGAGTTGGTGATGGACAGGGAGGCCTGGGGTCCTGCAATTCATGGGGTCGCAAAGAGTCAGACACGACTGAGCGACTGAACTGAACTGAACTGAACTTTTAATTGAAGGATAACTGCCTTACAACACTGTGTTGGTTTCTGTCATACACCAACATGAATCAACCAGTGGGGATTTGCTGTGTGCCTCAGGGAACTCAGGATGGGGCTCTGTGACATCCTAGAGGGGTGGCATGGGGCGGGAGGTGGGCAGGGACGTATGTGTTCCTACAGCTTACCTTAAATTACCTTTAAAGTCTCACACAGTTGTTAACATTCTTATCAGTTCACTTACCTTAAATTACCTTTTAAAGTCTCACACAGTTGTTAACATTCTTATCAGTTCAGCTTCTCTTTTTTTTTAGTATAAATTTTACTTTAAAAAGATGTCTTTGTTTTTCTATCTTTGGTTTCAAGATTCATTTTGTCAAATTCCTTTCTTTGTTCTTTACACTTGACTGGATTATATTATAATCCTCAGAATTTTGGTTAACTTGGGCACTCTTAAGCCAGTAATATATACATAATAAAGATCTCTCTGATCTTTATTTGTCTGAATAACGGCAACCTTTATGAAGAAGAGTAAATCCCGAGATATTATAGTTCCTCAAGTATTTGGCACCATTAACAAGAGCATTATCATTAAAGTCAGTATTTACCAGCTGATAAAGGTGCTATGGATATCAGTTAACTTTCACTTTTTATTTTTTATCCTTAGCATTTAATAGTTCTTAGGAAAAATGTATCTTAGGAATCTGAAGAATAAGTCCCTAAATACAGGCTGAGAAGGAATTGAAAGTTTTAGCCACTAACTTCTGTCTATGACAAAACTAGACAACATATTAAAAAGCAGAGACATTACTTTTCTGACAAAGGTCCATGTAGTCAGTTATGGCTTTTCCAGTAGTCATGTACAGATATGAGAGCTGGACCATAAAGAAGGCTTAGCGCTGAAGAATTGATTGAAGGCAGGAGGAGAAGGGGGCGACAGAGGATGAGCTGGTTGGTTCCATTGGATCACCACTCAATGGAAATGAATTTGAACGAACTCTGGGAGATGGTGAAGGACAAGGAAGCCTGGCATGCTATGGTCCATGGGGTCACAAAGAGCCGGACACGACTTAGTGCTTTTGAACTGTGGTGTTGGAAAAGACTCTTGAGAGTCCCTTGGACTGCAAGGAGATTAAACCAGTCAATCCTGAGGGAAATCAGTCCTGACATTTAACTGGAAGGACTGATGCTGGAGCTAAAGCTGAAGCTGCAACACTTTGACCACTTGATGTGAAGAGTTGACTCATTGGAGAAGACCTTGATGCTGGGAAAGATTGAAGGCAGGAGAAGGGGCGACAGAGGTTGAGCTGGTTGGTTCCGTCGGATCACCACTCAATGGAAATGAATTTGAACAAACTCTGGGAGATGGTGAAGGACAAGGAAGCCTGGCATGCTGCTGTCCATGGGGTCACAAAGAGCCAGACACGACTTAGAAGCTTAAAACAACAACTTCTGTCTACCAGACTATTCTGTTTAGGGATGAACATACTTTATCTCTATGAAGCTTACCTTCTCCACACAGTAGCCAATCAAGGGTGGGGAGACAGAAATGTCTCCCCAGAGATGAAGATTTTGTTCCCAGTACTTCACCAACACCTCTTTCTTCGAGATTACCAAAACCTCGCTGTTGTTACATTCAAAGTTAAATTCTCAGTCCTCTTCTAACTTAACCTGTAATCAACACTTCACACAATTAATAACTCATTCTCTCATTTTAATATCTTTAATTGAAGTATAATTAAAACCCCTAAGTGCACATAATTTTAACTGCACAGTTCGATAGGTTTTGACAATTGTAGCCACCCATATAAGGATCACCCAAAACAAGACACAGAACACTTCCATCACCCAGTAAGTTCCTCTGTGTTCCTTTCTGGTGCATCCCCACACTGCTCAGAGGCAGTCATCTTCTGAATTGAGTTACCCTAGTCTCCTGTGCCAGAGATTATTTCTTGTACTTTATAAAAATGATATGATTCAATATGAATTTATTTGTTTTTTTTCTGATTTCTTCTGCCCAACAAGGGTTTTTGAGATTCTATACCATAATTGGTTCACTCATTCTTCTCCTGTTGGGGTGCTTGAGCTGTTTCTGGTTTTTAGCTATTAGGATTAAAGATAGCATGAACATTCTTGCACGAGACCTTTTTGGAACTTTATTTAGTGCATTAAAGATTTGGCCTTTATCTTTGGATTTGCACAGGTTTGACTATGACGTGCATACATTGTTATGCTTCACTTTTTATATGGCTTTAGGCTTGCTGATGTCCTTGGTTGTATGGGTTGATATTTTCATCATTGTTAGAATATTCTTGGCCATTATTTCTTCAGTTATATTATTCTGCCCCATTCTCTCTTTTCTGTCTTACTGGGACTTCAAGCACACAGTAGATTATTTGATATCCTCCCACAGAACTCAGTTGCTCTGTTCTTTTATTTTTTCACTCTTTTCCCCCTTTTGCTTTTCTATAGCTAATTTCACAGACGTTATCCAGAGTGATATCTCTAAATACAAATGGAATCCTATTGGTTTTCTACTCAATGCTGCCAATAACACTTTATTTCACTTGCAATGAAGTCCAAAATACCTGTAAGAGCCGACGAGGGTCTGCGTGACTTTGTCCCTTGTCCTCTCTGATTTGTCTTCTAGAATTTTCTCACTCACTCGTTTCCTCCAGCTGCTTTGACGTCTTTTCTGTTTATAGTTCTAGCTTGATCTTCTGTTGAAGGTACTGCTTTTACCTGGGATGCCCTCTCCTCGTTATTTGCCTGGTTATGTCCTTCTTCTTTTTTCTTTATTCAATACTTTTCTGCTTAATGAGGTCTGCCCAAACCAGCCTGAGTAACACTGTCTCTTGTGTGCACCATCTTAATCATGCTTATTTAAGGTTTTATTTTCTATAGACTTTTATAGCAATTTAGCTTCCATGAAGTCAGGACTCTCGTATATTTTCTTTACCTGATACCCACGTGCCTAAAACAGTGCTGAGCATGCACAAGGGTTTGTCAAATGAGTGAATGCTTTAAAGAAGCGTGATTTGCTGAGAGACTGGGAATTCTGTGAATGCAGCTCTATCTACTTCTTAGGCAACTGAATTTGGATGTATTCATTTCTCTTTATTAAGGAAGATAAAAAGTATTACTGCATAATAATCACTTTAATTTTGTTTGCTAAAAGACCCATATAATTTTGTAGTACATACAGACTGATGCAGTAAATAAAAATAACTTGAATTATTTACTTTATATAATGTTCAGAAGCTGTTTAAATTGGATTATGGTTTCCCTGATGAGAAAAAATGTTGAAACACAAAAACAGTTCTGAAAACAAGATGAAATTCTCAATCAAGACATTGTTAGAGTAGCTCACTGCTAAATTTTCTTATACCAAACCTGCAAACTATTAGAGATTAATTTTCTCCTATGTTTCCATAAGTCACAGTTTCATTATTTAGTCTATACATTGTTAATAGAATCCTAAATCATGGTTAACTACATTCATTAGATAAGGTACTACAGGGAAGTTAAGGCAATAAATCTGAAAGAACGGGAGCTTTTTTTTTGTCACAGATAGCAAGGTCAAAGACATGCATCGTTTACCATCTGTGTGACCTAGAGTAAGTTACTTAATCTCAGTTCAATTTAGCTGTTTTGTTTAGTCACTACCGTCCACAGGTTGCTACGTCTTTTGCGACCCCAGGGACTGTAGCCCACAGGCTCCTCTGCCTCTGGGACCTCCAAGCAAGAATATTAGGGTGAGCTGCCGCTTCCTCCCTCAGGGTGTCTTTCCGACCCCGTGATCCGACCCAGCCTCCTGCCTGGTTTGTTCCCCAGTAAAATGGGGATGTTAGTATCTCTCTTGTATGTGTGTTATGAGGAGTAAATAAAATATTATGTTATAGTTGTGGTTACACAATTAGTTATAGTTCCTGATACTAGACAGAAGCTTGATAAGCAGTAACTGTTGATTTTAACATATGCATATATCATATATTGTACATGGTAACATATAATAACATACATATCTGTGTACTATATCCAACGTCATGTTAAGTGAGTCAAAGCTGTTCAAAACTCCAATCAAGGAAGAAGTTGGTTGTAAACCTTTTTTTTTCTGAAAACATGGATTGAGAACAATACAAATCCCCCAAACATTGAGCCCTGCCTTAGATGTCGCTAGTGGTAAAGAATCCCCCTGCCAGTGCAGGAGACGCAAGAGACGCAAGTTTGATCCCTAGGTCGAAAAGATCCCCTGGAGGAGGAAACGGCAACCCACTCCAGTGTTCTTGTCTGGAAAATCACATGGACAGCGGAGCCTGGTGGACTATAGTCCATGGGGTCCCACAGAGTCAGACATGACTAAGCACACATGTGGTACTAGAGATAGATAAGTAAAATGAACCCAAAATGACCACAATCAGAAATAGACAAAAGGTAAAAGCAAGAGTAAAATTTATAGGCCAACTCATATGATATGCTTGAAATTAACACGATAGCAAAATTATGATATGCCTGAAAATAAGATTTATCATTTGAAGTAAGATTGTGTCTTGAATCTTTAGTCCTGTGGAAGAGATGAGGTACCATCAATCAGCATCAAGCTGGTGGTGTCCTTAGCATATACACGGCCATGGAGCAGTAATAGCTACATCCAGTTATTATTTGACCGCATTGGACACTAAAATGATCAATCAACTCTCCTACCATTAGCTAATTCCATCACTCTAATTCCAGGCTAACCGAAAAGCCTCTTGATTTTACCCTGCCTTCCCATCAGTGTCCAGAAGACAGACACTGTCTGAGGATGTCCACAACCAGTTGCCTGGTCTATGAGGCAATTATGCTTTTCATTATGGAGATGAGCTTCTAATGTTTATAAATCAGCTTCTGGGGAATCTAGCTTGTATGAATATTGATCATCTCAAGAGGCACAGTCAAAAGTCAAAGTGGAGAAGACCCTCTTTCTCAGTAACCTTATGAATAAATGTCTCCCTCTGTGTCTTTGAACAAATAACCTCAACTTTCTGAGCATAACTGTCACATAGAAATGACAGAAAAAAAATAGCTTTTAGGTAGGACACGAAGATTAAATGAAACGATGCAACGAAAGCTGTTAGTGTGACTTTTGGTGCATAACTCCCATGAGTGCTGTTTCATAATTATGACTGGAGAACTGCTGATGGGATCAAGAACTGTCTCTTGAGCATGGCCTCTTAAACTTCAGTGCATATATACATCTTGGAGATACTATCGAAATGCCCATTCTGATCTAATAGTTCTGGGCTGGAACTCAGGGTGCTGCATTTCTAACAAACACACTCATAGGTGATGTCAATGCTACTGGGTTACACACCACACTTTGAATAGCAAGCTTCTAGATTACAAACCCACCACGCCTGTCTGCTGAGCCCATCTCTAATCTCCTTCACTGTTCAGATAAGTGTCAAGAGCGTGACCCTGGGGAGGCTGCTCTGAATCTGCAGCACCACCATGACACCAGATGAACATGCGTGCACTGATGTAACTGTCCCTTCCATTTTCCACTCTCCAACAATTGGCAAGGAACAACTTACTCTGTACTCTCCTCATGAAAAAAAAACTGCACCCTGAATTTCACCTAAAGCATAGCAGGTGTCAAAAAGCATTATGACCTCAAGAGATTAAAATTCCTTAGAAAAGAGAAAATCTTGCTGAGGGAGAAAATGTTAGAAGGCATTGTAACACACACACACACACACACAAACAGATGAAAAGAGCATGCAGAACTTCAGATTAAGCTTCTCTGTAAAGATGTGATGCATGTAAGGAAGGACGAATTAGCAATTCTACAGAGTCTGTATGGGACGGAACTCTATAACGAATTTGAGTTGTAGCACTGATAATACCAAACAATAAAACGTTATCCTTTTCAAGTTTTTTTCTTCACAGATAAATTCTCTCTAGTCAGAGCTACCAAAATGTATTTTAATCAGAACCCTATTTGTATATAAATGACAGATAAAATACAGGCAAGCATTTTTTTTCTTTCTTTGCATAGTTCATCATTTCTTTGAGGAATGGAAACACAATAAAAAGATACTGATTTCCATTAATTTTCTTCTCTTTGCAAGTAAATTTAGGAGCGAGTAAGCGAACAATTCTCTACCTGTCCTTTTTTTTTTTTTACTCCTATCCAGTCATTTTCTAAAAATAACAAGAGAATTCTGGACTACATAGTATTAACATAAGCACAGTTCTTTGGTGAATGAAATGGCATTATGTTGCAAAGATTTAATGTTTACCTCCTATTAGAAGTCAGAAGAGGCAAATTCCAATTTTGATTTCTCAGAGGTCATTCCAACTTAACAATGTCAGCAAAGAAGGGTCAGTAAGTATTGGTGGCAGAAGTGTCTCTCACCAATTATTTAAGAAAGTACATTCAGTCAAATAAGACCAAAACAAGAAGATCTGAAGGGCTTCCCTGGTGGCTCAGCGGTAAAGAATCCACCTGCCAGTGCAGGAAGATGCAGGTTCAATCCCTGGCCCAGGAAGGTCCCACAGTCCGAGGGGTAACCAAGCTCATGAGCCACAACCACTGGCCTGTGCTCGAGGGGCCGGAGCCGAAGCTCCTGAGGCCCCATGCCCTAGAGCCTGTGCCCGCAGCTAGAGAAGCCGGCAACTGCAGGGCAGCCCCCACTGGCCGCAACTAGGGAAAAGCCCTCGCAGCAGCAAAGACCCAGCACAGCCAGAATTAATAAACAAATTTTACAAATGTATCTGAAGGCAAAATTTGCTCCCAAGTTACTCAGAGCCACCCAAGAACAGATCTAACCTTAAGGAGTCTGCGTGATATCAACATTACACTCTCACTAAAATATCTCCATTAGCAGGAGGACACAATACTGCACATGCCCTTGACACTCTAAGAGCTCTCTCTTTGAATTTTTACTTTATTTTTCACTTGTTTCTTTTTTGAGAAGGTGAATGAACTGGGTTCCTTGGGTCAGTGTCAAGAGAGGGGTGTTATGAGTGAGAAAAGGAAACGAAACCAAGCTCGGCCTAAAGCTGAGAGCCCCTGCTGAGTTTGTGATTAATCTCTCCATCCGAAACTTCACTCTCCTTCTCGGCCCATCCTTGATCCCCTCGGGGTTGAGGAATGCCAAAGAAGCAATGGGACTGAACCTGAGCAGAACTTGCAGGGCCCTCCCTGGGGCCAAATCCCCCCACGTCCCCTGTTCCTCATGTGTAGAAAAAAGCCTTCTGTGCCCTAGCCTTCTCCCAGTTCCAAAGAGCAGGCTCCAGCAGTTAATAATCAGGACAACAGAGTCATAGGACCCTAGTTCCCCCTGAAGGAATACAGGTAACGATGGGATACACAGCTTTGAGTTGTTCTGCAGAAACTAAGATCCCTGACATGGCAGACGATGGTGAGTCCATGCTGACCATGAGCACATGGACCCCAGACTGGTTGGAACCAAAAGGTGGAGAGTCCCTTCCCCTTGTTAGCTCACCACCAATCAGCCAGAAGAGGGTTAGGGAACCCTCTCCTCTTTAAAAATATCATCCTTAAAAGCCACTCCCTGAAAGCTATCAGTGAGTTCAGGAATTTGAGCACAAGCTGCCCATCCTCTCTGCTTGTGTGCGTATGTCAATCGCTCAGTCACGTCCAACTTTTTGCGATCCTTTTGACTGTAGCCTGCCAGACTCACCTGTCCATGGGATTCTCCAGGCAAGAGTACTGGAGAGGGTAGCCATTCCCTCCTCCAGGGGATCTTCCCATCTCAGGGATCAAAACGGGTTCTCACATTGCAAGTGGATTTTTTATTGTCTGAGCCACCGGAGAAGCCCCTCTCTTTGCTTGGCACCCTGCAAATAAGCTGCTGCTTTGCTACAAACATCCTCCAGCAGAGGATAACAAACAGAAGATGCTCTTACATTCCTCGGAAACATTATCCTAACTCTCCTTCCCTTAACACATCTTACATAGATTAAGTTGACTAGATCGTTCATTTCACTCTGGAGACTGCAATAATAGTCCCACGGTTGTGAGAAATATTCCCCCATCTGTTCCAGAGAGGCATGGCCCTTCCGTCATAGCCCAAACAGTCTTTACAATTTTCTTCCCTGAACTGTTCCCTCAGTAGAGGGAGAATTGCAGAAATACTTAAGGGATGCTTCATATGTATAAAAGCGAGAACTCTTACTCAAACTTCTTAAATGAGATTATATGAGTCTCCTCATTAATCTAGTGATGTTTTATTGTGTTAAGTAATTGGACAAGTTGTATGTCATCTAGTATATTATAAACTCATTAAGAAATAGAGCTCATTGTCAAATGATAATAGATAAGATCAGACCATTTGGAAGCAAGAAGGCCAAATAGATAACAGCATAAACTGTTCAATCAGGACTAGTAACATTTTAGTTTTTGGCCAAAACACTAAATACGTCAGTGAGATGGACTGACAGGGGTCCTAAGAGTGCTTATCACTCAGAGAGAAATTCAGACCTAGTGACTTAATACTGTTGATAGAATCATCCATCTTACGGGAAGAAAACAGCTAATCTCCTTTAGCACTGAGTTCATTAAAGGCTGATTTTTTCTTTTTTCTCCACCTGTGGGAGAATCAAGGTCTGAGATAAGTCACCTTCAACGAAGTATTCACACACCACTCCACTGACAGGTAACAGGACAGCTCACAAATAAGAAAGCACAAACAAAGAAGCCACAAATGTTTTAGAAAATACTAGAAACTGGCATTATTAAAAGGCTGTTGACACACCAGCTGGGGATAGTTAATGTATGTAAGAGGCTGAGAGAAAATTAAATGGTCACCCAAATGGAAATAGAGAAGGAAGCATAGGTAGGAAAGAGAGGAGACACGCTTGCAGAGGAGCTGGTGATGGAGATGGAGTCCTCGAGGTTTACCAGGGTGTTCACCAGGCCAGAAGAAGCTCGGGAGGCTCCAGAGTCACTGTCCAAGTATGGTACCCCCCAGACTTCGACACTACATTATTTTACTCTGAGTTACTTTATATAATTCAGATGTTTTTAAATCTCTTTTTCCCTTTTGTATATCAGTGATTTAACTTAGGATATTACACTAAAAGGTGTAAATAAATGCTGAGTCAGAAGCTCCTGCCCAGAGGAACAACTGTAGCTTATCTTCACCGTGACATTTGAATCTGAGAAACTACTTCCTTTGTAGGGCTTCCCAGGTGGCACACTGGTAAAGAATCTGTCTGCCAACGCAGGAGATGCAGGAGACACAGTTTTGATCCCTGGAATAGGAAATGGCAACCCATTTCAGTATTCTTGCTTGGAAAATGCCATGGACAGAGGAGCCCAGCAGGCTATAGTCCATGGGGTTGCAAAGAGTCAGGCACGACTAAGGGACTGGGCAGCACACCCTTCTGTGCATTGGAGTGGCTCGTGGCAGGACATAACCCAGGGACTAAAAGGGTTCAGGGAGGAAGAGAGATGGAAGCGGAGCACCGTCACTGCATCATTGTTGAGGAAAGCCTTGTTTCAAGGAATAACCATACAGTTTTCAGAGGTAATACATTTTTTTTACAAAGGAAACCGTAATATTAAAATGCATCTACCAAAAATTGTGACACAGCAATATACACATCCACACTCAAGGGTGACGGCACTCCACAACGGGGTCCATAATGGATCAGATCCTCTGTGACAGGAAGGGGCAGAGCTGGCCAAGAGGCTGGATGGTTTCAGGACAGACTTCAGTGTTTGGCTCCAGAAGCTGAATTGTAAGACCTTTCCCTTCCAAGGCACCCTCCATGTTTATTAACTTTTAGCTTCATTTTGAAAATGATAAAATTGAGGATTGTGAGAGTTGTATTAATGTCTTCAAGGTCACATGGCCGCTAAGTTTGAGTTCAGGAAATCTGGCATCATGGCCCAAATGCTGGGTCAATCACTTACCCACAGTGGCTGCTTATAAACATCTACAAAATGATGCACAGGTATGCCCTATGTTCAAAAATTTGCTTTCTACCACTTCACTTTTACGAAAGACCTACTTTCATACCGTTTTTGCTAACCAAAAGGAATCTGAAGGGGATTTTCACTTTTGCAAACAGCAAAACTGCCGTTCAGCATATGCTTTGCAGCAGCAATTAGAGAAGCACCAGCCCTACTCCTGACCTCCAGCAGGAAAAGCCACACCTCCGTGCTCCTTGCCCAGGAACCACACTCCACATCTCAGCGTGAAGGGACCAGAGCTCTGAATCGTGTCTGTGAGCATCTGTACTTTATCTCAAACTTATTTTAGGCATCTGTTCACAAGATGTGTCGGAAGGTAATTGCTTCTTCACTTTATGCCATTTCCACTTATGAAAATTTTGATGGGAACACTCTACTTTTAGAGAGTGGGGGAAATCTGAAATTGGCTTATCTTTCTGGAAAGGCTGCCCCAAACACAAATATTGTCACATCTGCAAAAGCACCATGTAAACTGGAAAGCATTATTTAGATCTAGCAGTAAAGAATCTACCTGGCAATACCAGAGAGTAAGAGATGTGGGTTCTATTCCTGGGTTGGGAAGATCCCCTGGAGGAGGAAATGGCAGTCCACTCCAGTATTCCTGCCTAGAGAATCCCATGGACAGAGGAGCCTGGCAGGCTACAGTCCATAAGATCTCAGTTAGACATGACTAGAGTGACTTAGCAGCAGCAAAAGCAGCAGTGTTAGTAATAAGGGCTCCTGAACAAAATCTTACAAGGAAAAGGGCCCTCATGTACACATGTGCATGCGTGTGCACGCGCACACACACACACACACACACACACACACACACCACAGCACTGTTGTCTCTAGCTGTCCTTCTCACAGCTGGGCACAAGTAAACTTCGGTGACCCCTATGGCAGGACCTTTTTAGATCTTGAATACTAGTAATAACGTTTAACATTTGCAACACATCAGGTACCTGTTTGTCTCTGGCCTCTTACCTATTTTATCTCATTTCATTTTGCCAATGAACTGTACCACATTAGGTGACCATCCCCACTTTAAAGATGAGAAAACTTGGCCCTGACACTGTTAATCGCTGATCTAAGTATTCACAGCTAAGGAAATTATGGAATTGAGGTTCAAACACCTGGTCGTCTTATTCTAAAACATGCGTACCATTTACATCATACCACACCAACCTTCCAAAGATGGAAAACCAGAGTGGTTTCAGTTACTTAATGGTACATTAAAAAAAAAAATAGTGGCATGCATAAAACAATCGTGTTCTTATGTTTTCAGGTTTTATGGGCCAGGAATTGAGGTAGGACTCAGTAGGGATGGCTTATCTCTGTTCTGTAGTGTCTGAGGGTTTAGCTGGGAAAATGAAAGGGATGGGTGTCAACATGGCCGAGGGTTGGAATAACTCAGAGGCTCATTACTCATATTTAGGAATTTAGGTAGGACTTCATGTTTCTGGTATCTGGCCTGGGGTGACTCGAAGAAAGGCCTCAGGTGGGCTGTTGAGTGGATCACATACACATCATTTCTGTGGCTTGGGGTTCTCACACCTTGGCAGTTGGGTTCCATGAAGAATTATCCAAGAGAAAGAATCAGAGTGAGTGTTCCAGGAGTCACACAGCAACGGCCTTGCCTTTTAGGATCTCGCCTGAGAAGTCACACAGCATTGCCTCCACGTGATTCCTTTGCTGGAAGCAATCACAAGTCTGTCCAGATTCAAGAGGAGGAGCCGTAAACCTTCCCTGTGAGGGAAACTGACAAGATCATGTTGCAAAAGAGCGTGGGGACAAGAGATACGATTGGGGCCATCTTTGGAAAACTCAACCTGACGAAAGATGCATTCTTTCCGGATTTCTAGCATCGAGTTACCTCTGTAGAGAAGAGCGTTTCTCCTACTTTTCCCACACTTGGACTCTGAGTATGCAAAGACTATGCACTTTTCTTCCTCAACTCAGTACTGCATGCCGTGTGCTCAGCCACTTTCAGTCGTGTCTGACTCTTTGCAACCCCATGGACTGTAGTCTGCCAAGCATCTCTGTCCATGGGATTCTCCAGGCAAGAATACTGGAGTGGGTTGCCATGCCCTCCTCCAGGGGATCTTTCCAACCGAGGGATCAAACCCAGGTCTCCTGTGTCTTCTGCATCACAGGCAGATTCTTTACCACTGAGCCACTAAGGAAGCCCCAACTCAATACAACTCATCCTTAAAAGGCTTACTCAAGCCTCACCTACCCTCCCCACTTCTTGGGAAGCTCACCAATACTAATTTATCCCTCTCCACCCCAGAATCCTCATAACCCTTGTTTCACATTTTGGCATTTATTTATGCTAAATTAATAATGGTATTATGTTCTTCTTTCTATTACTGTTAGTAACTCTCCTCCCTAACCAAGATTTAAAATACGTTTTAGACTTCATTTTTAATTGTCCTATAAAAAAGCATAGATTTGGATATAAATCTTAATCATCACAAAGACATTTTGGATTAAATAATGTTATTTGCTGGTTTCCAAGGTCTCTGACTAAGTTCGAGTCTTCATTTTAATATGAAACCGCAACGAGCACCACTGAGGGTCTGCCAGGTGTATGATAACACACCACATGCTATGTATTGGGGTCTGTTTTCCTTAAAGGTGTTGTTTCCAGATAAATAAGTCACAGACTTTCACATATGCACAGGAAGACAGAAATGTATAGATGTCATCGAGAGGTACAGATGTATTTCTGGAGACACTCAAAGAGAGACATTGCCTCTAGCTGGGGTATTAAGAAAGACTAAAGAGAGAGGGTTTGTCATTCCAGTGGGTACTGAAGGATACTTCTCCACACAAGTTGAGATTGTCAAATGACAAGTTGTGGACAAGGAAAGAGAAATGCTGGTTATATCCAACTGAAGGAACCCACATTATTATGCTGCTGGGGGGCCACTCTAAGATTCCTCTCCAGTCTCGTTTAGGGTAAGCATCAACCACTTGCCTTTGCCAGTATCTGTAAGTGCTCACATTTTCTATATTTGGAATTTAGATTTTCCCTCCAGTTAGTCACTTAAATGAGATTTCTTTTGAAACCCATGGTTCCCTCTCAATAAAGACAAGACTGGCAAATAAATGCGTTCCTGTTCTCTTGAGGATTTGACCAGGTGAATTTGACCTAGCTTGCAGACTGTTCACTTAACTATTTAGGACGACAAATTCAATTTCCTTTCAGTTTTTAACATGTGTACAAATCAGCTGGGGATCTGATTAAATGCAAATTCTGATTCAGTGGAGCGAGGGGAAACAGATTCTGCATTTCTCAGACCTTATGGGTGATGCTGGTGCTTACTGTCCCTTGGACACACTTTTTGTAGCAAAGATCTAGGTGTATGTGAGCAGCAGCTACGTCAGCCACATGGCTCAAACTCTCCCCTTTAGCTAATTCAGGGCCTTTTATATAATACATGCTCAATTATTGTATCTTAGGGAATATATGATTTAAAGTAACTAAATGAATTAACACTGACTCAGCTCTTCTCCTATCATATAGGGTCCTAATAGCATGAACATAAGAGAGTTCCCCCAAATTTCTTTAAGTCGGCAAATGACTGGAAATATAGACTTTGGAACTCCCAGATCTTTTGCTCACCAAAGCCTGGTGCTTCCATAAATTCAGTAACCAAAACAAACACAAATGACAAATCATCTTCTGCCTCCAAAACTGAGCTTTGTGGAGTGCTTAAGGATATTTTCCATGGCTCAAAGAAAGAACCTAATTCTAGCATTTTACTTTGTTCCCTTTTCATAACCTCTTACTAGAAGTCTCTCCCAATCTCTCAGCTGGAAATCATGTTTCTTGCTTACAGATTTTCTTAAGGCTATTTATGTGACTGTCCTTGGGTAGGCATTTTTCTAGTCTCAAAATCCGTATCTTGAAATTCTCAAACCCAGCATGACAGCATTTGGAAGTAAGGCTTTGGGGAGGTGATCAGGTCATGAACATGGAGCCTGATAATGGGACTAGTGACCTTATAAAAGGGACCCCAGGGAGCTCTCTTTCTCCTTCCACCATGTGAAGACGCAGAGAGGTGTCCACGGTCAGAAACCCAGAACCTGGCCACGTTGGCACCCCAGTCTCAGACTTCCAACCTCCATAAGTGTGAGAAATGGGTGTCTGTTGTTTATAAACCACAGAGTGTGTGCTATGTTGCTATAGCAGCTGGAAGAGACTGAGAGAGTTAACCCATGTCATCTCTGCACAGCCACACATCTCGTGCTGATCTGTAGATCCCGTAAGGAGAAAGGCACTCTGTGCATGACCTCCGCTGTCTTCTGCACTCCCTCCTGTGTGGAGAAGGTACCACATAAACAATCCTTCTGGGAAAGGAGCAAAGAATGCTGTGATTGACATTGTTCTGATCGTTTTATTCTAGTATCTCTAGGGCTTGATAAATGCGGTGGCCTGTTTAGAAAACAACGCAAAGGAATCATTTTCCCATCAAAGGCCTAATGTGGCAGCATTTAACCATCTTAATATCTAATCCAAAACTGAGATCAGGGCAGATAAGAGAGCAACAATCTCCCTTCTTTTATGAAAGCAAAAGGAATTGTATTTAAGTGAAATTAATCCACCCAATGAAATCTCAGGCACAATTCACAGCCCAGAAAATATGACAGAGAAAATTATTCATTACTGTTTGTGCATCTAATTTGTTTATAACACCCTCGAGGTGCCATTCACCCAGACTTCAGAAGATAAAAGAGACAGAAAACAATTAGTAAAGGAAGAAATTCTAATTCTATTGAAATAGGAAATGAGGGAGGCCATTTATTGAGGTTACTGATTCTTTCAAAATCCTTGTTTAAATGAATTCAGTGTTCAATTCATATTAAATATAACTAGCAATGGTGGCTTTCAAAAAATTTGCATTTTTGTTGTTTTAATCATTATATCATTATTTTTGCATTTCAACCAATTTTTTTTTCTTTTTTATTTAAAGGAGCAACCCAGAACCTCAAAGACTTTCTATGAGTTCCTGTGTCAAAAGAGGATAAACGAAATAAAATCTAACGAATAAAGCTAAGTGTTTATTTGAGGTTTTCCTGGTGATGCAACTGAAATCAGCCTGCCCATTCAGGAGATGCAAGAGACATGAGATCAGTTACCGGGTTGGGAAGATCTCCTGGAGGATGGCAAGGCAACCCACTCCATTATTCTTGCCTGGAGAATCCCATGGACAGAGGCAACTGGTCAGCTACATCCCTGGGGGTCACAAAGGGTCAGACACGACTGAGCACACACACACTAGATGCTAGAAGTATTAATTTATTTACTTATTCATTCATTTATTTATAGAAAGAGCCAGATTCTTGATGTAGGAATAAAATAGATCAGATTTGGAGTCTGATACTTCATTTATAAGTGAGAGATTTTAATCAATTTATTTGATTTCTCTAAGGCTTCCTTTCTTGTTCATTTTATGGATACAGTTATAGGTATTTCATAGACTTGGTTCATGTAAGGATCCAACAGGCTAACGTATGAAAAAGACCCAAGACAGTCTCTGGCAGGTGTTTAGTAAAACAGCAATAGGGTTTAGTCCTTTTGCCTCACCAGAGGCCCCAAAACTTCTGTGGCTGAAATATGATCAGAGGACTGGATGGCTGGATGTCATCACTGACTCAGTCGACATGAGTGTGAGCAAGCTCAGGAGATGGTGAAGGACAGGGAAGCCTGGAGTGCTGCTGTCCATGGGGCCACAGAGCTGGACACGACTGAGTGACTGAACAAACAGGTGCAAGATGAGTTCAGGATGGGGAACACGTGTACACCTGTGGCGGATTCATGTTGACGTATGGCACAACCAATACAATATTGTAAAATGATTAGCCTCCAATTAAAATACATAAATTTATATTTTAAAAAAGATATAAAAGCCGTGTAGAACCTTCAGGACTGTGTTGAGCTGAGGACGTTGAATCTTCTGTGTCCTAAAACAAAAGGCAACCATGCCATCCACTTCACTCTCTCTTCTTCACCTATGCTGTGAAATGCTGGGCTAGACCTTGAAGAAACATTACAAACCATTTTCGCCCTCACCCAAATGTGTTTCTCTTCTAAGGGGGCCTTCACTGTTTTAATGGCACCTTCCAAGTGATGGAAGCCCCCCTAAGTCAGAAAGAACATCAAGAGGGACTTCCCTGGTGTCTCAGTGGCCAAGACTCTGCTCCCAAAGCTAGGGGTCGGGATGCAAGCCCTGGTCAGGAAAATAGGACCTCACATGCTGCACAGCCAGAAATAGGAAAAGAGAGAAAGTACATCAAGATCGTGGACCACAGAAGAAAGTTAAATATCGAGAGGATGATAAAAATAGAGAGACAGCATGCCAAAGAGAATATCTGCCTAAGTCATTGTCATTTATGACCACTTTACTCCTGTGGATTAATAACTTCACCCTTTGGGTGTAACCTACTTGTATGATGAGGATGTCCTTGGTCCTCTATCCACATCAGGGCTTCTTCTTTTTCTCCTCTTTAAGAAAAAAAGCAGTAGGTAGATTGAGTCTGGAAGTCATTTTGGCCATTAAAGTGCATCTTGAATGTGAAAGATACCTAGTGAATGTTAGCTAATTTCTGGTGAATAATTTCTGAATTCAACAGCAGCAGCAGATAACTGGGCAATCCCGATTAACTGGTCAGTTACTGAATGTATCTGTTCTCTTATTCTTGTGCTCATTTATTCACGTGTACAGTAGCCACCTATTGACAATCTAGTATCTGTCAGCTGATGGGCGAAGCGCAGTGGTTAACACACAGGCAGGGCCCACATCATGGGTGTGTGGCCTGCTGCAGTCACACAGGTCCTGCAATTGGGATTTAATGCTCCTCAATCACGGCCTTGGGATTCTTAATCATATTTTAACCATTTTATCTTTAAATTTGTGTTTTAAATGTGAAGTCCAAAGAGACAGTGAAGCCAGCACTAGGAACTCAGAGATCCAGCACACACATGATTCGACCCCTGCCACCAGCCTGCCATGCGTTTGCGGCCACCTGCCACTCTCCAGCCCTCTGGGCTGCCCGCTCTCACTCCACTGTCACTCTGCACCCTGCCGGGGGCTCAGGCTCAAGCCTGGAAGGGTTGGTGTCGGGCTTCTGCCCCAGATTGTCCCAGGTGGGGCATGGCAATGACGTCATGAGACAGCAGCGCATGGGGCTCTGCACCAGTAACCTGGGGGAAGCCAGCCTCCTGAGGGCATTCTGGAGCAGTGGCTGAAAGGCTCCTGGAAGGGCTCCTGTCCACTGCAGGTTAAGGCAGTGAGCCCATGAGAGGGGGTTCAGCTTTCAGGGGCATTGATCTAGCAACTGGCAGGACAGGGAACCAACTTGTGAGTCCCTCACAGGTTCACAGAGTGGGGACCTCAGTGCCTGTAAGGTTGGTACTTGCTCCTTAAGGGTCTCCATACTGGAGTGACTGCAATATTAAATAGCAAATAAAAAAACAGGACGACGGGTAAAAAGCGAGACGGTGGAAGAAAGAAAATGCCTTTCCCTGCTTTTTGAATAAGAAGCTTTACATTTCTGTTTTCATTCTATTTTAATTAACTTTGGCTGCACTGGGTCTTTGTTCTTGCATGAACTTAGTTGCTCCGCAGCGTGTGGAATCCTCCCAGACCAGGGATCCAACCTGGGTCCCCTGTACTGCAAGCGGACTCGGACTCAACCACTGGGCCACCACAGAAGCCCTACATTTTTGTTTTGAATTGGGTCTCAAGAACTAGATAGCCAGCCCTAGATGTATAAATAAGCCAGACATCATTCTCCAGGAGATATAAATTTACACTGAATGTGAAAGGCAAACTTTACGTGTATGTCTAGAGGTTTCTCTCTTCCAAGAGCCCCTGTGTCTTCACGATTCTAAACGGGCCTGACATTGGTCAAACCCAGTGAGAAGCCTGGAATGCATCTTGTGAGAATCAGCGCCCATCACACAGGCCGGGGCAAGAGAAGGGCAAGAAAGGCAAGAGTTGAAGGAAACAGGTCCAAGACTGGCAAAGGAGAGAAGATTCAACACAGACAACAGACAAGGGCAGCAGGCAGTAAATATTCAGTCAATCTGCTCTGTAGAAGCTCAGAGGACGTGCAGAAGACAGAATTCACCACAATAGAAGTGACTCCCAAGCCACCACACTGGGCAGAACTTAATTCATCCTTCATAGCAGCACGTGTGCGTGCTCGGTCATGTCTGGCTCTGAGACCCCCTGGACTGCAGCCCACCAGGCTCCTCTGTCCATGGGGTTTCTCAGGAAAGATCACTGGAGTGGGTTGCCATGCCCTCCTCCAGGGGATCTTCCAATCCCAGGGATCGAACCCATGTCTTCTGTGTCTCCTGCATTGACAGGTGAATTCTTCACCACTGAGCCATCTGGGAACATCACAGGCTCTTCATGACTGCCATCCTTCCTAGGCTCGCCTCTTTCTCCCACAGAGTCCTGTGGTCCTCATGTAACATGTAAACATCATAACCTAAACACACTCCGGGGGCAAGACAATTATAGCAGCCTTCACTGGGATCCTCCACCAAAGCCCACACCCTCCCCTAAGGAGTCAGGACACGGAGCCCCTCCACAGTCTTTTTTGTTCTTTCGTTCAGACATAAATCCAGCAAATGCTGGGCATCAGCTGTGCGCACTGTCTGAGTAACTCCTTGAGAGCACCCTCACTAGACTCTGTGGTGACCTGCGTGGAAAAGAAATCCAAAAATAGGGGGGACGTATGTGCACACACAGCTGCTTCATTTTTGCTGTGGAGTAGCAACTAACACAACATCGTAAAGCAATTATACTCCCATTAAGTGTATTTTTAAAAAGCAGAAATAAACACTATCTCTCTTCCTAGAAATCTGTCTCCTAACCTCCTCAGATCTCTGGAAACTCTTTGTTTTAATTCTCAATGCAGCTGAGAGCTTCAAAAGTCATTGAACAGATTCATTCATTTCCTTTGGCCTGTGACTGCAGGTGAGGAAAGATGGTTCCTATCTCTGACTTGGCCGCTTTCTTAACACACACAGAAGCGTGTATGTCACACTCTAAAGTCACTGGTTACACAACTGAACTGAGCCAAGAGCAATACAGCGAAGTCACTTTTTCAGGGCTATTTGGGCTTTACATGGTGATGCTTGTGGGAGCTGAGGAGACTTCAAAAACATTGCCAGAGTGCCTTCTAGACATTTTTACTTATGCTAAACTGTGGATGGAAACACATTGGAAAATTTGCCTTGACAGGTTAAAAGAGAGAGAAAGGGACTCAAAATGCAGCAAATCAATTTTCTATACAGTCTTCTGTTTCTCTCTCCAATCCGCATCCACAAACAAATTCAGTTCAATTTCTCTTACCCGTAAGTGTGGACCCAAGTGTGTCAGCCTATCCTTGCCGATCACACCGCCCATGTTTAGGCTCACAAACAGCATGTTCCGAGGGTTAGAGAAACAGAGGGAGAGCTTCCCACGCTTCCCCTCATCTCCTTTCAGTGCATCGCACGCTCTTCCAGGGGAGCAGCCAGGGGTACGTGCTCATGTGCACAGTGGTCTTAGAAGGTACTGTTCTAATTGCTTCAGCTGAAATCCATTTCTTTTATAGCCCAACAAAATCCTGCATGCAATAGTAAATAAAACCATATGCGCATGGCTTCAATGTACAGTTCTCTGGGCTGTATTTGCAGCCCTGTGAAAAATTAAAAGGGGAAAAAAACATCGCACAAACGGATGCAAGTAGCTGAAACGGTATATTTTTGGCCTCTGATGATGTCTGCTTACATTCAATCCTCACTTGAAAATCACTCCTCATTTGAAAGCAAACTAGAAAAGTCTCTGCAATACAGATGGACCTCATTTGGCTGTGTGTTGATGGGCAAAGACACCTTTAGACATTAAATTGCAGTGTTGACTCCTGCACTGAAATTTCATTTTGTCACTTTTAATCACAATGAGCAAATGTCATCCTTAATAATAACTCTCTGCTTCTCTGTAATGCCTTTCAACAAAGGATCTGAAAGCACTTTGGCAAATATTAATAAACTGAGATTCACAACAACTCCCAGAGGTGTCTGTATTGCAGGCTGAAAAGAAGCCCGAAATCATGGAACGACTTTGCTAATCCACAAAGGAAAGGAAGCTTGAGGAGGAGAAACAAACATCATTATTCCGGTTATGTCAGCGTTACTACCTCCTTCATATTCACCAGGCATTTTTGGCCACAGATGGAATCTCAGGGCTCAAAGAATGAATGAGGGACAATTAGGGCTCTTATGATGATTTATGTTTAAGTTTTTCCCTCCTTCTTCAGTTTTAAATTCATATATCCAATCCTGTTCCCCTCACTTCCCATACTCGGATATCCAACAACCATCAAGGTCCAATCAGCCTTCCGATCTCCCATATTCAAAACCGAACTCCTGGTGGCCCCTCCAGAAACCCACCCCCACCGCACTCTTCCCAGTTCAGTAATCAGCAATTCCTCTCTTCCTGTTATCTTCCTTAGTGTCATCTTTACTCCTTCTCCCTACCCCACATGGCGAATTATCTATGAGTCTAGTTTCTCTACTTTTTAAATTAACTCGGACGCCAAACACAGCTCATCACACCTTCTAAATCCAGCGCACCACTGTCTCCAGTGTGGACCCCAGGACTAGCCTTCCACTTCTCTCTCAGTTTCCACCTTTGCCTGCTAGTCCCTTTGTGTATCAGACAGATCGATCTACTTAAAACGTAAGATAGTCCATGTCCTCCTTTGCTTAAGAGGTTTCCGAGGCCTTGGATCTCATTCCGAGTAAAGCCCCAAGTGCTAACAACTGCCTGCAGGGCCTCATGCGATCCGCCCCGGCATCTCTCGGTCCGTGTCTGCTGCCGCCGCCTCCTCACGCTCTTTTATACTCCTCGAATAAGCCAAGCAGGCGACTGCCTCAGAGCCTTCCACTTGCTAATCTTTTTGCCTGAGATGCTCTCCTCCCAGATCTCAGTGCTTGCTCCTTCCCTTTTTCTAAATCTGTGCTCAAACGTCACCTTATCAGAAAGGTCTTCCCCAACCACCTTATATTACAGAGCATCATCCTCCATAACACACTAGGCCACCAACCCTGTCACATTTGTGTCTGCACTAGCTGCTAAGTTATCCTTACCTATGAATGGTCACGTCTTTCTTCCACAATTGGAGAAATTCTCCATCCTCCTCTGGGGAGAATTAAAAGCAACTAACTTTAGAAGTCTGCAAAATAATTCAGTCCCTAAGGACTACATTCAATTTGTTCCTAAAATTGGAAGGCAATATTACTATACTATTTCAGAGCATTTCCCTGATATTAGGTCTTAGACAACCCCTAAAACTTCTTCCAAGATGGAGCCTTTCTGAATTGTGATCCCTACAACTGAGATTGAAGCAGATTTTAGAGAGACTCAGTTTTATCCGAATTCCCCAGATACTATTCCATATATCATGTCTACTTTCTACTACAGTGAATAAATACATCTATCAGTGGTCATAATGAAAGCTTCAGTGTTCTCCAAAAGTATACCATTAAAGCAAAAAGGATAGATTCACAAAAGCAGATATGCACCTTCACTTCTTTAATTTTTTGTTGTTTAGTCACAAAGTCATGTCCGACTCTTTGCAATCCTATGGACTGTAGTCACCAGGCTCCTCTGCCCATGGGATTCTCCAGGCAAGAATACTGAACTGAATTGCCATTTCCTTCCCCAGGGGATCTTCCTGACCCAGGGATCAAACCCATGTCTCCTGCATTGGCAGGCGGATTCTTTACCACTGAGCCACCAGGGAAGCCCTCATATCTTTAATACTGAACAGTAAAATATTCTATTGTCTCTAGTGTCTTCTTCTGGTATCACAAACATTATCAACTGTTTGGAAATGTTTATTTTCCCAAATTATGCAAAGACGTCTTTTGCAAAGATCTCCTTGTTCTTATCGTATCTTTCCTCTCTTGGTCTATAATCTAGATCATGGCAAAATGGTAGTAAAAATAATAACCAACTAACCAAACCTAAAATATGAGGAAAGGAAGCTCAAGTCAGTTGGTTAAATTCAATCTTAACTTTTCTAGTGTTTTTTTTAAAAGTAGAAAGCACCTCATTTATGAGGCTAATATTACTCTAACACTAGAAATAGATCAAGATATCACAAAGAAAAATAACTACATACCAAAATCCTTCAAAGACAATAACATGTAAAAATCCTTAAAAGGCTAGCAAATGAAATATTACAATATATAAAAAGTATAATATATCATGACCAAGTGGATATCAACACTGAAAAGTTAGTAAGCATGATCCACTCTATCAACATCATGGTTTTTTTTTAAACTTTTGATCACCAATACAGAAAAACAAAAAAATCACTCAACAAATTCAACAAGGGTTCATGATGAAATCTTTCAGTAAAGCATGATCAGAAAAGAATTTAACCTGATAAAAGGATTTACATAAAATCTACAACTGACTTTATAAAAGTGAAAGATAGAATTAAATATTTCCCCAATAAAGGAGCTTCCCAAGTGGCACCAGTGATTAAGAATCCACCCGCCAATGCAAGAGACACAAGAGACGTGGGTTCAATTCTGGGTCGGGAAGAACCGCTGCAGAAGGGAATGCTAACCCACTCCAGTATTCTTGCCTGGAAAATCCCATGAATAGAGAAGCCTGGTGGGCTACAGTCTATGGGGTCGCAAAGAGTAGGACACAACAGCGCACATGTCAATAAGATCAGGAATACGTCAAAGATGTCTACTCTCACTTCTAGCTAATCTCATAGTGAGATCCTACTCGGGACAATAAGGCAATAAAATGATACAAAAAGCATTTAGATGGAAAGAAAGAATAAACTGTCTCTATTGGCAGACAACATGACTGTTTAGATAGAAAAATATCAAATAATTTATGAGAAAAGTCATTAGGACTCACAAGTGGGTTCAGTAGGATACAAGTTTGATACACATACCAGATAATACACACAGAAAGGTTTACTGTATGGCTGTATGCTGTCAATGAACAACCTGAAATTAAGACTTAAAAACTGGAGCCATCTATCATGCCATCAAAACAGAAGTATTTAAGGATAAATCAAACAAATACAGATAAGACTGAGATACTGGAAATTACAAAACATTTACGAGGGAAATAAAATTAATCCTACATAAATGGAGTGATATACCAATTACGTACCTGAACAGCTAATGCTATTAAGGTATCAGGACCCAAACCAACCTACAGACTCAATGCGGTCCCAGTACATGTTGCGTCCTCCAGCTGGGAAGGGCTTGAGGTAAAGACATTGCCTGTCAAAGCAGGAGACATAAGAGATGCAGGTTCCATCCCTGGTCAGAAAAATTCCCCGGAGGAAGGCATGGCAACCCACTCCAGGATTCTTGTCTGGAGAATCCCATGGACTGAGGAGTCTGGCAGGCCATGGTCCATTGGGTTGCAAAGAGTCGAACACAACTGAAAGTGACTTAGGCAAATTAAGAACCTCTGCTCAATGAAAGACATTGTTAAGAATAAAATGGAATCTATACACTGGGGGAAAATATTTTCAACAAAGGTATCCAATAAAGAACTTGCATCAGAATATGTAAAGAACTCACACAATTCAAAAATAATGAATAAATAAATAACAAAAGGCTTGACAAGCCTATTACCAAAGAAGCAAACAACTACATGAAAAGATATTCCAGGTTATAATGAGGTGGAAACTGAAGACAATGAATGACAACTGAGACCGATGAAAATGGCTACAAATGGAAGCAAAGCAAAAACATGACCCCAGTGCTGAGGACAACGTGGAATTTTCATCCACTGCTTGTGGGAGAGCAAAAAGGTACCATCGCTTAGAAAACTGACACTTTTCATAGCATTTAGCACCCTCTGTAATATGTTGATAATCCAGCTGAACATTCATCTAATAAATGGATAAGTAGTTTTAAGTCTATACATTGGAATAAAACAGCAATTTAAAAAAAGAAGAATTACTGATATAGGTAAAAACTTAATCTCAAAAGGATTCTGCTAAATGAAAGAATGCAGATACAAAGACTATATACTCTATGATTCGATTTACATAAGATTTTGCAAAAGACCACATTCTAGAGACGGAAATCGGTCAGTAGCTTTTAGGGTCTAGAATTGGAGATGGGAGTTGACTGCAAAAGGGCAAAAGGAAAATCTGGAAGTGAACGGGAGTGTATAAATCTGGACGGCTAACGAGAGTGTTTAAGATCCTGACTGTGGTGGATGCTACACAACTGCGTGACCTGTATCTCTTTGTTAAAACTTATTGATGTATAACTGAAAGAGATGGGTATCACGCTTCGCTAACATGCATCACTAAACTTCATGTAAGAGGGGGGTTAACTGTCAAGTGGGTGGTGGAAAGCGTTTGTGTCTTTTCTCTTGTTGTCCTTTAAGAAACCAGAGCTGGGGAGACAGTAGGCTGGAAGGGAGGGGCCTCACTGGAAACTGGTCTCTTTTCAGACCTTAGGACCTGGAATCGATCAACTCACGTTTATTGACTACAAATGTATACAGTAGGAGATGTGTATGGCACATCTTCCCCCTTTGCTGTAACAAAGACTAAAGAGATATGATTCTTCCTATAAAATTCAGTGTGGCATCTTGCCTTCAGCAGCCACGTTTTTTTGAAAGTATTGAGATTTGGGCTGGTTTTCTATATTTCCAATTTTAAGAATTATGGGGTTGGGGAGTACAATGGAGGTTAATTAAAGGATTTGATCAAAATAAGCATTGGAGAATCAGGGGCAAAGTGTAGTCACTCACTTTAACGAGATGATTTACCATCTGAGTGAACTTAATGTGAATTTTACTTTTTTAACACATTGCTTTTCTGAAGATCCATTTCCTTTGGCAAAACTGTAAAGAAAATATTATATAACCACATCTATTCAATGGTTGTTGTGAGAAATCAAATAACAAAACACAAGCAAAATACTTAGTTTATATCCAGCATCTGGTAAGTATTCAACATATTTCAGCCTAAAAGAAAAAGAAGGAGCCACTTCTGTAAAAATGTGAGTGGAAGCTACTGCCAGCCATTTTCATTTGTCATGTGTGCTTCGGACAAAGGCTCAAAGTCGATAACCCAGCTGGGTCTGCAAAAAGCTAGTTAGCAGGTGCTGTTTATAAATTTAAACTCTAGTCATCATCTAATGTAATTTAAAGGACAAAAGAAGATATTTTATTGGTCATTTGAAGATGTTGGATTGGAGGACTGCTCAAAATTCATGACATGCATTAAAAAATAAAAACCTAACGACCTTGTAAACAGGCACAGCTTCAAATAGTCAGAGTTGCCAATCAGATACAAATAATGTTTCTCAGCACTACGAAGGGTTTGGGTTTAATTGCTTAGTGCTCTTCCTATAATCCCCTTATTCTACAGCCTCATGAAAGAGCTAATCAGAGAAAATTCTCCAAAGTAACTGGTGAATATACAATTCTGAAGAAGGTTGTTGTTTTTTTTAAGACTACATCATTCAGAGACAAGTTTTCAGGGCTGCAGCCAAAATCCATTATAACAGAATTTAGACTCCAGAATTTTTGCTTCAAGTTGGAAGAAATTTGGAAGCGATTAGTTAAAGGTAGAAGAGGGGCGGAAAGGAAGGAAATTACAGTTTTAAGAATCCAATCTCTAAGCCCCTACAGCATAATCTCATATGCCTTATGTGCTTTTAATTCTCAGAACAATCGTTGAGGTAATTCCTATTTTCTTCATTTTGCAGATGGGGAAATAAGGAGAGGTTTAATTTGATCTACTGACTTCCCAGGTGGCGCTAGTGATAAAGAGCCTGCCTGCCAATACAGAAGACATAAGAGTTGTGGGTTTGATCCCTGGGTGGGAAAGATCCCCTGGAGGAGGGCATGGCAACCCACCACAGAATTCTTGCCTAGAGAATCCCATGGACAGAGGAGCCTGGCAGGTTACAGTCCATAAGGTCGCACAGAGTTAAACACGACTGAAGCAACTTAGCACGCATGCAGCAAAATTTGATCATACTTAACTAAATAAAAATAAACTTTAGAGGTTTAAAGTAAGGTTAAAATATATGCCTTAAGCAGAGAACAGTCTCCTCAAAGAAAGACTCCCCTAAGTCTGGCTTCTCAGTCTACTTTACTGCTAAAATGTCATACCAGCTGATGGCAACAACTCACATCTTGAAACAGTTTCACTGATAACAAAAATTTCAGAAATACTCCCCAATAAGATTTTCACATAATCTCATTTATCCTCAAACCACCTATTAGGTGCATATGATTCCCATTTTACAGATGCAGAAACTGAGAGTCCAGGAGATTAAGTAACTTATTCAGGGTCTCAAAACAAGAAGCCAGGAGAGCCAAGCTAAGACCTTAATTTTTAAACTCCTGATTCCACAGTCTTTCTCCCAGAGCTTCACATAATATTTCCACCAAGGGACCCTACACCAGAGAGGATCTGTCCATCATGAAAACAATCTAATTTATTCCCTTAGCATTTAAACATTATTTTCCAAGTTTCCATTCATTTCACATGGCTTACAAATGACAATTTGATTTCAACATGAATGTATTTAAAAATTCTAATAAATTTTCTCTAAACTTTCTTATCACAAGTTTGGGTAAACTTGATAGGCTTAGAAGATGTCTCCTGGGGATCCCTGGAGGTCCAGTGGTGAAGAATCTGCCTTCCAATGCAGGGAACATGGGTGTGATCCTTGGTCGGGGACCTAAGAGCCCACATGCTGCGGGACAGCTAAGCCTGCGCAGGCAGCTACTGAGACCCCGCCTCGAGGCCATGCTCCACAAGGTCAGCTACTGAGACCCCGCCTCGAGGCCATGCTCCACAAGGTCAGCTACTGAGACCCCGCCTCGAGGCCATGCTCCACAAGGAGAAGCCCGTGAGCCACAAGAAGAGAGACCTAACACAGCGCAACAGAGACCCAGCACACTGCAAGCAGACCCAAGACACCACAACACAGACCCAGCACACCTCGAGACAGACCCAGCATACTGCAACACAGAGCCAGCACACCACACAGACCCAACACACCGCAACACAGACCACACAGCAGAACACTGATCCAGCACAGCCAAAATTAAAAAAAAAAAAATTGCAAAATATTACAAACAAGGAGACACCTACTGTTTCACCTGAGTGTTCAGCTGGTCCTGGCATTATTGTTACTTTCTAGTTGCCCCATATTCTCGTTTAAAAATACTGTGTTACCTAAAATACTATAGTCAGTGCGGAAGACTTACATTTACTGAGGCCCCAGCAATCACGTGTGGTCATTTATATCTGTTTTATCATTAATATTCACAGTAACACTGTTTGCTGCTGTTATTGTTTAGTCACTAGGTCGTGTCTGATTCTTTATAACCCCATGGACTGTAACCCCACCAGTCTCCTCCATCCATGGGATTCTCCAGGCCAGAATACTGGAGTGGGTTGCCATTTCCTTCTCCAAGGGATCTTCCCAAACCAGGAATAGAACAAAAGCCGTGTCTCCTGCATTGGCAGGTGGGTTCTTAACCCTGAGCCACCTGGCAAGCCCAGTAGCACTGTTCTGTTAAACTGAACCAGGTTTCCAGCAGACCCTGAATCTTGGGTTTGTCTCCGAGGTTCTCATCTGCTTCAAGATGCTCCAAGGTAAGTTTTATTTTTGCACAGATGCTTTTGATTTTATGGTGATAAAGGAAATAACCTGTACTATACTTACAGGAGAAAATAGATTCTATGAAAGGAAGCAAGGGACAGTTTTTCTCCTTTTATTGTTGTTTTCATGTCGAGTACAACCAGAATGTCCACGCTCCTACACTCAGAGCTTGGTGATGGACGATGAGGCGGATCGACTTCCCCGCAAAGGCCCAAGGGCATCATTTGCTTATAACACTTTCATTTCCCACTGGCTTAAACCATGAATACAAATGCTTTCCCAGCTTTTGGACCTGCTGAATTTTTAGAAAGGAATAGTTGTTTATAAGGAATAGTTGGTCCAATGATATGGCAGAGATATTTATAAAAGGCTGAAATATGAAAGACATTGTAAAACTAAGTTAAATTCTTGGATATTTAAGAGCATGAAATGTATCTAAAACATTACATTTTTCAAAATTGCGGGTTAAATTAGAATTGTATGATGTTAAACTGATGTGGCTTTTTAAACACCATTCTTCCCCTCATTCAATATATATTCATTCAAGCCCAGATAAAGTCCCTGAATGAAACTAAGCATGCTTTCAAAAATTTTAAATCTTTTCTCTCTCTCTTTGTTTTCTGAGACAAACATCTCCATGGTGTTTGGTGAAGGTACTATTTTCCCACATTTTAACTGTAAAATTTTGGTAGCCTGTGAGTGTGAGGTGTATGAAAAGACTCTCACAAACATTTAGGATCTCATATGTGCTAGTTCCTGATCATACATTTTCTTATTCTGTCCTCATAAGAATTACCAGATAAGCGTTGATATCCATGTCTTGTGTGCGGCACAGACTGAAGTTCAGGGAGGTCAAATACTGACTCCTGGGCCACAGAGCTGGCACGCCTCACTCTCAACGACCTTCTGTTTCCAATTTACCAAGGGTATACTGAATCCCATCCACTTCCTGCTTTGTAAGTAAAGTTTTATCAAAAATTTGTCAATCTCATTTGTTTACATGTTGTCAAGAGCAGAACTAAGAAGATATAAAGATCTAGATAGTAAAGATTTTTGTCTCTGAAGCCCCATGGTCTCTGTGGCAACTCAAGTCTGCCGCTCAGTATGAAAGAGCCATAGTAATTCCTGTGCACCAATGGAACTTTCTTGACAAGAGGGGAGGGCGACAAGCCGGTTCTGGTTTTTGTCAGCCCCACTCTGGTATAGCAGTGTGTCCTCTAAAGCAGATTTTTGACAAGTTTATTAAAAATACAGAAAGTCTGAGAATTGCCTTTCTAATTTCTTTTTAAATCAGCAATTGAAAAGCTCATGTATTTAAAGTTCAATTTGCTTATAGTTTGAGCATAAATTCTGTTGTTGTTGATTTTTAAACTGCCTCTTTTAGAAGATGGCTAGAAACACAAGCATCCAGTATTTGAATGACCTTAATCTCCAAGGAGTTCTCTCAAAATAAGCACAGTATAGAATTTATATCTATATTGATCATTTTGATGCCCTCTGCATGATAGGTGTGGTGGAAGACACAGATAAAGCTTTGGCCTTCAGAAAGGTCATAATTTAAAAGGCAAAGAAAAATGCCTGCAACAGATCACACAGGCACGCATGGAACAGAGGAGAGCCTGAGATCCCCCTGCTACATCCCCAGCCCAGGTGTAATCCCAGCGCTCTGGGAACTGGCTTCTGAACTGCTTCCTCTGCCCACTTATCTCGCCCAGCAGTGCAGTCTTGATTGACACCACATCTCTCAAGTGAAATGGAAACTGTTGCCAAACCCAGGTGCCCAGCCAAAGGAAAAGCACGTGTCTGGCAGCAGAATATGTGTTAGATGTCAGTCATCCAGAGGAAGAATTCCAGCCACAGGGGGAGGCTGGCATTTTGCAGGAGAAATGTGAAAGAGGCATGATCCCAGGTTTGCAACGGTCTACAAAAGCTGTCAGTGCTTGAGGACCAAATACCACAGTTACTATTGTCCCCCGGAACCTTACAGAAACCAGATTTGAGCTATGGAAGAATGAGACAAGGATGCTTTGTTTCCAAAGCACTTGCATTTCTTACCTAAAACTACAGGAACTCTTTAGCAAGAACCTCGGCAGTCCAACTCATTTTCAGGTCAGAGATAAAAATAAAATGTTTTGATGTAACAAATAATATGTAGTACACACTGTTCTAAATGTTCACAAACATCAACTTGGTTAACTTCTTAAAAAATTGCATGAGATAGGTCCAATTACTCTCTTATTTTTTAGACCTGGAAATGGAGGCAGAGAGAGGCCCTTAATGTTTCCCATCCCAGAGCGGTAGAGCTCAGAGTGTGATCTTCACCACTGATGCTGCTCAAGTGTGCCTTCACTCTGAGCAAATGGGAGCATGGTAGTTTATTTCTCTGAGCTTCTGCACAGAGCCGGGATAAGCCTTCTTACCTCCCCACATGGTTGTGGAGATTAAAGGAGATAAAATGTAAAGTGTCCAACGGGGTGTTTAACAGATAATAATTACAAAAGATTTCACATCTTACAAGCTCTTATGAGCCAAGCATTGTGATAAGAAGTCTGCACACTCAGTCATGAAAAGAATGAAAACGCCACTTGCAGCAACATGAGTGGATCTACAGACGATCACAGGAGTGAAGTCAGTCAGACAGGAGAAGACAAATACCTAGGCTATGACAGTCGTATCATAGGATATGCTTCCACTTACACATGGAATTGTAAGAAAACAAACAAAAACCTGAAACAAGTGAACTTATTTACAAAACAGAAGCAGATTCACAGACATAGAAAATAAATGTATGGTACCAAAGGTCTGCTGCTGCTGCTAAGACGCTTCAGTCGTGTCAGACTCTGTGTGACCCCCTAGACAGCAGCCCACCAGGCTCCTCTGTCCCTCAGATTCTCCAGGCAAGAACACTGGAGTGGGTTGCCAAATCCTATACACACATACACTTTGAAAATTGCCATAATATGCTGCAAAAAAAGCTCAGTGGCTTACAACCACTGAGATGTATTCCCAACACTGTGGGCCTGAGGGCCAGCTATGGTTCTGCTGACTTGGGCGAGGCTTGGCGGGCTGAGCAACTCTGCTCAGGCACTGTGGTCAGTTAGTCTTAGCCCTGAGCTGTGAGTTAAACTCAGATCTACACTACCTATGTTCAATATGAGGTCCAGCTGATGGATCTAGCACTACCTGGGAACCTTATAGGAGATCAGAAGAAAACAAAATAAAGAAAGGTGAGTGCCAAAGAACTGACACTTTCAAATTTGTGGTGCTAAAGAAGACTCTGGAGAGTTCCTGGGACAGCAAGATCAATTCAGTTAATCCTAAAGGAAATCAGCCCTGAATATTCATTGGAAGGACTGATGCTGAAGCTGAAGCCCCAATACTTTGGTCACCTGATGCAAAGAGCCAGCTCATTGGGAAGACCCTGATGCTGGGAAAAATTGAAGGCAAGAGGAGAAGCGGGTGACAGAGGATGAGATGGTTGTATGACATCACTAAGTCAATGGACATGAACTTGGGGGAACTCCAGGAGATAATGAGAGACAGGGAGGCCTAGTGTGCTGCAGTCCATGGGGTTGCAAAGAGTCGGACACGACTTAGTGACTCAACAACAACAAAGGGCACAAAATGGGGCCATAACTTTTAAAGCCTCTGCTTACATCATGTCTGCTAAGATTTCATTAGCCAAAGTGAGTCATGTGACCAAGCCCAACTTCAGTGGGGGCAGGTTCACTTACTCAACTCACATCTGGCTGAGTCCCTGGTCCTCTCCTTAGATCTTGCCAAAGGTGAAGGAGGGATAAATTAGAGGAGTGTGAGATTAGTACACACACACTACTCTGTATAAAATAGGTAATCAACAAAGGCCTACTGTATAGCACAAGGAACTCTACTGCATATAATAACTTAGTCCATGGGGTCGTTGAGAGTCGGACATGACTGAGCGACTTCACTTTCACTTTTCACTTTCATGCATTGGAGAAGGAAATGGCAACCTACTCCAGTGTTCTTGCCTAGAGAATTCCAGGGACTGTGGAGCCTGGTGGGCTGCCGTCTATGGGGTTGCACAGAGTCAGATACAACTGAAGTGACTTAGCAGCAGCAAGAGAAAATAATTTGCATAACTGAATCCTTTTGCTGTATACCTGAAACTAACATGATATTATAAAGCAACTATACTTCAATTTAAAAAAAGAAAAAGGTTTGCTCGTATTATCTCATTAATCCCCAGAAAATCTCATGACATAGATGCTAATATTGTCCATATTTTACACAGGAAGAAATTGAAGATATAATGGTTAAATGCTGTGCTTAAAATCATCGTCTAGGAAGGAGCAAATTCCAGAAGCTAGGACATGCTCATTAAAAGTTTATTCCTTTCTTAATAAGAAAAAGGACTGTAGCTGGCAAATAACCAGGAAGGTTCTAGATATTTGAGGTGGATGGGGGATCTTTCTGGCTCTGAAGCCAGAGCCTTGGACTGGCATGTGACCATCTCCCCTGAATCTTAGAACTTAACCTTTGGAAATCCTTGACCAGGTACTACTGGGGGTATGATAGAGCAAGAAGGAAATGGGGACCTCCCAGAATTGCCCCCATGAACCCATGTTTAGAGTTATTACAGGATAAAACAATTCAAGGGCACCTGAAGTCTCACAGGTATCCTTTCTAGGTGAGTTTTACCACCATTAAATATTCATAGCAGGTAATAAATGTGAAATGCCTTATTGAATTGTCAAGTCAAAGCTAAATAAAGTAACTGAATGCTTTAGACCTTATCTTAAGGTGGAAGGAATTTCTATGCCAAAACATCAGAATATCCCTTTCAAATTAATTTGACCTAAGATACAACAGATATGGTCCTTGGCTACCAGCAAGGGAGAAAATTAAGGTCATTCCAGTTACTTCCTGCTCTGCCCCTTGAATTCTTTGCCTTGGTTAATAAACTTGAGAGTGAATCCCCCATGGTTTGTTACAATCGCTCCCCTTTTCTCCTGATTCACAAAATTTCTGAAGATTCCCAGATGACTCACTGGCTTTGCAGCTCAAAGGCTCAGTCTACTGCAGGGGCCAAACCGGTTCACTCTCCCCAGGTCTGTGTGTTCCCTATGCCCCCTTCTAGCTGGGAGCTGGGCCTCAGCAGAGTCCTGGCCTTCCTCTAGCTCAATCCCTGCCTTACCACGTACTTTCAACATGACTGCCTCTCACCCCATCGGACCTTTCCTTCTACAGTAGCTAACATGCTTTCTCATGGGTAGTTAGAGCAACGCTGGCCCAAACCCACTTATAAGTCAGCCCATTCTGTGTTTCTAGAGCAACAATGTCCAACAGAAATACTAATAAAATGCAAGTCATACATGTAATTTTAAAATTTCTGGTTTTTTGCATTAAAAGAATAAAAAGAAACATAGTATATATTTTACTTAAACCAATATAATCCCAAATATGAATTCAACCTTTCATAAAATTTTTGAAAAATATCATTAATAAGATATTTTACATTCACTCTTTTTGTACCAAGTTTTTGAAATCTGGTATGCATTTTACACTTCCAGCACATCCCAATGTGGATGCTAAATATTTATCAGAAATAGTTGATCTATATGTACAGTTCATAAATGCACAATTAAGAAAAACAGACTGAACAACATTCAAATTATTCCAAACATATGTAAGTTTTCCAGTAACTGAATTAAGTATCAGTGTTTAAAGTTAAATTTAAAGTAACTGAAATAAAATTTAAAATTTAGCTTCTTGTGCACATGACATTTTTGTGAATTATTTGCAGTTATGATGTAATTATTCATTTTTTATTGAAGTATAATCAACATAATATTGTGTTAGTTTCAGGTGTACAGCAAAAGTCATTTGGTTATATATGTATAAATATTTTTTCAAATCATTTTCCATTACAGGTTATTCAGTTAAGTTCAGTTCAGTCACTCAATCGTGTCCGACTCTGCGACCCCATGAATCGCAGCACGCCAGGCCTCCCTGTCTATCAACAACTCCCGGAGTTCACTCAAACTCACGTCCATCGAGTCAATGATGCCATCCAGTCATCTCATCCTCTGTCGTCCCCTTCTCCTCCTGCCCCCAATCCCTTCCAGCATCAGAGTCTTTTCCAATGAGTCAACTCTTCGCATCAGGTGGCCAAAGTATTGGAGTTTCAGCTTTAGCATCATTCCTTCAAAGAACACCCAGGGCTGATCTTCTTTAGAATGGACTGTTTGGATCTCCTTGCAGTCCAAGGGACTCTCATGAGTCTTCTCCAACACTACAGTTCAAAAACATCAATTCTTCGGCACTCAGCTTTCTTCACAGTCCAACTCTCACATCCATACATGACCACTGGAAAAACCACAGCCTTGACTAGAC